>NC_135537.1:52300659-52900659 GCF_045843805.1 Urocitellus parryii | reverse complement strand
TGAAGGTGAATACAGTGTGCTTGGTTATGATGAAAGCAAGATGTTAATTTGGGGAAAATCTGACAATTCTTTCATATTTTCTCATATACAAAGTCAAAAATTATATGTCATCCTTCTAAAAGAACTTCATGGCAATGCTGAACATTTTTCATATAAATAAAAAATTTTTTTGCTAATCTGTGAAGTTTTTCTCTCTCTTATAGACTACTAAACTATGCCTTTTTAACCTCTCATTTTCTACATTGGACACAATAGCATATAGTCTTATGATATGCACTTAAGAAAAAATTGTTTTTAAAAAAAAAAAAAAAACACCTGGTAGTGATAGCCAGCTACTCTGATTTGGACAAAAAGTGAGACTTTGAGGTGTTATCTGGCCAAGTAGTTTTCTTAGCTTCTGTGATGTTTGCAATTATGCATTGGTTTACTTGCCTCCATTCTTTGCCTAAATATCTGTAAATAATCTAGGATTATTAAACCAAGCACAATAAAGAGACAAATCAACACCCAACAACAATATAGTGTGTAAGAAGAGTGTTAGAAAAATAAAACAATGTTAGCACACATATGATGGTAGAATTCCCATCTACCATCATAGTGTGATATGGTAGATTCCTATCTACCATCATATTTGCTTAATATGTCCAATGAAAGAGGTTTATATTATTTTTCTATTGCTGTGAAGCAAATTATCACAAATTTAGCAGCTTAAAACAATCCCATTTGATTTCTGACAGTTTCTGGGGGCATGTACCCAGGCTCAACTGGGACCTCTACTCAGGGTTTTATGACAAAATCCAGATATCTCCTGAACTGTTTTCTCATCTAGAGCTCCAAGTGGTCTTTCAAGCTCATGCAGATGTTGGAAGAATTCAGTTTTTTTCAGCTGTTGGTCTTTGTTTTCTTGCTGGCTGTCATTATGGGCTGCATTCAGCTTCTAGAACCTCTCCTCCCATCTCAGTTCATGGCACATACCCTTCTCATAGGCTGTCTCACTCTGTGGCAGTTCGCTTGTCCCAGAAAGAAGTGTCTTCCTTCCCAGTCTGCTAGAACAATGTAACCAAAGAAACAATTCTCCCATCACCTGTGCCATATTTTATTGATTGCAAGCAAATCACAAGTTCTGCCTACAATGAAGGGAAGCAAATTATGCAAGGGCATGAATCAATGGGACATAAAATTTATGAAAATTTTATAAAGAAGATAAGCTTTTCAGTTTGGGGTAGATTGGACAGCAGAGATGACAGTAGATAAAGGAAAGAAAGAATTTGAGCAACAGAGCAGAGGAAGGTGCACAACACATTCTGAATACTGATAAGCCCATACAGTGGAGTGAAATAACATTAAATTTTTCTCTTAGTGCAAATTCAAAAAAATTAAGAAAAAAAAGGAGCAGTTTCAGCTAATACAGGTGTCTATGTCTAACAAAATACTGTAAATTGTAGAAACAACAGAAATTTATTTCTCAGAGTTCTGGAAACCAAAATGTCTAAGACCAAGATGCTCCCAGATTCAGAGTCTGGTGAGGGATGTTTCTTAGCTCAGAGATGGCTATCTTTTCAGTATGTCCTCACATGGTTACAGGGCAAGAGAGCTATTTGGGGTCTATTTTAGGGCACTAATCTTATTCTTTAGGGCTCCACCTTCATGACCACCAAATCATCTTTCAAATTCCCCAGCTCCTAATACTGTCACTTAGGGTTAAGATTTTAACATGTGAATTGAAGGTGCTGGGATATAAACCTTCCATCCAATGTGCTCGGTGACATCTTTGTAAGAATCAGATAAAGGTGACCTCTCCTCCCATCTCAAAATCAAACATGGCTCTGAAAGTGGCATGCAGAATGGGTTTTATCCCCCACTACCTCTCTAGCCAGCACCCTTGTCCAGTGAACAGGCATGCAGTGGACAGGAGCAGCAGGTGCTGTATGGACAGGGGCACTCTATGGTGTTGTGTGTAATCTGCCCCAGCTGCCTGGCTACAGATCCCTCTGGAGCTTTTACGCAGCTCCTTCCATACAGCATCAGTCCACCCTGAGCTGGGGATGACCTGGCACAAACAGAACTCATGAATTTGCTTAGAGAGAATGCAATGGAAATGCAGAGGGTGAACACACACAAAAAACAAAAGTTAAAGTATGGAGGATGGTAGCGATGTTATCAGGGAGACATACAGATATAAATAGAAGAATTTAAGTTAAAAGAAAATGGAATTTTACCACAGAAAGCTTTGGATTGAAAAGATCCAAAAGAGAATGAAGAAAGTTAATCTATACATCAATGGAGTGAAAAATTCATGTGAACCAGATTTCCAAAGACTTAAAGAAAAAAAAAATGTGAACTGAAAAAAAAAATATTTATCTGAAGATTCATCTGAACTTTTTATAAAGTGGAAATTTTTTCAGGACTTCCTAGCTCTAAATACTATGGGTTTTTTTTCCCAAAACCAAATTAGTAATAATATATTTTAATATTCATCAGCTAAAATTGACTTTAGATCTAAGTCTATACATGGAATTAAATATTACATATCTTTATTCTCCCAAAATAATAATGGTAAGTACATATCAAGTATCTATCCCATGCTAGGCATTGAGCTTTGTAAACATTGTTCTCATTAATCCTTATGGTCATGAAAGTAATTATTAATATGCATATTTTATCTTAAGGAAATTGAGATGCCAGGAAATGAGGTCAAACTCAAGGGTGCTCTATTTCCATTATATTCTATGTGGATCATATCTGGGGAAGCTGGACAACCTGACCATGAAGATATGTGCTGACATTCATATTTGGAGCTCACATGTGGACATGGCTCCTACCCACATCCTCTAGCTCCAAAGCCTTTCTACTGTTTGTGTGTACTAAAAAGTAAATTGCCATGCTTAAAATTCCAGGATGTTTTATATTTTTTATTTGAGCTGCAGTTTATGAAGCTATATAGTGATTGAGTATCCACTGAGCCCTTATTATATGCCAAACACAGTATTTTGTGTTTTACATGTCAATCTTCAGAGCTTTCTGATATAGTTACAATTGTTGTCCCAAAAAAGGAAATCAAAATGTCCTAGGTTAATAAAATTGCCCAAGACATTTGTATTGGTGGGTTAAAGAATAAACCCAAGTGTCCCTCACCCATCATGCAAAGCCAATCAATCTGAAAAACTATAGGGGACACCACACACTGCTCAGGTTGACTTTCCTATAATAGTTAATCTGAAATTATCCTCACATTCATCTCTTTCTTATTAAAAGCTATCTTGCTATTCTGCAATGATTTATCATCCCACATCAGATTTTATAGTCACCTCCACACAAATCTGTGGTTGATTAATTAACTAAAATTGGAAGACATTTCGATGATGAAAAGTGCTAAGTATTTCTATGAATAATAATTAGCATTAGTGTGGTACTCCAACTAAATTATGTATGTCGGTATTGGGAATCAATCAACAGAGGGAGGGTTAGACATTTGATAACCAGAACCCGATAAGATGGATTAGTCAGAGCAACACAGATGACTAGAGCAGTTATTAACAGCATGGAAAATAAAAGCACTGAATACCTAGTGTGTGCCAGGCTCCATGCAGAATCCTGGAGACACAATATGGAACAACACAGGAACAATTTCTGTCACTTCAGAGGTGCTGGGGCCTGGAACCTAGGAAATCTTGCAGTCAGTTAGCAGATGGGTAGAAAGCAAGTATGTGGTCATGGTCACTGTGATTTGGGTCCTGCACTCCAGTCCCTGGGAGGTTGAGATGGGGCAAGGCAGGGTTACAGAATTAACAGAAATCCAGGGGATAATGTCACATAAACTCAGCTATTAAAATAAAGCAGTAATGGGCCCACAAGAAGAAAGGAAGAGATTGGTAACTGGATATAAACAAGGTCCTGACCATTGAGAGGGTAAAGGTGAGTAGGGTCTTCAGACCTAGGTTCCCTTAAAGCCCCCGACAGCCAACTAGAAACAGAAACCCATAGTGCAGGGGGCTGGCATTCTCTAGTCCAGTGGCTAGGGCTGTGGGAACCAGATGCAGAAAGAGTGAGTCAGATCAGACATCCTACATGCTCAGTCTCTTTTCTCTTCAAAATGACTCAGTACATCTATGCAGCTATTTTGAAAGATCATGCTGTCAATTCGGGTCCCAAACCAGAAGTTGTCAAAATAATAGATTCACACAGGGCATTCCCCCATTCCTACAGAAAGCAAATGTTTTTGGAAACGTAAATTCAACTGTTATCTAAAGTTTTCCCAGGTGGTAATTCCACTTGTGGGCAATTGCTACTTTATGGAAGCTGGACTCCCAAATTTTACTCGTTTTGAAAAATAAAGCAATCCTGACAAAGGTGCACACAATGCTGTATGTTGCCTTGGGTTATAGGAAGCCTCTGTGACCACTCTATTTTCTGCTTTGTAGTTTTATCAGGGTTGAAAATTTTTATCAGGATCTTCTTCAAAGATCCAAATTCATTTCCTTCTAAGTCTATGATTAATCTATTTTGATACTACAGAAATTGACTTACTGTCAGTTTTTCTGGACAAAATCAGGGAATAATTTTCCTTCACTGATATTTATGCCTATAGGTCATGATCAAATATGGTGAAAAGCACAAATTGCATGACTTTGATCAAACAAACTAGAATGATGCAATGTTTTTCCAAAGGGTAAGATTTTAACCTCTAATCCCAGCAGCTCAGGAGGCTGAGGCAGGAGGATCACACGTTCAAAGCCAGCCTCAGCAAAAAACATGACACTAAGCAACTCAGTGAGACCTTGTCTCTAAGTAAAACACAAAACAGTGCTGGGGACGTGGCTCAGTGGTTGAGTGCCCCTGAGTTCAATCCCCAGCACTCCCCTCCCCACAAAAAAAAAAAGAAAGAATAGAAAAAGATTTTAAAGCAGCACTGCTGAGCTGTAATCTTCAGTAGGTTAAGTGTGTTAAATGAATTTTCATTATATGGCATTTTCAATTGGTTTTTTTCCTATACCCCATCATGAGTCAAAGAACATCTGTATATAGTGAGAAATATCATTTTGTGTGATTCACCAAAGACATACTATGAACTTGGTCCTTTATAAACATTATTTTGAATACCACATTTAACATACCATTTCTACATCTTGAATTGTGGAAACCTAGAGTAAAAGAAGTTAAAAGATTAGACCAAGTTTCCAAAGCTAGAAACAACTGCTTGGATTTATACCTTCTTCTGATCTCCAAGAACTTATTCTTGCCATGGAACATTATGTGCCATCAGTACATGAGCCCAGAAAAAGGAGCCCACCATCTCTAGGAATTTTTTTTCTGACTAGAAGAGACATACAAAATGATTAAGAATACCAAGACAAACCTGGAATTGGAGAGACTAAAAATAAAAAATCACAGGCTACCCAATATATACTAATTCATTCAAGAATTTCTTTTCTTTAAATACAGGTCACAAACAAGGTACATTAGGGTATTGTCTGACCACTCATAAGGGAATAATCTGTAAGATGGCTGCCCAGACCCCAAGAAGAGCTAAAACGCTGTGGACACCATCCAAGACCTAGTCCAGCCAATGCCTTTCCTAGTATATGAGCTGACATATGAAAAACACTTAACACAGTGTGTGGCTTACAGCAAATGTTATAGAAATGCTAGCTGCTTTTATTCTCTGAAATGTGCCTCCCAGCAACCATCAGTAATGGACTCTTGCAGCCATGGCTCTGCCTTCTCTCTGGCCACAGATGGTTGAACCAGGAGTAGAAAACTGACTTGAATCAATCCAACCAGATTTTCTCTTCCAGAAATTTATTTGGCAGTTCCACATTGTCAGCATGAAATAGAATGGACAATAAGGAGTCTGGGAAGGCTATTTTTCCAAGATATGCATGAGTCAAACCACTGATGGAGAGAAAGGGAGAGCGAGCAGAGGGGAGGAGAGTGCAGAGACACAGGTGGGCCCAGAGAGAAGAATGCTGAGAGCAAGACTGAAGCAGATCCCAATGACTCCATTTCTGACTCCTCCTCTTGGTGAAGTCTGACTTCACTTCTCTTATTGGGTCACTGTATCCTTTCAACATGCTTCTAGTTTTGCTTAAAATTATTTAGCGTTTTATTTTGGTGACAGTCGAATGATTGCTGATTAAAGCAGAAATATATTCCAAAAGAAAGAGAATATGAAGAAAATATGAGAAACTCAAAGACGCTTGTTTTAATTCATTTACTTCAGAAGAACCCACAAGGGAAACTTTAAATCGAGCCTGTATTTGGAAATACTCCAGATAAGAATAATTCCACCTTTAGAGCCACTGAGTGCACTTCAGTAGTTTGGGACTTAGATATGTGCCCTTCCTGAAAGGCTGTCTGCAACATTTTTCTGTAAGAAGTGCTACTGTAATGCACACACAAAAAAAAAAAAAAAAAGAAAAAGAAAAGAAAAATTGTATCTTCGTGGACTGAAAAGATTAAAAAGCTTCCTTTATTAACAAGCTCTCCACTAAGAAATGACTTGGCTATTAGTCAAAAGAGAGGATTCTAAGAAAGACGGCAAAACCTGGATGTTATTGGTGCACAAAGGAGTATAAAACAAATTTTAAGAGAACTCAAGTCTTCTGGGAAACATACAAGAACTTGAAAATAAATAAAATAGCTTCCCCTTCTTCCACAGATTCACATATTTTATGGTGTCAGTACCAATACTACAAATGTGAGCCTACCTCTAAGTACTCCCATGGAGGTATTCTGTTTCATTGGACTTTATTTTCCTCACAAGTCATCATTTTCTTATGTGATACTCTTATCAAAAAATATGCATAAATCAAAAGTGGATTAGGAGCATATTTTCTTTAGTTTTATGTTTAAAAAAAGTTGCCTAATTCAACAATCCTATTAGTCTAGTGTAGATGAGCCTCCTGCCTCTCCTGAGAATTGTTTCTAATGGATGGTTTGGGATGAGAAGTTTGAATGTACATGCTTGTACTAGAGCTATAAAATGTTGAGATGGATTTTTATGATCTACAATAAAATCAGTCTTTTTTGATTACACACATACACATCATCCTAATTTACACACAATTTTGATGTGCTGAGAGCCTCCCCAGCCAGATACAGAAGTTCTTTCTACTTCACCATTAATGAATATTTCTCTTTCCCTTTCACTTCCCACTCACACCTGTTCCACATTCTCTGTACCACACCCTTCCACTTCACCAAAGTCCCAACCTAGATGATCCCCTTCTCAGCCACTCATTCCAGCCCAGTGATTCCAAGCTTACTTTAGAGATCCTAAACTGTGGAAAATAAACCAGTGGCCTCAGGAGGGGTCTTCATTCAGTCTTTTGTGTATTCAGGAAAGGATGGAGGTGATATAAGTTACTGACATTACAACTTAGAATTCTGCATGTACTTTCCAATGGAAGCAGCAATATAACAATTAGATCTTCACTGTGATGGGTTTTATTCTTCAGTTTTGCTCATTTATTTGTTTATTTATTCCTCAACATATTCTTTATTTTCTGTTTCAGATACCACTCATGAGTCTGATGATCATAAGCAAACACATAAAATGGTGGATTTTTTTCCATCACTTCTAGACCTTTTGGCTAAGGTCAAATATAGTATCTTTTCTATCAGTTTAAAATCACGAGCTGTTATGAGTTGATCTTAATACATAAGCATATCGGGCAACATTGATTCTATAGGAAATCATAAACTGAATTCCTGATAACCAACCTACAACATGCAACAGTCAATCAGCTCAGGAACACCTAGACATGTATATCTGTGCATTTATAAATACAAATTTCTCTGTCCAAACTTCATTCATTCATAAACATAGCTAAACACACGTCCTTAGTATCCACACATTATACCAGATGTTCAGAACTCAACTCATTGGTTATGACCTTTTCTCAGTATTTTCCAGGACACCACATCAAATTTCTAACATGTATTTTAAACCCCAAATAAAATTCCAATCTAAACATTTTCTGGGATTTTCATATAAATTAAGCCTAGTTACAAAGACCATGTGCTTTGAAATCAGATAAACTTGGGTTCAAATCTTAGTGGTTTTGATGCCTTATAGAAGTTATTAAGCTCTCCTAGCCCTAAGAGTCCACATCTTAGAGTAGGACCTGCTTCATACAGTTGACATGGTGATTAAATCAAGTTAAATAAAGAATATATTAACCCACAAGAACAAGATAAACATTCAAAAACTTACTAATGTGAAATAGTTATACTTTATTTATTTTATTAGACAAATATCAAAAAGAATTGATTTGTACACTGTTGAGGAAAAAAATAGGTCTCCTACATGTCAGACAAGAACACAGTGGAAGGTAAAAGTAGACAAGTCTTGCTAATTTGGTGGTCAATTTTATTTTTCTTTCTATTTCTGATAATCATTATTTTATCATGCTTTATGATATGTGTTCAAATATTCCTTTTAACCTGACTTTTAGGAAGTTAATAAAGTAATTTCAGGAATACAAATACAACATAGGCCTGAAAGATCATATGAACACTCCAATCAAACTCAAAAAAAAAAAAAAAGCTGAAAGTGATATCTGTCTTTAATTAAATCTCTAAATCCATCTGACCTAAACGAGGGGGCAGAGGTGGATCAAAATGATATATGAATTGTCAGAAAACCACTCCCCACAAATAATTTCCTTGCAGGACTAGGAAATGACATTGATTGAGAAATGACAGGCTATTTCTCACAAAGGTTGTTAGCTAAGACACCTCTCTAACATTGCTTTCTATCACTTTGCTCCCTAGGGTAGCATTTCAATATACAAGGCTAGCATGGGATGGAGATTTATTCTGAAGGAGAAATCCGTTTACCCACAGCTCTTCCTGAAATGCTTCTATGTGAAGAAACAGGCTCATATGTCTTTGTCCTAGGATCCCATTTTCCAGTCAGTTTCCTCAGCATCTGACAGATGAGGAAAAGTACTTCTAATCACTCAAACATCAAGCAAGAAGAAAGAAAAAATGGACTTTAATTAACCTTCTGTGGAAAACCAAGGTTCCTCTTTTCTCCACAGTAAAGCCCTTCTGAACTCTGATGAGTGGGGCAGGGGCAGTGGATTAAAGGGAAACCTTCAGGCAGGAGGCAAGTGCATCTGACCACGTGGTTAAAAGGTGTTCCCTCTCTTCTGGCATTGTTCACCCTGGGATGACAGTTTTCCAGGGGGGGGAGAACTCTGCCTGAGTGAGTGAACATGAAAAAGACTGAACATGAAAAAGATTCAAAGTTGCTATTATTTCACAATGGACTCTGGCCTTAGATATGAAATTCAGAGTTCTTTTTGCACCAGAATCCAAAAAATAAAAAAAAAAAATCCATTCACTTTCGGCTCTGTCTTCCATATAGGTGATTTTCTCTCTTCATATTTATATGTTGTTCTTAATCTACTCAGCTTGATTAGTAGTCTTTTAGGTCTACCTTGAAAATAAGAATTAGAACAAAAGACACTACTAATAATAAAGGAGTAGAAATAAAATAAATGTAATTGTCTTTCTCAGTTTTTTTACATCTTGATTTTGAAGAATAGATAGATTCACACACACACATTTGCAGTTGCTGGGCATAGATTAATAATAATCCTCAAATTAAAAAATATATATTTAAATAATCTCTTAGTATATCCGTCTCTTTCATCAAATCATAAGATCCTAATTAGAGTCTCATACATCTTTGTAGTATTGTGTATACTAGTATCCTGAAATTTTTACTTCTGTTTTTAATCGGTAGTATTTGCATTCTAATAAGACCTCTCACAAAATATGTATCGTTAAATTCAAGGATGAGTTTGAGTTGACATTATTTAAAATGAAAGTAATTTGTTTTGTCAAATATTTAAAAACAACATCTAGCAATGATACCAGATATGTTTGTATGAACTTCTGTACCTTAAATACATAATTTTATACGACAAAGGTAGCATTGCAAGTCAGTAAAAAAATGGGTGTTTTAATATGGTGTCAAACCAAAGAAAATATAAAACTGGATATTCATTTCACACTGACAGAACAGAAGTCTAAAATATAAAACTAAAATAAGTTAAAGAAATTATCCAATGGAACAATAAAATGAAGATGAATATTCTTATATTCTGAGAGTTAGAAAAATATCTTGAATTCAAAATTCAGAATAAACGAAATAAAATTTGACTACACTCAAATAAAAAATATAAACTATGTATAGAAAAAATAAGCAAAAAGGACAAACTTAGAGATTATAATTTACATTATAGACAAAGGGATAATATTTTATAATACAAAGACATCCTAATGAAGTGAAGGGAAAAAAATAGAAATGTGGACAAAAATGTGAGCAAACAAAACACAGAAGAAGAAATAAAGTGTATGAGAAGATGGCTAACCTAACTCAAATTAAAATTGAAGATCTCACTTTTCACCTAAAAACTGACAAAAATTCAAGCTAACAATATAATATGTTGTTGTAACAGAGCAACCACACAGATATTTGGCAGTATCTATAAAAACTGTTTATGAATTTTCCTTTTGACTCAGCAATCCCAAATCTAGGAATCTGTCCAAAAGTGACAAAACTCTGAAATGTTTTATATACAACGTTATCCATTGCAGAATTATTTTTAATACTAGCAACTGGAAATAATTCAAATGTCCATCAATAGGTACTGGTTAAATAAATTATGATAAATTAAGTAATACATAGCATAGACAGGAATGAGAAGACTGCAATACCCTGGTATGAAATGATTTCCAGGATATATTACAAAGTAAAAAAAAAAACAGTGCAAAATGGTGTATCTGGTATGTCATCTTCTGTACATGAAAAATATCATGTATTTATTAGCAAATCATATTTCAAAAAAAAATTTTGTACTAACGAACCACTAGTTATAAAAATAATAGCTAAAGAGAGAAGAAAGGTGAGAAAAGAAACAAGAATTGAAGCAAAAGCCCCAAAATATGAAAACAAAGTAAAGAAAAACCTAATTGTACATCAAATTAGAGATATAAATGCAAAAAAATTATTTCTTCACATAGTATTTTAACTTTCTATATTTAGTAGAATCTAATGTAGACAAATAGAGTTCAAAAGAAATCCTAGCAGTCTAATTGTTAGCAATGACACTGTTAATGCTCCTGAAATTACACATATATATATAAGAATAATGCAAATATGTCAAAGTTTAATATTAAGTAGTCAAATTTAAATTAAATGTCATTAAATTTTAATCTTAGATTATTTAATTATGTTTTACTAAATAATTTAATGTTAAGCAATTTTTAATATTATATAATAGAGATATAAAAGAAAAGCAATATAAGTATAAAATCAAAAAAGTTGAATTAATAATTTTTGTAAGGTTAACATTAACCTATATAAAAGCCAGATAATGACTATGACAAAAGAAAATTACAGACCAATATCCTTAATGAATATAGATTCAAGTATCCTTAATGAAATATTTGTAAACTAAATTCAATGGTGCATAAAAGAATTACACTATGAACCAGTGATATTTAAGCTTTGGATGCAGGTATCATTCAACAAACACAAATCAAAAAAATGTGGTAAACCACGATAACAGTATAAAGGACAAAAAAATCATGATCATCTCAAAAGATGCAGGAAATGCATTTGATAAAATTCAATTTCCTCTCATAATTAAAACTTTCAAGAAATTACTCATAGAAGGAATGTACTTCAACACAACAAAGGTCATATATGGCAAGCCCACAGCTAGCACCATACTTAATGAAGCTTTTCATCTGAGATTAGAAATAAAACAAGGATTCCCACTCTCACCACTTTTATTCAACATAGTATAAGAAGTCCTAACCAGAGCAATTTAGCAAGAAAAAGTAATAAAAGACACCAAATAGAAACAGAAAAAGTGAATTGTCACTATTTTCAGTAGTCATGACTTTATTTTTATAAAACCCTGTAGACTCCATTGAAAAACTACCAAATGGATTCAGTAATGGTATCAAATGGCTTCAGTAATGGATTCATTTGGTTGTTAGAACTACCAGATGGGGAGGGGAGGGGAGGGGAGGGGAGGGGGGATAGTAGACAATAGGACAGACAGCAGAATACATCAGACACTAGAAAGGCAATATGTCAATCAATGGAAGGGTAACTGATGTGATACAGCAATTTGTATACGGGGTAAAAGCGGGAGTTCATAATCCACTTGAATCAAACCGTGTAATATGATGTATTAAGAACTATGTAATGTTATGAACGACCAATAAAAAAAAAAAAAAAAAAAAAAAAAAAAAAAAAGAACTACCAGATGGATTCAGTGAAGTTACAGGATGCAAATAAACATCAGTAGTATTCTATGTACTAACAAATAGCTGTGCAAAAAGAACTCAAAAAAGCAATTCCATTTACAATAGCATCAAAAATAAAGTAAAATGTTTAGGGAAAAAAACTTAACCATGGATGCAAAAAAATTCGTACAGTGAAAACTCTAAAAATATTGATGAAAATTTTGGTTTATGGATAGAAAGACTTAATATTGAACCCAGACTATTCTACAGATTCAGTGCAATCCAATCAAAATTTCAATGAAATTTTTCACAGAAGCAAAAAAGCAACTCTAAAATTTGTGTGGAACTAAAAATACAAAACAAAAACCTGAATAGCCAAAGCAATTTTGAGCACAATTAACAAACCTAGAGTCATCTCATTACTTAATTTCAAAATACAATTAGTCCTCTGTATCCATGGGTTCTTCATCTGTCAATTCAACTACAGATTGAAAATATTTGAGGAAAAAAATTCGTCTACATCTGAACATGTGCAGCTTTTTTGTTCTTGTTGTAATTCCCAAACAATGCAGCATTACATAGCATTTACATGGTATTAGGTGTTAGGTATTATTAGAAATCTAGAGATGACTTAAAGTATATTCAATGATGTGTGTAGGTTATTTGCAAATACTACACCATTTTACATAGAGGACTTGAGCAACCACAGACTTTGGGATCTGTGGAGAGTCCCAGAATAGAACCTCCAGAAATACCAAGGAGAAATCATATCATGATGCTGTTGTATTAGTTATGGTTTGCCATGGAGACAGAACCAAGAAGAGACTAGATAGATGATTGATTGATTGATTGATTGATTGATAACGTACATGATGTCCTAAAGGAGTTAATTCATGTGACTATGGAGCTTGACTGAGAAGGCCCACAATAGGCCATCTTAAAGCTGAATATTCAAGGAGGCCAAGAGCATGGTTCAGTCCAAGTTCAAACACTACGGAAGCAGGGAAAAGGATGGAATAACTCTCAGTCCAAGACTGAAGATCTGAGAACTGAGCAGACCACTGGTGCCAGAGTCCAAAGTTTGGAGAACCTGGAGTTCTGAGCTTCAAGAGCAGGAAGAAAGAGGTCCCAGTATTAGGAAAGAAAAAGGGTGAATTTGTCTTTCCCCATCTTTTTGTTCTTTCTGGGACCCCAACTTATTGTATGGTACTCACTCACACTGAAGGCAGATGTTTCTCACTGAAGCATCTATGAGGATCTATTCCAGAAACACCTTCACAGAAATAACATTTTACCAGCTATGTATTACTTAATGCAGTCAAGTTTTCACCTCACTTTAACCATCATATCCATAGCAATCAAAGCAACAATGTAAAAACAAACCTAGAGACCAGTGGAACAGAGTAGACTGCTCAGAAAAAAAACTACTCATTTGTCAGTTCTCTTCAATAAAGGCACCACATAATAAAGCTTTGTGGAAAAGAAACACACAACGAGGAAAGGATGGTCTCTTCGATAAATAGTGTTGGGAAAATTGAATATTTATGAACAGAAGAATGAAATTGGACATCTATCTCACACCATTCATAAAAATCAACACAAAAATTGTGTCAAAGACTTAAACATAAGGCATAAAGCTATAAAACTACTAGAAGAAAACAGGGTGGCATCCAGTTTTAAAAGTTGACTGGAAAATTACACACCAATATACTCTTAATATGTTTTACTCTTCTAATTAAATTAAGTGAAAAAATAAAAGAGAAAGAAAACATAGGGGAAAAGGTACTTCACATTGGTCTGGGGAATTGTTTTTATCATGACCTCCAAAATACAGGCAATGTTAGCAAAAGTAGACAAGTAGGATTATATCAAACTAAAAACCTATACAGCAAAGGAAACAACCAAAAGAGTGAAAAGACATGAGGAAAATATTAGAATCACCTATGGAATGGGAGAAAACATTTGCAAACCTCAACAGAGAGTGTCCGGACTTCACAAGAATACAAGCCCATTGCTACAAAATAGCACCCAACAATCTTTAGTCAAGTTATTTCCATTTATAAAATTTTAATCAACCAAGAGCTAAAAGCTGCTCTGATTTAAATCCATCTACCTTATTTTCCCTTCCTGGGGAATTTCATGACTATTTAACCATTGTCTATAATGTCCTGCCTTGAATTAATGTTTTCCTAGAAACTCTAATATATTATTTGTTGATAACTTAGGTCTTTAAAATAATCCATGTATATTTTGTGCTAGGCACTCTATCACAGACTATCTTATTTAAGTGTTCTAGTTAACATGCCTTAGAAGTTCATGAGTGCAGTTGTGTTTCATGTTGGGTTCGCAGAAGGAGAACCAGATAAATGTGTAAGACATTTAAAAGGAAGGGGAAAGGATAAGATGGAAGGGAAATATGGCAGAGGATCAGATTGGACTAATTATGCAGTCTTAACCAAGACTTCAAGCAATGCTATGGAGCTCCAAAGCAGAAGTGACCTTTCAGAATTATTTCCATTTCAGGAAGAAAGTCTAGCACTTTCCTCAATCACTGCAAATAGGATGATGACCTTGGACCAAACAACTGGAGAAAACAATTTTCAAAAGGGCTGGCAGCTGAGGGACTTGGTTCTTCAGTCCAGAAGGAGAACAAAGATATCATAGCTTAGTTTCTCCTACAGGCCTGCTATAAAAGAGGTTTTCTAAATATCTGAGACGCCACCATCGAACATGAAGAAAAAAGAAATGACTTATCAGAGGCAGTTCAACATGCAAAGGAAACCTTGGCTGTGAATAAAGGTCACACTTCTGAAGTAAAGGGGTCCTTCCATCCATAAACTATTTTTACAAAGCACCTTTCTTGTGGTTAGTTGTAAGTGTCGACTTGACATTTGAATCCGTAGACTGAGTAAAGCATGTTGCCCTCTCCAGTGTGGCTGGGCATCATCTAATTGCTTGAATAAAACAAAAGATTTCTTTGTGATGATCTTCTAACTAAGACATTGGTGTTCTGCTTTTGGACTTGTACTGAAATTTAAAAACATCAGCTTTCTTGGTTCTTGGGTCTCTGGGCTGCAGATCTTGGGACTTCTTAGTCTCCATAATTATGTAAGCCAATTTCTGACAAAAATGAAATAAATATATAAACAAATAATTCTTATTATTCTCTCTCTCTCTCTCTCTCTCTCTCTCTCTCTCTCTCTCTCTCTCTCTCTCCTGGTTCTATTTAATTAGAAAATCTGTCTAATATAATCCCTTATTTATTTTGTTATTCTTTGTATTAAAATAAAATGTCTTATTTCATAAATCCAGAAGTTACACAAATATAGCAATCTGTCCTTATAGAGAAAAGATATTTCAGTACTGTCTCATGTACTCTGATAGATTTAGATATTCCCAAGACATTTATTCAGTGACACCCAAATAAATTTTCAGCACTTGAGTGCATACACTTCACAAATACTCACTATGGCAAAGGCTTATTGGTCCAAATGTCTAAAAAAATATATTGGTGAAGAAATTTCCTCTGGGAGGCTTAATAGGTGATCAAATTTTCTATAGTTATCATAACTCAAGAAAAATTATAAAGGTAGTGCAGAACTCACAACCCTATTTCAAGGATACTTTCAGTATGTATAAATGGATTCATTTAATTGTACAAATCACAAAACTTTAAGTAGGATTTAGTAACAATTTTTAAATTTTCTGGGTATATTGAAACTTTTCCTTGCAGAAAGTCGAACACTCAAACTTTTTTCTTCTTATTAGTTATACATCACAATAGAATGGATTTGGATATATACATATATAGAGTATAACTGCCCATTCTTCTGGTTATACATGATGTGGAATTACATTGGTTGTGTATTCATATATGCATATAGGAAAGCAATATTTGATTCATTCTCCTATATTTCCCATTCCCACTCCCCCTCCCTTCCTTTCATTCCCTTTTGCCTAACCCAAAGTACTTCTATTCTTCCCTACTCCACCCCCCCACCCAACTTATTGTGAGTTAACATCCACATATCACAGAGAGAGAACCTTCAACCTTTGGTTTTTTGGGATTGGCTTATTTCACTTTGTATGATATTCTCCAGTTCCATCCATCTACCAACAAATGCCATAATTTCATTCTTCTTTATGGCTGAATAATTTTACATTGTGTGTGTGTGTGTGTGTGTGTGTGTGTGTGTGTGTGTGTGTGTATATATATATCACATTTTCTTTACCTATTCATCTGTTGAAGGACACCTACGTTAGTTCCATAGTTTAACTATTGTGGATTGAGCTGTTATAAACATTTATATTGCTGCATCATTGTAGTATGCTGATTTTAAGTCCTTTGGGTATAAACTGAGAAGTGAGATAATTGGGTCAAGTGGTGGTTCCATTCCTTCTTTTTTGAGCAATCTTCATACTGCTTTCCAGAATGGTTGCACCAATTTGCAGTCCCACCAGTAATGTATATAACACTTCAACTTTGCAAGAAGAAGTTTCAGAGTTTTGCAAAAGTTAAGTAATTTAATGATGTCTTCTTTTATATCTTTATTTTTTAAAATCCAAATTTACAGGAAGTTGCATGGATAAACTCCTACATACCCCTTATCTCTACTCACCCTTACCTATACTCACTAACATTTTGCATATTTTCTTTATATCTTTCTCCTTTCTCATATATATCTTTTCATATATTCATTATTACTAATGCTAGACCATTTGAAAATTGGTTTCACATATTATGTCTCTTTTTTCCTCCTAAATGTTTTTGTGTTTAGCACCTCTAAGAATATAAACATTCACTTTTATAACCAACAGGACAGTCACCAAATTCAGAAAATCTAATATTGCTATAACATTATAATATACAGTTTTTATTCCAGTTCACCAGTTGTCCCAAAACAAGCATTATGTCATTTGTTTTTCTTGATCCAGAATCTGGTCCGTGATCGCCATTGCAATTACTTATTATGTATCTTTAACCTCCTTTAACTTGGATCAGTTTCTCACCTTTCTTTACTTTTACAACACTGATATTTTTGAAGAGTACAGGTTAGTTTTTTAATAGCCTCGTCTTAAATATAAACTTTATATATGTTTTGTCATCATTTGTTCTGAACATTGGGCAGGAATACCACATCGTTGGTATTGTCTCCCTAACGCATCTTAGTACCAAAAGGCACATAGTGTCAGTTTATTACATTGCCGGTGATGTTCTCTTCAATAACTTAATTCAGATGGCTTCCACTAGGTTTTTTCACGTAAAATCAACAACATTCTCTTTGTAACTGGTAAGTTATTTGTGGAAAAATACTCTGAAATGGTGTAATTATCTGTTCCCCATCAAACTTTTGCCAGGTAGTTTTAGCATTTATTAATGATTGTTGCCTGAGTCAATTATTACACTTACATAATAGTGATTTTTTCCAACTCTATCTTTTCCTCTACATTTGTTATATAACATTCTATGATAATAAAAAAGATTTTTCTGCAATTTATTTCTTTAGCTTTAGTAGAAACCCATGGTTCTTATTTAATGAGTTCTCATCCGTTACTATTAAATTTATTTTTATGGTTAGATTGTCCCTGATTTTGGCCATCAGGGTCCCTTCAAACTAGCTCCTGTGTCCTTTTTATGATCTTATTACTTTTTAGAACTTCCTTACCTTTTGAAACAATAAAATACTTCAGACTCATTTGAACTTCCTGCATCCCTGCCATAGAATTAGTCATGTCTCTAAACTAATCAGAAACTTATTTTTTAAGTCTACTCAAATTTGTTCTCCACAGTTTTATCAATAAGCATATGTCCCCTCAATATACACTCTTAACAAGTATATATCTTTCCTATGTATCTGAATATTCTTCCTGTGCCAATCCACATGAAAATGTGACCTACACTTTGACAAGTTCAAATATTCTTCCTGTTCTGGTTTTTTTTAGTGGAGAGTGACATTGTGGTATTTCAAAAACAGAATTTGGATGCTCACCATGCCCATTGGTATAATTGCTTCTAAGCCCATCAAATGTATATTCCTAATAAATAAATACTGACTTTGATTATAAATATGGCATATTTTAATCATGAGTTAAGAAATGTGTGTGTATAAGAGACTATGGATTTATGAATTTTTAACTCTAATCTACCATAAGATTCTTCCATACCTTTCCCTATTCCATATTTATATCTCCCTTATCCCATAGTGAGAAACATGCTCTCAACAATGAGATCATATTTAGTCACTTTCTTAATCTTACTATCCATGCAAAATGACTTCAGAATTCCACCCCATACTATACAAACAAGAAAATTTTATGAAGTATTAAAGATTATTTGCAGGTTTTTGTCTATAAAGATATATAATCAAATAAATATATTTGAAAATTATAATTTAATCATATTTGAAATCAAAAAAGTTCTTATTTACAAAAGAATTAAACTCCCTTATACTAAATTTCAACCTTAGCCTTAATGATGGTGAGATCTATACACAAAATCCCCATAAACTCTCACTCCTTTGATGACCAAAACACCTTGCTATATTCTGATCTCATTGGATGTTTTCAAAATCTAACATTATTTACAAAGTCATACCCAACTGATGTAAACTGCATTTCTAAAGAGGAACCAATGATCACACCCTGCATGATGCACAACCAGTAAACTGCTTTTATAAGGAAAGTGAGAGTCAGTCTTACAACTATATTGAAAAAGATCATTTCATGTGTTTTAACTACTAATGCTACTCTTAAGCTCCAGGACGTATAGCCAGTAGATCTACACTTCTCAATGTGTAAATATATTAAGGATCTTTCCTTGTGAATATCCATACCCACTAACAATCTAAGTCTGAGCTTACTAAAAGGTATCCAGAAGCAGGAAATTAACAGAATTAAATTAATTAAACATAAAATTAAACAGACAGTTGCCACAGCTTTCAACATTGTCAGTAACAGAATTTCTTGTTTGAGTCAGACCCTTTAAAATAGCCCAAACACATAAAATCCACATGCCTCGACTGAATTCTAACCCCACCTCCAAAATCACTGCTGTTACTTACATATCCAGACCCCCAAAATCACACTTGGGATGTGAAGGACAGAAGGAACAGGTGACTAATAATGCAAGTTATGATCCCACTATTTTGTCATAAATTAATTCAGAACTGTCACATGATTTATTTAACTCTACCTAGAATGTTTTGTTCTTTGTAATTAGACAAAATACATTCAGGCAGCAACTGATACCAATTATCTTTATGTTACCTCAACATGCACTCAAGGGACCATTTTTCCTGTAATTAGATAGGCCTCCCAGGCTACTGTCATCAAGATGTGACCTACACTTTGTCAAGATCATCCTGCCTTTCCAAGGACTGAAAGAATATCTTTCTGTTTCTTGTATTTTGGGGGAAGCCTGACATAGTAATTTACAAGAAAAGACCCAAGACACCAGGTATTACTAGGACTTATTTATGCTGAAGTATGTGATTCCCTGTTTATAACTGATGGCAAAGGAATACAAATAAAACAGCTCAAGTTTTAGAAGCTCACCTAATCAACATAAATTTGTTGGTTACAATAGTCCTAGCTAATAAAATTATCCCTGACTATTTACAGAGCAACCATCTATTGAGTCAATACAATAACTAACTCCTGGGTAAACACTTCAGGAAAAGTGGACTCATTAATTTTAAAGGGGGAAAAAACATATAGTTATTTAAGGTGTCCAGACTATCCATGGGATGGATTTTCCTGGTTGGTTCCAGGAAAATGATATATTCCATGCTTTTATAATTATGTCAAAATGGATTCTACTGTCATGTATGACTAAAAAGATGCAATAAAAAACTATATACAAACTGGCATTCCAAACATTTGTCTTTGTACCTTTTATATTTTCTACTAAATGATATGCAGGTGCTTAAAAATTACTACACTGCTGTGATGCTAGGCTGACACTCAGCTAGCTATGTCTCATTCAATCTGAGCTGCGGTAACAAAATTACCATAAACTGGGTGACTTGTAAAGAACAGAAATGTATTCCTCACATTTCTGGAGACTGAAAAGTCCAAGACCAAGGCACTAGCAGACTTGATGTCTGGGAAGTGTTCACTTTCCGTTTCACAGATCGTACCTCCTAGGGGTGTCCTGACACATGGAAGGGGCAAGGGAGCTATCTGAGGTCTCTGTTATGAGGCACCAATGCCATTCACAAGGAATCCACCCTCATGACCTAGTCATTTCCTAATACCATTAACTCCTGATACATTATCTTGGGATTTCAACATGTGAATTTTAAGGAGGACATAAACATTCACTCCATTGAAATGCTGCATCAGAAAGACTAAAACCATCATGACTCACTTAGCAGACATTGACCAAACAAGAAACTAAGTTATCAAAGAGAAATGATGCACTCTTTAACTTAAGTCAGGTGGAGAGTTCAACAGAAGTCCAGAGGAGTGGTCAGCAGTAGGCACATGTAGAAATAAAATAATACTTTCTGTTATTTACAGTCAATAAGATTTCTCAGAAAACTCCCCAATAAATGCCAGGCTGCTGGGGGGAAATGCTTCCCCTGCTAAGTTTTAGCTAATCAGCTTTTCCATGAACAAAAGAAATAATATTTTACTGTTCCCTAGACTGCTGTAGGTTTTGCTTATATAAGTCCTTCCTTGCCTTGATTCCACAGCTGAGTTTCAGCACATGGGAATAAATATCCACTTTGCTTTTAATTAAACTGAATACATCTGAGTAATTCTTTGATAAGATGATCCTGAATCTAATCAGCCCTCTGAAGTTGACTTCCACTTACTGGAAACATGGAAATAAGTTGTGATCACATCGAAAGCAGAAGTAACATCCAAAATGTAAGAGAGTTCTTAAGACAAATTGAGCCCGTTTCTGCAATAAATTGATGGTGGGAATTTGAAAAATTAAGGCAAAACTGCTCTAGATTAAAAGAGATTTGAGAAACATAAAACCAAATATAGCTTGTAGGTCACATTTGGATCCTATTTCAAATGAAACAAATATAAAATAGCATTCTTGAGACAATCCCAAAAATGTAATTATGGACTAGGTATTAAATGATACAATGAATTCATGTTAAGTTGGAAATGTATTAATAGAATGGTATTTGTGTCAGAAAAGTTTCCTACTTTTTAGAGATACCTTACTAAAATATGAAAGAGTGAATTTAAATGATGTCTGAGATTTCCATTTAGAAAATAGAGCAAAAAATAAAAAGAGAAAAGATACAAAGACAATGAAATCTTGATAATTTTTACTTGATTAGTACAAGTTCATTATTGATCTTTCTTCTTTTTTGTCCATTTGAAATAGGTCATGACAAAAATTCAAGTATAGTATTTTTATATTTTGATGTTAATATTTGAGATAAAAGACTTATATATTCACAAGTTTGTGGTTGTTTCTTCTTTCCAAAAGAGGATTGCTGAGAGCCACAGCCGAGTCTGTATGGCCCCTGGCATTTTGCCAACAGTATTGATTGACAGGCAAGGCGTTAATATCCGCCTCTGCCGCTACTTTTGAGTTCTAGCGCTAATTTTGAGTTCTCGCGCTATTTTTAGTTCTCACGGGGATTCCCCGGGAGTTCCCATTAGTTGGCGAAGGGCAGGAGGAGGGTTTTCCCGGGGAGATATTTCCGGCTGGGGGTTGCTGGAGGAGCCTCGTGGCTTTTCGGGAGGATTCCCCAGGAGTGTGTGTGAGGTTTTTTCTTGCAGTAGAAAAAATAAAATTTGTTCCTGCTTCAGTGGCTCGTGATTTGTGCCCAGCCAGACTGCGGCATTTGGCGGCCCGGACGGGGAACGTCTGAAGCTTCGGGGTAAGTGAAATTGCTTACCCCTAAGGGAAGGCAAGAGAATGGGTGACCATTTTAAAAAACAGTATATTCTTGCTTTGATTTGTTTTGGTTTTGTTTCAAGCTGCCTATCCCTAGAATTTTCTCAGGCAGACTGGGAAAAATGGTTGGCTCAAGGTTTGAAGTTGTTTGCCCCTGAGGAAGAGATAGAAATAGACCACAAATGCACATGTCCAGAAAATAGGAAAATTGATACAACGATTTTTTGTTCCATTTTTGTTTCATTCTGTTTCGGTCTTGTTTTGTGTTATCTTTTTGGGTTGCGTTATCTTTGTAACAGATTAGAAATTAGTAAAAAACAAACTGAAAGAGTGTTAAATAAATTGTTAGAGGTTCAAACCATGGAGAAAGACAATTTAGATCAAGCAAAAGAGAAGGTCTCTCAAGCTAGTCAGACAGAGGAAGAAAATTTAAAGGAAGAAAGCTTAGAGGAGAAACAGCTATCAGGGGGGAAGCAACAACAGGAGGCTGCTACTAACACCGATCTATCACCAGAGGGCGTAATTCAGCCAACAGCTCCACCTATGGAGATAGCTGAGTGGCCCTCAACCCCCTCAACCCCCGTAGTTGATAGATGGGATCCTGAGACAGGACCTCAAAGATTAGCATGCCCTGTACTTGAGCAGGCAGGAGGGCAGCGAATTCACCGTGAGTTAGAGTTCAAAACAGTGAAGCAATTAAAGGAGGCTGTAACAACCTATGGTCCTCATGCACCCTTCACTGTAAGCATGGTCGAATCCATTACTAACTTGGACATGACTCCAGCAGATTGGGCTAGCATGTGTAGATCTGTGCTAAATGGAGGACAATATTTGTTATGGAAGGTTGCCAATGAGGAATTTTGCAGGGAGACAGCTAGACGAAATGCAGCAGCCGGTTACCCTCAAAGAAGTCTAGAGATGTTGCTAGGAAAAGGACCTTATGAGGGTCAGCGGCAACAAATTCAATATGATCCTGCTGTATATGCACAGATTGCTGCAGACGCAGTTAGGGCATGGAAGACTTTACAAGGACATGGAGATTTACAAGGTCAGCTATCTAAGGTAATACAGAGACCTAATGAACCTTACGCTGACTTTGTAGATAGGCTTATTCAAACAGCCTCCAAAATTTTTGGTGACACAGAACAAGCAATGCCATTTATAAAACAACTGGCTTATGACCAAGCAAATCGTTGCTGCAGAGAGGTCATTAGACCATGGAAACATGAAGATTTAAACACATATATTAAATTATGTAGAGACATTAATGAACAAGGACAAGTCTTGGCAGCAGTACAACAGGCTTTAGATGCCAGGCCAAAAACATGCTACAATTGTGAACAAACAGGACATTTTAAAAGGAGTTGCCCCATAGGAGGAAGGTATAACAAAGTTAGGTATCAAAGGAATAGAACACCAGATATTTGCCCACGATGCCGTAGAGGGAGACACTGGGCTAATGAATGCCGTTCTCAAACCACCATAGAGGGTACTCCATTATCAAAAAATGGACAAGGACCAGGTGGTTACCCACGATATCGTGGAGAAAGGCATCAGGCTCCATTGCCAAAAAACGGACAGGGGGGCCCAATGCTCCGGGGCCCACGACCACAAATGTACGGGGCACTGGAGGAACCCAGAAAAACCATGGAGGAACCCAGCAACCCCATCAGGGTAGTACCCAGGACACATTATCCATCCGATCTCTCATCAGACGAACCAGAGGGAGCGCAGGGTTGGACATCTGCGCCTCTGCCAGAGCAGTACTAACTCCAGAGATGGGAGTTCAAATCATTCCCACAGGAGTAAAAGGACCTCTTCCCCAAGGAACAGTAGGCTTATTGTTAGGACGTAGTTCTTCTACGCTAAAAGGACTTATGATAAGTCCCGGGGTAATTGATCCCGATTATGAAGGTGAAATAAAAATTATAGCTAGTTCTCCAAAGGGTATATCAGTAATTTCACCAGGAGATAGAATAGCACAGTTATTAATAATATCCAGCCTACATGATAAATTTTCCAGTACTACTATGGAAAGAGGTTCCAGGGGTTTAGGCTCCACAGGTGTAGATTGGGCTATGCTGTCTTTGAATTTAGATTCTCGCCCAATGCTAAAACTAAATATTCAAGGACATGAATTTAATGGGCTACTAGATACAGGTGCAGACCTTAGCATCATATCTCGTCAAGAATGGCCAAAACATTGGCCATTACAACAAGCCACTCAAACGCTTCGAGGCCTAGGAGTGGCAACTAATCCCCATAGAAGTGCAATGGTCTTAGATTGGAAGGATCCTGAAGGATGTGAAGGAACTATACAGCCATATGTATTGGATCATCTTCCCGTAAATTTATGGGGACGAGATGTCTTAGATCAATTAGGTTTGACATTAACAAATAATATCAATCAAAATGCACCCACTATTATGGCTAGACAAGGTTTTAGGAAAGGAAAAAGATTAGAAAAACAAGAACAAGGTATAGCAGCACCAATACAAATAGATCAAAGAATAAATAGACATGGACTGGGTTTTCAGAAGGGGTCACTGAGGCAATAAAAATCACTTGGAAATCAGATAGACCAGTATGGGTTTCTCAGTGGCCCCTGACTAAAGAAAAGATACAAGCAGCCCATGACCTGGTCAAACAACAATTAGCGGAGGGACATATACAACCTTCTGTATCTCCCTATAATACTCCCATTTTTGTCATTAAAAAGAAATCTGGTAAATGGAGATTATTACAAGATTTAAGAGCCATTAATAATGAGATGGTTATTATGGGACCTGCTCAATCAGGGATTCCTCAATTGTCTGCTTTACCAAAAACCTGGTATGTTTTAGCTATAGATATTAAAGATTGTTTCTTTTCAATTCCAATTCATCCTGAGGATAGTCCACATTTTGCATTTACTATCCCTGCACTGAATCATGAAGGTCCTGATCAGAGATATGAATGGAAAGTGCTCCCTCAAGGGATGGCTAACAGCCCAACTATGTGTCAAATTTATGTTAATAAAGCAATCCAGCCACTTAGAAATCAAAATCCTGAACTACAAATATTTCACTATATGGATGATGTATTGTTAGCACACAAAGATAAAAACACATTGTTGGAATGTTATGCCACACTTACAAATTTGTTAAAAAATTATAATCTAGAGATAGCAATAGATAAAGTACAATTAAATTTTCCAATTAATTATTTAGGAGTTCTATTATCCTCAACCATGGTCCGTCCACCTAAAATTCAAATACGAGTAGATCAACTCAAATCGCTTAATGACTTTCAAAAGTTGTTGGGAGATATAAATTGGATAAGGCCTTATCTAGGCATACCAACAGGAGAGTTGGGACCTTTATTTGATATCCTAAAAGGTCCATCAGATCCAAATTCACCCCGCATATTAACTCCTGAAGCAAGAAAGGCATTAAAAATTATTGAAACATATATGGAAAATATGCATTTGGACAGAATTGATATAAGTTTGCCTTTATTATTCATTGTAATACCAACAAAAAATATTCCTACAGGAGTATTTTGGCAAGAAGGTCCATTATTGTGGATACATTTATCTTACTCTCCTAACACTATTCTTACTAGGTATCCTGAGGCTGTAGGACAATTAATACTGAAAGGAATAAAAGCAGCAAAGGGAGTGTTTGGAATTTCTCCCAATAAAATTATTACTCCATATACTATGGAGCAAATTGATGAGTTAGCTAATGAGTTAAATACATGGGCAATAATCATGTGTAAATCAAATGTTTCATTTGATAATCATTTACCATCTAATCCTTTGTTGTCTTTTTGGTCTAAGCATCCTGTAGTTTTTCCTAAAATGACAAGAAAAACACCTATCGTGAATGCTCCAAATATATTCACTGATGGGTCTAATAATGGTACAGCAGCAGTAGTTACCCCTGATCAAACTTTTACATTTTTAGTTCCCAAACAATCAGCTCAAAAGGTAGAGCTCAATGCAGTTTTACAAGCTTTTGTGATGTTTAAAGATTCTGTATTTAATTTATTTTCTGATAGTCAGTATATAGTTAATGCTATAATATCCCTTGAAGATGCTGGTAGGATTTCCCCTTCCTCTACTGTTTTCTCTTTGTTTTCCACTATACAAAGTCTAATCTGGGATAGAAAAGATCCATTCTTTATAGGACATATCAGGGCACATACAGGATTGCCTGGAGCCCTTAGTTTGGGCAATGATTTAGCAGATAAAACTACACATGATATACATATTTTTTCTACTGTAGAAGAAGCTACAAATTTTCATAAAAGGTTTCATGTTAATGCTAATACTTTACAAAAGCGTTTTAAAATAACTAAGGAACAAGCCAGGCATATAATAAAACAATGCCAAAATTGTGTGACCTTTTTACCACAAGTTAATCTTGGAGTCAATCCTAGAGGACTGATACCTAACCATATTTGGCAGATGGACGTCACACACTTGCCAGAATTTGGAAAATTAAAATATTTACATGTTACAGTTGATACTTCTTCCGGATTTTTGATGGGCTCCCTTCATGCCGGAGAAAAAACTAAAGATGTTATAGCTCATTGCTTACAAAATTTTGCCACTGTGGGTGTTCCTAAACAGTTAAAAACTGATAATGGTCCTGGTTACACTTCTAACTCTTTTAAACAATTTTGCTCATCTTTTGGTATTACTCATATAACAGGAATCCCATACAATCCACAGGGACAAGGCATAGTTGAAAGAGCTCATCAAACTATTAAAACGTACTTATTAAAGCAAAAAGAGGGAATTGGAAAGGGGTATATATCCCCCAAAGATAAACTTAAAATAACCCTTTTTACTCTAAACTTTCTAAATTTGGATTCATCAGGACTTAGTGCTGCGGAAAGACATATGTATCCGAAAAATGTACATAAGCCTAAGGTACTTTGGAAAGATATTCTAACAGGACAATGGAAAGGTCCCGACCCAGTTATTGTCTGGAGTCGGGGTTCCGTTTGTGTGTTCCCACAGGGAGAACAGCAGCCGATTTGGATTCCAGAGAGGTTAACCAAAACAATTTCTACAGAAAAAGAAGATGATTTGACTGAAATCCATAACAGCTGATATCCAGAGCTCCAGCTTGGCTATTCTTACATCTGCGACAGTGATTAACCACGGTGCCTTTTTTCAATATCTATTTTATTATTGCATTTTTCCCACATCATAAAGTTCTATTTTATTTTTTGAGCTCATACAAACCTAGGTTAATGTTTTTCTGATCAGTTTTGTTTTTTGACTGTGTTTTATTTTTTGACTGTGGAGTTTTTAAACATTGCAATGGAGATTTCACCTAGGTAAAGCTACAAGGCCTTTATTATTGTCTTATATGTTGTATGTTATGTGCGCACACTTCTGTTTTGTGTTGTATGTCTGTATGTGTGTATGTCCATATATCTTATATGAGGAGCGCTCATGAATAAATGGATCCGAATTTTTTTTTTTATTCACGTGATTTTAATGGTTTAATTTAGATTGGGTAAACAGCTGTTGAAAATTGTTTTAATATGTGAACAAATAAGGAGGTTAACAGATCTGTTTGTTTGCTTTCACCTTTCCTTCTCATTATATTTAATAATTCTGTTCAGGATAATGTAAATTGTTCAAAAAATTGTTTTCTTAATGCCTGTTGGAATGTTACATAATTTTTTTCCTAGCATCATTGCCAGAATTCCTATCTTCATCCCAGTGCCAGTGAAGACAAAGATAAAACCAAACTACAGCTTCTTCGGTAGCTATCAACAAACTGTATAAACTGATGCATCAGTGAATAATAACTCAACAAGTAATGCTCAATCAAGGAGTAGATTTACTTTGGGAGGAAATGGACATATTGACAGATTCCTCTACTTTGAACTGCTTGCACAACTTGCCTGGACTATGTATCACTTGTATGCATTGTGAACTATCTGTTGGTGCAGCGAATTGTGGTAATGCTGGCATCTTTGCTGATGGTGTCACCAGTGGTACAATTTTTCAAAGGAGCCATCAATTGGCTTAGTGTCGTGGCATTTATTATATCCTCCTCCCTTCAGCTAGTGATGGTCTAAAATTTGGGGGCCAACAGAGGTGAGGCAAAGAACCTCACCCCCCCATTGGCACCAAGGACAAGTTTGGGGGCCAACAGAGGTGAGGCAAAGAACCTCACCCCCCCCCACTGGTGCAAAGGCCTATCCACAAGTATGGCTGTATGCTGGACCGGTAGTCAGTGACGGGTATGATCCGATTGCAGTGGTACCAACCTAAGACAGGAGGCTGACGCCTAGAGGTCAGTTCATCCAATGACGGGTAAGGACCATATGTTGAATTGGACTACCTAACAGGCACGGTCCCTAAGCCACATTACTTGTTGTTTATTTAAACAGAAGGGGGGAGATGCTGAGAGCCACAGCCGAGTCTGTATGGCCCCTGGCATTTTGCCAACAGTATTGATTGACAGGCAAGGCGTTAATATCCGCCTCTGCCGCTACTTTTGAGTTCTAGCGCTAATTTTGAGTTCTCGCGCTATTTTTAGTTCTCACGGGGATTCCCCGGGAGTTCCCATTGGTTGGCGAAGGGCAGGAGGAGGGTTTTCCCGGGGAGATATTTCCGGCTGGGGGTTGCTGGAGGAGCCTCGTGGCTTTTCGGGAGGATTCCCCAGGAGTGTGTGTGAGGTTTTTTCTTGCAGTAGAAAAAATAAAATTTGTTCCTGCTTCAGTGGCTCGTGATTTGTGCCCAGCCAGACTGCGGCAGAGGATGTTTCCTATACATTCCAAATAAACCAAATAACACAACTGCTAATCTATGGGCAATTTGTTTTCTGTTACAATAAAAAGCATTTTCCACCTAACTGCACTTTTCTCTATTTTTACTGAACTGAATTCCTTGAAGAGTTGGGTTGCTTTCTTAGCGTATTATTCAGAGAGCAATTGCCGGGGAGGGGGGTAATTCAAGGCCTGAAGAGATAAGAAGAAATGGAATGAAATTCTGTTTTCTATAGTTGAGTTTGAGGCTATGTTATGTCAAATTGAATTTTTGATGAAATAGCTTTTTAAAAAATACTACCTACATGTATTATTTCAATTCTAGTTGATAATATGGCAGGATGGGGATGGGGAAGTTAAGAGGGTCAAAGAAGAAGTTAATAAATGACTCATGGGAAAATCTCTCTGAAATGCAGTATAATAATATTCTTTTGCTCTTTTCTTCCCTAAAGCCTCCTCCTCCCCTTTCTACCTGTGATTTAGAAGAACTATGTTCTTAGTTAACTGATGTCAGTTGCATGTATACTGCTTTGTATATAGTAGGGCTTCTGTCTTAATAAATAAATAAATAAAATAATGCCTGTGAGAGAAATGAAGTGAGTCATACTTTTAAGTTTCTTTTCCAGTCATTTCAGCACTGTCACCATGTGTTCCCACTCAAGGGCTGTGAGCTAGGATGCTGAGTGGCATCCCAAGGGGAACCGACTTCCCAGCTTCTGTGATGTACAACTAATATTCTCCCTGAACTCAAGTTGTAAATCAACTCATGAAGAGAAGGAGATATTCATTGCTGTAAAGTCAGAAAAGAATTTTTCAACATTACCAATTTAATATAAAGATTAAGCTTATTAAACTTATATCAAACCCCTTTTATGATTAGAGCAAGTTCATTTTCAGAGAAGTTCAATTATAAAACCATCAATAGGATTTACTACTTTTAATAAATCATTTTGCTTCCAGGGATGGACTATACTAATTACTAATATGTACAAATTCCATTTAGACATCAAGAAAACCCTAGGTACAGAAAAGGAGGTAATAATAACTAAGCATTTTCATTGGAAATAATGAAGAAAAATGATGAAATAATGTCCATCTTGCATTTCAAAAATAAATCTAACATACTGGTAAATTCCTGAACCAAATAGATTGTGTTGTCAATAAAGAAAAACAGCTCTCCCTCCTTGGAATGACTTTTTGAATAAACCATAGTGGACAATTCTATTAAAGGCCTCTGATTCTCTTTGTTTTTATTTAAGTATGGCAAAATAATCAAAATGCTAGTCAATTAACTATTTTTTCCTGTGCTCTTATTTTAGATGCTTTCCTAGATATTTTCAGCTGTAACTGCATTAAATTCTAAATTTCTAACCACCTAAAAATTTCTGTGGCTTTTATTTTTCAAACTTTTTTTTATAATCAACTGAGATTAGATCAAAAGGACTAATTCAATTCTAACATGTTTTTATATCTTACTTTTAATAATTACTATAGGATTCTTTCCCAGGCATGATTATTAATAGCAAAAAAATCATATGACTATATTAGATGACATCAGCTAATCCTCCAAAGCAAACTGTTCCTCTCTAGCTTGGAAGAAAATCAACACAGGCCTCCTAGCAAAGATAATACACAATAGACTATAACCTGCTGTGATTACAACCTCTGTTAGCATGTCTTTGATTTCCACAACTTCAATGGTTAAAGATAACAAAAATTAACAAAGGCCTTCTAGTGACATGAATTCTAACTACTTCTACCCTTTGGTGAATGAAGCAGGATATAAATAAACAACAGTAAATAGTCTAATACCTACTCCCTGCATGAGCTAAACAAAGAAGGGTGTTTGGACCAAGTGTGGTAGCTCACACCTATAATCCCAGTGACTATGGAGGCTGAAGCAAGAGGACAGCAAGTTTAGTTGTTGTTGTTGTTGTTTTTAATTTGTTCTTTTTAGCTACACATGACAATGGAGTCAATTTTGATATAATTATACACACATGGAATATCTCTTATTCTAATTAGGACCCAATTCTTGTGGATGTACACAATGATGGGATTCACAGTGGTGTTTTCATAAGTGTTTATCGAAAAATTATGTCAGAGTCATTCCACTGCCTTTCCTTTTCCTGTCCTCCCCTCCTTTCCCTTTATTCCCTTTTGTCTAATCTACTGAATTTCTGTTATTCACACACACACACACACACACACACACACACACACACTTATTTTGGGTTAACTTCCATATCAGCGAAAACATTCAATCTTTGGCTTTTGGAGACTGGCTTATTCGCTTAACATGATAGTCTCCTGATGCACTGGCAAATGTCATAAAGTCATTCTTTTTAATGGCTGAGTAATAATTCATTGTGTATATATATCACATTTTCTTTGTCTATTCATCTCAAGGCCAATATCATTCTAAACAGAGAAAAACTGAAAGCATTCCCTATAAAAAAGAGGATTTGAAAGTCTGAGGCCAGACTGGAGCAATTTAGTGAGACTCTGTCTCAAAACAAAAGATAAAAAGGGCTGAGGATATAATTAAGGGTAGAACACCTCTGGTTTCAGTCCCTAGTACTGAGAAAAAAAAAAGGAAGGAAGGAAGAAAAGAAGGAGGAGGGGAGTAGTAGGGAGGGGAGGGAAGGAAGAAGGTTTAGAAACATGAATATGACTTCACTGGGTTCAATAATTTTTAATCATTTTGAAGTGTATTATCATTTATTATTATTTCATCAGCACTTATTGACAATCTACTGTATGAATCATGAAGTCAAGACCTAGGAAAGGTGTAAAATATGTATTCCTCAGTTCTTACTGTTAAAAAGTTTAAATGTGAGGTGGACTAAGCTTGTACTAGATTCAGGCCCTCATACCTACCTGCTTCCCCCATTTCTTCCCCCCAAAATAAGAAACTAAAAAAAGTGTATATGTATTGGAAGCCATAAATATAGTCATAAAACTTATAATTTATTAAGTATCAAAGGTGATAGAAGTAGTTTACATATGATAACACTTCAGTCAACTGAAATCTCTGAAAGTACTGTTGTCCTTATCTTACACTGGACTTACGTGGCCCCTATGTTTTAATTTGGGTGTTCAGCAATACCCATCAAAACCAATTGCTTCAAGGAAGAAAGACTGAAGCCCATTCCACATTTATAGCTAGAAGTGCCAACAAATCCCTTTGCATTGTCAGAGCCAGTTTAGGTTGTTGTTTTTGTTTATATTATTTGCAACTAAAAGTATACACAGAAAAACAGTCTTCCTCCAAAGTTAATGGCATTTTCTTAGGTGGGGTGGCATTTTTTTCCCTTCATTTTATATTCTTAGACATTAAGGAGAGGTTTGGCTGACTTCATAATATAAAAGCCTGAAACTTCATTAAATAAACATTTGTTGAATGAATGAATTGAGAGAAGAAAGGAATGGATAAGTGAACAAACTACTGAAAATGAAATAATTCATCTGTTCATACTTTGCCCTTACTCCCCAAGGCCAAGATGCATAATAGAGCAAAAGATCTTTGAATTTGTTTAGTTTTTCTTAGCCAGTTGACAATAACCTGCTATCTTTATATTCTATTGTAAATAAGATTAACCTATTCCCTCCCCAATTGACATTATTTGAAAATCCAACAAAACCAAAGTTAGGGGACTAGTAACCAGAAAGTCAAAACAGAGAAGAGTCATGCCCCTGATATTTACCCCTGCATAGGGTTTCCTCCTTCTCACATTCTTATCTATCAGTAAGTAATGTTCACCAGAGAGTGAGAAATTAAGACAGTAGAATTAGTATTTTGTTTTCCTTATAGTGATCAAAAGTGCAATAAATCTCACTGAACTGCCAATTGTAGTTGTTAAAGGCCTTAATCCCATGAATTAGGGCCCTTTTTCCCCTTGGAAGCTGAAGGAAGTATAGAGGAGACAGCTCAGGGGAAAGAGTGTGGTGGGGAGAAGAGAAATACTTTAAAGATATTAGTCACACAGGCATACTGAAGATCCCTCATCTCATGACTGGTAACTACTCCACTGAGAGGGAAATAACTCTCACATTTATACTGGGAAATGACTATAGAGACAAATGGTTATTTATTTCCAGACCCTGCCAATTTCAATATTGCTCTCTTGCTGTGTCATAGTCACAGACCTATACAATAACAGGAACAATAATTTTTAATCTTCCTGTTCAAAAAATAATTCTATTGATCACCACTTTATTTTTTTTTGTTTCCCCATGATTCAGCAGATCAAAACTGCTCCAAGTTCCAGTATCTTCCTGTCATTCAGCAAGAAGTCCAAGGCTTTAAGATGTCTCTGTACAAGTTAATACAAGATGAAGAAATTCATTTCAGCACCAAGGAGAGTGTTCTGCTATTTAGAAATTGCATATTGTTCATGACACTAAAAAGAAATTTTGAAATGTGGCTTGATAGAAAGCTGCTCCAAACTCATTTTTTTAATGAGAAAAATTTGTCAGGGTTTTACATATGTTCATGACTACAAGTTTTTTCAGCTTTCAAATACATTGGAATTAGTGATTCTTCACCTATTTTTTTTTTCAACAACAAAGCCACAATTTCTTCATGGGCTTAGACTGATTCAGTGCAGTTACAGAAAAGTTAAATTAACAGGGATTAAAATTTCCATGAGAATAAATCCTAAGATATCCCCCACTGTTATATCCTCAATACTGTGCACATGACAAATGTTCAATAAATATATAAGTGAGAACGAGTGAATTGGTGACTGACATTCATTAAATGTACAGAAATAAATTAATTAATATCCTATCTGTAACAAAAAAATCATTTGTTACAACTGGTCTCAAAGATCCTTACATGCCACACTGCTCAATCTGAAACTTAAACACATCTTTCCTTGGCCTAGATCAGTGGAGTCTCTGGGTGGCAGAAAAATATCATGCCCCAGACCCTGTCTTTGTCTTTACTAAACTTTCAATGTAATGAGTTTTTTTTTTTTTACATTGCCTTAGGGAAGTCACTAAAATTTCAATCTGTGCAATCCTACACCCCCAGGGAAGCATGGCATCCACTGATGGCTCCCCCAATGCCCTGTTACCAGATGGACAGAATACAGACATAGGAACTATATCACTCTCTTCCACCAGGTCCCCATGTGAAACATGTGGTAACTACTGTCCCTATTCCCAAGCAGCCAACAGCCCCTTACTCTGTGCCAAAGGAAGAAAACACCAGGCCTCCCTCTCCTGAGTTCAAAGACACCTGAGTCCAGATATAGGGAAGAAAAAAGGTCAATAATGCAAGTCTGCTCCAAGCTGCCACTGCAGCCAGACATAGGCTACCCCTGAAAGTCGAGAATCTTCCAAGGACAGCCCAAAGGTGAAAAAGAAAACATGAAATGGTAAGAACATGGATTTTTTCATCAGTCAGAATATTTGTGAGGATTTCTCAAGCTTGTGAATCCCTTTCTCTTTTTTATGTCTATTTGTGCAATGAAACGTGTGAACAAAGTCAAGCCTCCTGGTGCACAGGTAGGCACAGCCCAGTTCTTAGCTCCTAGGAGGATTCTAGGCTAAGGCGCACTCCACTTGGACTGTACTATCAGGCCCCCAAAACGGGGGGAGCTGCCAGGGAAGGACTGATTTCCATTTCAAACTGCATTCTGGTACTTTGTACTCCAGCACCATTGGCCGATCAATATTCAATGCTTGGAGATTCTGACTCTGCGGGAGTCATGTCAGGGGACCTTGGGAGCCAATCTGCTTGAGCTTCTGAGTGATAATTATTCATGGGCTCCTGCCTCTTGCTCTTTCTCTAGCACGGTCCCACTCTGCAGACTCAGTGCCTTATTCAGTCTCCTCTCTCGCTCTCTCCGCTGCTGTAGCTGGACCCTTCGCCTTCGCCACCGCTCAGCATCTGCACATCCCCTACAATGGCTAAAACAGCAATGGGTAAGGCATCGCGCCTCGTTCTCCCTCAGCTCAACCGGGAGCTCGCCTCTCACCTTCTTGCTTAGAGCTTTGAAGGCATTTGGAGATATTTTATAAAGAAAAATACGTTAATGGTAACAGGAGCCAGGAAGGTCGGAGGTAGCTCTGGGGGAGGTGGGAGGGCAAAAAAACGGGAATCCTTGAAAATCTAAAGCGAAGGATTTCTTTAAGAAGATAAAAGCAGGTAAGTTGCCCTCTCACACATAAGGAATTTACTTTTTCATATTTAAAATTAAAGCAATTGCGAGGGGAGCGGGCTCCCTTAACTGTTTGCCTTAAATGGGTTAAGGGACATTTGGGAAAGTGCTTTGTAACATCCTATATTTCTTCTGTAGTTAAAAAAAGAAAATGGGAAAGGGATAGAGGAAAGGTTGAGAGAAAGGAAAAAGAAAAATGCAAAGTCAAAGCGGTCCCATCTAGGCTGTTTGAAAGATGGGTGGAGACGAGGTGGGGGAGGAGGACAGCGGGCACATTTTATGGTATTGTCTCCTTGGAAAAACCGCTAGTCCCGGGGCGCGGTGCAAGGAGGTAAGGGAGCAGGGGGAAGGGTGGGAGTAGGACCTTTCCTTTGTTTTAGGAAAAAGGACGGGAAAGAGAGAGGAAGTCGGGGAGGGCGTGGAGGGCGCGGGTGGGCAGCTGCAGGGGCGGGGAAGCGCGCTGCGGGGAGGGGTAGAGGGACCCGGCTTAGAAGGCGCCGGGGTGGGGTTTCTTTGTGTGCCGACCAACAGTCCCCGGGGTGGGGGGGTGGGGGGAGGCACCTGCAGCGCTGGGCGCACAATGCGGACAGCCCCACCCTGTGCGGAACCGTGTGGGCCCCCACCCCTAACCCCCCGCCGGTTCTGCTTCTTCGGTGGATGGGGGCCCAGTGCGGAGCGCAGCGCGACACCCAGGGGCCAACCCTGCGGGGACAGCGGCGCCACGCCCCGCCCGCACTCCGCACTCCTGGCTCCTGGCCCTAGCTTCCAAAAGAGACTTGACCACTGACCCCACCCGCCCCACCGTAGCCTCATTGTCTGTTTTGGGGAGGGAAGAGGAGAATGGATTAACATTTTTTCTTTCCAGAAACACATTGAATAGGCTGTTTCAAATCACAGAAAAAGGCTTCTTTGAACTCCTTTGATCCTTTTGAAGAAAAGCTTCTGGAACCTAGAAATGTGTGCAAATATACGGATAAAGATATATAAACGTAATATAAAGCAAAGAGGTCAAAGTCTTAAGTTGGGCGACTGAAATTTCTATTTTGTGGGTTTGACAGGGCGAACTGCCGGCAATTTCATAGGTTTAACCTATATCAGAGAGACCCAACAAGATTCCGGATCCAAGGCCTTAATTTCCCAATAGGTCTTGCGCTTCCAGTGTCCCATGGTTCAGGAGCTCAGTGATCTGGGGTAGACAGGCTGGGAGACCCCTGAAATCTGGAGGTGGCTAGAAGCACCCTTCCCCCAGGACCTGGCTGCGGGCTGCAGAGAGGGTAAAAGCTAAGGAAAAGGCTGGATGTGGACGGCTACGCCCTGCCCCACCCTTCTCGCCTAGCTGGGAAGACCTCAAGCTCAATACTGGAGGGGAAAGGGAATCTGGGAGGGGCCGTTGACAGGTCCAGGGTCCCGGGACCCTTTTTCCAGCCCCGCTGTCCAGATCATCCCAACTCCTTTGGGGATGTGCAGACACCTGGCGTGGCTCTCAGTCCTGGCGCGGAGCCCCTCCCAGCCAGTCGGGTGGCTCTGCAGAAAAGCTGATTTGAGCCCCACCCGGACACACAAAGGCGCAGCCCCACCCCTCCAGGCCTTTAGACCACAGAGGTGACCCCTTCCCTAGGGTGCGGAAAGGTTTCTGTTCTCGCCCAACCACAGCCCACCTAGAGTTCAGGGACATTTTCCCCCTAACCCAAAACCACAATCCACCCTCAGTTTTCTCCGATTTCCCAGGATGGAGACCCGGTAGAGGGTATCTAGTTCTAGAGACCCTCTGTCCTCCAGTGGGGCGCGGCTCAGCCCCCCCCCTCCCAGCTGGGGCCTGAAGCCACCGGCAGTTGGCCGGGTGGGGGCGCACCTGGAGACTGGGCGCGTGGAGCGCTGCCAGCCCTGCAGAGCCTCCCGCCGCGCCCTGCGCACCCCTCCCTCCAGAACTGGGCGTTCGCCCCCGCGGGAGCATCCCCAGAGACTGGTTTCTGCGCAGTGTCCTGAGCTACTCCCGTTTGCCAAAATTCGCACTTCTCCCGCATGGAACCTTTCTGAGAAAGGAGGGTAGGAGCGATCTTGCTCAGTGCTCTTCACCCCTACTGAGAGGTTTCTGCTGCACAAGATGTCTACAAACTGATCATCATCAGTTTTATTATTTCAAATCAGCATTATTATTCCGTGACTCTGTAGCCTTATTTGTTCTCATTTGTTTATAAGAGACTGATTGCTTTTGGTGAAGGTTTAACCCTTGCACTCACTTTTCGTCCATTTTTCTCTCGCCCTTCTTTTCCTCCCCTCTCTCCCGAAAAAAAAAAAATTGTCCCTAGTTGCTCCTTTAGGTTATAAAGCAAATATATATTTGACTTCCTGTTGGGATTATGTATGTTCATGTGACTGGGATATATTTATTCAGGTACTTGGAAAGGGCAGGGTCTGTGTACTAGCGATCGCTGGAAAATTCTCCAGAGATTGATTGTGGCTGCAATGGGTGAATATTACATAACTATGATATGCATGAGGTTATAGCTGTAAACATATAAATATAGGCTATGCACAACATTTTCACTGTTTTTCCCCAAAACTATTCTTCCAACTGCTGTTCTTGATAATGGTCTCATTTCTATGCTGAAATCAGAATCGTAAAATGGTAGCCACAATCTAATAAAAATCTCTCCCCAGATATGGCAAATGCAAAGATAATTTCTGCCATAATCAAGCTGCATTTGCAAATCATGAAAAGAAACTCTATCTCTACAATATTAATAATAATAGATTTTTGCAATCATTCCAATTTCAAAGCATCACCAGAGTGGGTTCTTTATTCTTTATTCATTAAACAATTATTGTATTCAGTATGATTGAACTAAGTAAATATAATATTACCCTTCTACGTGAATATATAAGTAACTCTGAAGATTTTGATTGAGATTAAAATCTCAAAGGATAAAACTGAAAAAGTAACATCAGTTAGTCACATATGTCTACCAGATGAGTAAGCTAAACCTGCAGTAAATACTGTGACCCAATGTAGTACATTGCCACTTGCTAGTATAATAGATCTGATGTCTATGAATGTTCAAATTCCCTGAAAGTATATTTTTGAATAATAATTGATCGGATGATTTGAGATATTAAAATCTAGAACTTTGTTTAATCAAAATTCACAATGATTTTTCAATATGACTTAGATTTGTAATATATTATTCTAGTCTAAAGGAGAGAAAGGTATTTTTACTAACAAAACAATGCTTCTGCTCTTAGTCATTAAAATTTTAGCAAGATATTACTTGTTTCATTAAAAAGTTTAATTACTTTTGGTTTTTGATTTTTATTTGTTAATGGCTAGATTGTGATAAGCATGTGATTATTTGACACAATATCATCAGATCATTCATTATCAGGATAAAAATGCTGCAAACTACATATATTGAGATTCAAGAAATGCCCCCTTCAGAGAGCCATAAAGCTGATTCATACAATAATAGTTTTCCTCTTTATAATTTAGGATCAAAATAGTCACTTAATTCTGTGAATATATAATTGTAGTTATCAAGCAGAATTTTTAAGTAAAATCTGAATAACTAAAATGAAATGAAAGATTAATTAATTACATATTGAAGTGAAGGTTTTGTCATTGATAAATCCAGGCCATGTTTAGGAAAATTACTGATTTGTCAATTACTGTTGATTTTTATTTCAACTGAATAAGATGGACTATATAGTCCTCCAGGTCAGTAGCTCCTTGCTCCTGCAAGTCTGGATGAAGCTGGCCTCAGAGCAAGTGGAAGCCAAGGCACATACTGGACCTGGGTGTGGCCAACCCCACAGTACTGATAGCTAAACCCAGCTAACACCAATTTCCTTTTGTTGTGGAAAAACATACATTATTTATTTTCACAAGATCTATGCCCCTATAGTAAAAATTTAAGAAATATGCCAGAGCAGAGGAAAATACTGTGTTAGTTAGCGACCCAGTTGTTTCTAGAACCTAAACAGCTCTTCTTGATTGTCTCAATTGGAAAACCTTGGCATCCGCATTAATTTTCACTCCACTAGAGGGCAGTCAAGTTCTCTAAAGAAGTAGATGATTTAAACCTAGCTTCAAATATTAACTGTTTAAAGTCTTTTCTTTTATTGGGAACTTTCAAATGTTGGTTCAATAAATTAGTATTGTGCTTTGCCCTAGTGAATGAAACTGGTCTGTCTGTTTTACACTGAGATAAAATGAAATGAATGATCATAATCTGCAAGTAAGCTACAGGCCTTGGTTAATTATTGCATTATGATTTTCCTTTCTAGTTTCATTACGTTGTTATTATAATATAATTTATGTTATTTCTGAGGTTTGGTAGTGAGTAAGTAGCAGAGAATGTCAGTATTATTAGCAAAATTATTAAGGAACAGAATGTTTTCATATTTAAATAAAGAAATAAATTAAAATTGTTGTTTACCTATTTCTTTATTTAAATGTGCCTCATGTTGGGGACACACCTAATATTTGAGTCTCCACCCTCAGGGAAAAAAAGTCTTCACTTCAATATGTAATTAATTCATTTTTCACTTCATTTTAGTTATTCAGGCTATCTTGATAAAGCAAGTAGCTATAGTGTGAGAGGGATCCTGAAAACTGTTCCTATTTCCCATCTTCTATTTCTCTTTTCCACTTAAAAGATGGCTTTTCAAACCAAATATAATGTGATTTCAATCCAGTTTTTTAACAACTATCAAGTATTTTCTTGTTATAGTTTCTATTAGTTTAGTAGAAAATGGATGTTCATCTTAAAGAAGAAAAGGATAAGCACAATTTCTAGTATCATCTCTTGTGAATTTTTCTCATGTTTGCATTAGAAGGAAAACTATTTTTCTCTTATATTTATGTAACCATAATCTACCTGTAAAATATTTAATAATGTCATATTGTTATATCCCTCATACTTTAATGCATATATGAATTATCTGATTTTCATTAAAGTACAAATTTTAATTTGTTGTGCCTAGGATGAGTACAGACATTCTGCATGTTTAACAAGCTCCCAGATGATTCTGATTCTGACCATCAAACCATCAATTTAAGAATTATGATATTCGTGTATCCCTCATAACTACCTTCTATTATGTCTTAACAAGTTTAAGTTCATGGCAATCTTTACAAAATATTTCACTTCCAAACTCATGCATACTTAGGGATTTTATTCCTCTGAGGATTATGTGTTTTGTGTCCTCTCTCTTTCAGGTAGATTTTTAAAATATATTTATATTGCAGAATTCAACAGAAGACCTTCAAGAGGAATGTGGGGAAAATAAGGAACTGGCTCTGTGTGTGTGTGTGTGTATGTGTATCTGTCTGTCTGTCTGTCTGTGTGCCTGCCTGCCTGTGGCATAGTTGAAAAAGAATGAGAAATAGTAATGTTAGCTTACTGTTATTCACAAACGATACGCAGAATAAAAGTTCAACCCCCCACTTTTTGGATATGGGAAAATGTTTGTGACCTCAGATTGAAACTTTTCACCACAAATACTTCACATAATGAAGAACTTAAAAGAGGAGTGTGCCACACTAACTTTATCTATAGTTTTATCTCATTACTTATCAAATTATCCTAACAGAGTGTTTCTTCCTGGGTACCACAAGAGAAAATTATTAAGAATTTATTGATTATGGAAGTGTATTCAAAAACAGATTATTTTTTCCTACTGCTTACTTAATCCAACAGAGGACCCCCATTATTCAATACTACCCTTCTAAGGAAGTCAACTAGAAGGGGAAAACGTGGGTCTTCAAGGAATATCATCAAAAATATCATAACTCACTTATCCCACACAATTGTTGGCTGACTATGCAAACATTACCACATTTCTGGAAATGTTAACCGGCAAAAATCATACGGTATATAAAATGTCTCAAATTAGAAATACAGCATTTCCCAAATAATGCATTAAAAACATAATCCCAAATAAAAAATCTGGGCCCAGAGGTGGTAGAATATGCTGTTACTCAACATGAAGTTGGATAAAGTCTCAAGGTTATCCATTCCTTTCTTCTTGTTTGTTGTTGTTGTTAACAGTTCATTTCAGGGTCTCTCAGAAAATGAGACACTTTCAATGGTTGCAATTTCTAATTACATTCAAAGAAATACATGCTAATACAGCATTACAAAAGTAATGTGTGTTTTAAACATTTAATCCTGACACTCTGTCACAGCTATATGTAAATTTCATTTGGAGATGTCAAAAATCTAAACTTGAAGACCTTTGAACCAAAAAGTCTCCCTAACTAGATGTTTAATCAACAATTGTCTTGCAATGTTGCTTTAAGAATCATTTTCCTGGTGTAACAAATACCAGAATCTCTGCAAGTAGTGATTGTTTTGTTTTGTTGTTGTTTTTGTTTTGTTTTGTTTTGTTTTGTTTTTCAGTACTGGGGATTAAATCCAGGGGTGCTCTACCACTAAGATAACATCCATCCCCAGCCTTTTGTATTTATTTTGAGACAGGATCTCCCTAAGTTGCCCAGGCTGGCCTTGAACTTGTAATCCTCCTAGTTGTTGAGGTTACATGCATGCACCACCACACCCAGCTAAAGAAGTGATTTTTTTATTTATTTATTGAATTTAACCTTTATCTATTTAACCTATAATTTAACCTCTAACATGGGAGGGACTGTTCTAAGCAGTTTGCAATTATCAACTGTGTTAATCATCTAACAATCCTAAGTAGGAGGTCCTATTACAATTGAGGAAACAGACATGGAAAGATGACATGACTTGCCCAGGCCCTGTGCTTTCTGATTCTGTATCATTAACCTATACCTGCTAGTTTCACATCTATTGCTTGTCAAAAGTGCTCCTACCATAGGCGTCAGACCTGACACTGCCATCTTGTTAACAGGCCTGAGAGGATCTCGTCCTTTCCAAGCTCAAACTCACTTTCAAGATGAAATGCTTTCCAACATGACTGGTTTTAATAGCTAACCTGGAGCTTATTAAACTAATGACCGTGGATTAGTCTTTTGGGTAAAGATAGCTGTGAGGGGTTTGTAATGTATGGAACACAACACTCAGGGTAGCAGGGCAGCCACTTGGATGTGAACAAACTGGGATGATGAATTGTGGAGAAAGAAGCTGGCTTGATCTCATCCAGCTCAGGCTCGCTAGCACATTTCAGAAATGGATCCTAACTCCTCCCACAACCCCAGACATTTGATCTTAATAATTGGTCTAATAAAATAAATTTAGAATTAAAAGAGATATATAGCACAAGCATCTGCATTGAATATAACTAGTAGGTCTTACTTGAGGATTCTCTTATTACCTCAGAAGCAGACAGTCAGGCGAGATCTGTGGGAAGGCTCAGAATCCCTTGTGAAACATTTTTAATTATGTTTAATAAAAGAATCAGGCCCTGTCATTTGTCAAGGAGACATTTGCAGTAGTAAAACCTGTGTTTATAATAACCCATTTTTATTAATCATGATTAAAGATAACATTTTGTGTACATTTGTTCTCACAAAACACTTTTATGTGAATGTAAAGGTTAATTAATGCATTTCAGTGCTCATTTTGCTAGTCATCTGGAAATATAGCTTTCCTAGGATTTGTACTTAAGAGAAGCCACACATTATACTCTAAAACCACAGCGGGGCTGGGAACATAACACAGTGGTAGACCACTTGCCTAGCAAGTTCAAAGCCCTGGGTTTGATCCCAAGCATAATGATGATGATGATGAAAATAATAATAATAATAATAATAATAATAATATAAAACCATAACATAAATATTTTAGGTTTTTTTCCTCACTTGTAATGTTGTTAACTTCAAAACTAAAATATTTAACACTGAAAAAAATGCTTCCAATTTTGATTTTGTGACAAGAAAGACTATTATAGTTCTCAAATGACATATTAAAATAATTTTTTATAGAACAAGAATATTGTCCAAGACTGAATTCTTTTTACAAAAGCATAAAAAGCAGTATATATAAGAGTACCCATTTAGCAGTTGGAATAATTGCATTTCAGATACTATAAACTAGAGTTTGTACATTCTCCATGAGTCCAAGCATTTTTATAACAATAGATCATCCATGATATTAATCTGTCAATTTTTTAGTTGCATGTCTTTATATCAGGGCAAAGAGAATTAAATCAAATTTAAATCTAGTCCCACAGATATTTTTAAAAGAGATCAAACTATTTCTTTTGGAATATTTTTTCCTATGAACTGCATACATAAAGTTTAATTTCCATTGGGGAAAAAAAAACTGCTCACAGTAAACCTAACAACAGTCTTCTAGTTCTGGTGTCCTGGTTAAGTAGGAATGAAACTCACCTGAAAAACTCCATTTTATCCTGTATTGACTGTTGCTGACTCATTGCAGCCTCCCTGGGAATCATGACTTCAGGATACCATTGTCTTACTGCTGCAACATTTTCATTAATTTCCAACACAAACATCTATCATTATGTGAGTTTAGAGTAAGATACCCATTAACATCTTCCTCTTGGTAATTTTACACATGAGAAATTACCAAAGCCAGTTCAAATCTTTTTATAACAGATCATTCCTGTTATTTTAAAAGTCATCTTTTCATTCTACTTCTGAACAACTTTTTTCTTTTAGAGTTTTTTTTTAAGAGCACATAAGCATAGAAGATTGGAAATTAAATAAATAAAATTTAAAAAGGAAAATAGAACAGCACCATCTATCTATATGGGATCTTGTTGTTTCTAGAAAACATTTTACGTGTCCCATCTTTTTAAATCTCCATATAGTCCTTGTGAGACTGGCATAGTATACATGTTACACTATTTAAGGATGAGTAAATTTCAGTTCAAAGGATTTACTTAATCAAGTTCACACATGGTAAGCCTCAGAGCCAGTACCAGAAGAAAGTTCTAATAAAAATAGATCAGGTAGGTTTTAATATAGGTAAGACATAGATATAAAACTAATGAAGTTTAGCACTCAATCCTCTGTCCTATTTTCAGGCAGGAACAGTGAGGAAAGCTATACACTAGGCATATTTGTCTGTAGTCCAAAATCATTAACTATTAACTATTAATGTCAGTAAAATAAAAATAGATTTGAATGCCGGTTCTGCTTTACACAGAGATTTTCTAAGATTGACAGCTGCCATCCCAGGCCACTACTTATCACCTTTTCCTTAAAGAATCTTGGATTTGGGAAAAATTGGATAAGGATGGAAATAAAATTTTGAGTGAGTTAATTGCTTCTGTTCCAGAGCTGCAAGGTATTATAAGAATATAAATAAACATGGTCTTCACACTTGGGGAATTGAGTCTTAAGAAAATGAGATCCTGTACATATCAAAAACTTGAGCAGCAGTAATGGAAGCTCTTACCTATAGGGTTTTACCATTTTAATAATTTTGTAATAACTTTGATTATGAAGTACTAAGATCCAATCCAGCCAGAGGATTGTTTAGTTACACTTCTCAGATTTTCTGAGCATCAGCAGCACTTATGGAACTAGGGCCATTCTCCCAGAGGTTCTGAGTCCATGGGTCTGAAGTGAGGAATTTGCATTTCTTACTAACTCCCAGGTGGTGTTGGCCTGGCTGGTCCAGAATCATTTGGAGGAAGCTGTACAGCGGGGACCAATGGGGAGCACAGGAGAGTGTGGCCCCCAGGGGAAGAATTATGATCTCTGACTTACTCTACAAAAGGACAGAGCCCAGCAGCTCTGCCCCTCTCCACCAGTGTCAATGCTATGCTGAAGGAGGAGCCCCAGAACAGGATCTGAAGCCCTGAGTTTTCATCTTCACTCTCACTAACTTGGGCCAAGATTTTCTTTCCCTGTATCTCTAATTCAACACCAGTAAAATAACCTGTCCATATCAGAGGGTCATAGTCAGAACTGAGGAAGTGAATTTGAAAGTGATTATTATTGTTCAAGTGCTTTATAAATACAAGGGCTTGAGTTCTTTATTATTAGATATAATAACTGGAATTTTTGGTGGAAATACTGTGCATGCCTTTAAAATGAGTAAAGTGGGAACAAGAAGCATAGTCAGAAAGTAAGTCATTTGGCTTTGAAAAGTACTTTCTAAATGCTGAAAAGTGAACTAAAATGTTGATTGAATCTTTTAGACAATGGCATTTGACATTTTGAAGGACTTCTGATTAGAACCCCTTGAGCCCTATGTAGATAGATATTTAAGCCTGTTTCTTAGATATCTTCTTCCTAGAGTTCAAATCAGAAGAAGCAGCTAACTCACCCAAAGTTTTATTTCCATCCTTATCCAATTTTTCCCAAGTCCAAGATTCTTTAAGGAAAGGGTGATAAGTAGTGGCCTGGGATGGCAGCTGTCAATCTTAGAGAATCTCTGTGCAAAGGAGGGGTACCCCAGGCAATAGACACAGGAAATCTGAGAGGGTTAACCAACTAGAGGCAGCTCTCCTACCCACTTTGCTTCTGGTCCCATGTTTGCCCTTTGGTGGCACCACGTTGGCACTCTACCCTCTTGAGTCAGCCTCCCTCAGACTGTACAAACCCTACTTAGACCAAGTGACCCAGGCCCAAATGTTCAAGTATGCTGAAAGCTTGGTTTACAGCAACTTGTCCAAAGAATTCAAAACACTATGAAAATTAAAAAGCAGTTCTATAAGTTCTCCCAAAAACGCTTAGGTAGAAACTGTTCCTGTTCCTGCTTAAGAACTGTAGCAGAGTAGTAGTGGGTGTGGGGGTTAGATGGCTGTGGCATTGAACCTGCTTTACTGCTCACCTCCTAGAAATCTTTGAGCAAATAACTCACCATTTCTATAGTACAATTTTCACCATTTTTAAATGGGGGAAATAATGCCAAGTCACATGGTTGTTAGGAGGATTAGGAAAGCAATTGAATATTAAGAAATTGATGATAAAAATATTGATCCCCTTCCCTAACTCCCTAAATGAATAATGAAAATACTAAGTAAGTACAATAAGAAGTGAAACATCTCAACATTATGTTAATTTCTTCATATAATGACAAAGTTATTAGAAACCTTGGAATTAAGGAAATAATCACTAACCTTCGATGCTTGGTGGCAAGAGTTGAATACAGCTGCCAATGTAGCTACTGACAAATATAATATGAGACGTCATATTCAGTAGAAATAAATAAAAATTGATTTCAGAGGCATTAAAATACAAAAGTATATACTCGGAGCACTTTGAAGAGTAGGATAAAGGGGAATTACACCACACACACACACACACACACACACACACACACACACACACACACACAAACTCTCCTTCTGAAAATATTCCCAACCCATCAATTTCATCCAACTCTTTCATCTCAGCTCACCTGACTGATGCATAATTTTTCATTCCCACCTGTCCATCTCCTCCCTGCCTGGCATCCTATCTCCTACTTGCATTTTCAACATTCCTTTCATCGAGGTATCTTCTTTCTGGGCTAATTCCAGGTACCTTCTTTTCTGAGTCTACTTTGCCTTCCTGTTCACCCATTACTGGATGAGCATAATAAAGACCCAAGAGTCATACAATACTAACAGAATATTCCTGAAATGACTGCTAGAGAAAAGGATTTCATATTATTCTCCCAGTTGTGCATGAAAGTAATACCTTTTCAATCATTAGTGTTTCACATACCAATCAATAATCTATTACTATTTTTTTTAAATCTGTAAGGAGTTAGCAGAATATAATTAGAACAAAGGTATCTTGAAAAATCAAATTTGTATTCATCTCGCATCTGACTTTGCAAAGGCTTAAGGAAGGATAATTGACTATCAATATAAAGAGGCATATTAAGCATTTTGTTTTTTCTTTAAAACAGCAATTTATATAAATGTATGGTACATAAACTAAGAATTATATTTATGACATAACTGCATACTTAATTAGAGAAATATGTGCTTCTATTGACAAGTATAATATTTTCCTTTTTCAAATTAGATATTGTTGATGATATACCTGCATATAAAATGCCCAATATTTTTGTCACATTTATAAGCTATAAAACACGATGGTAAGATATACACCTACTTTCTTATAAATATATAGACATGGGAAAATGACAGAGTAAGAACTTTATATGAAAAGTTCACTATGATTCAAGTCTTCACAAGGTCATAAGATATTGCAGGAGAGAAGGGTAGGTCAGCTCTGAAGAAAATGTAGCCATTCTCCTCACTTTAAAAAAATTTAATACCAAAACACAAAGACAAAAGAATTCCATCTCTTCTATCAATGACACTTGATTTTTAAAAATCTAGTAATACAACAAATAAGATGAAATTAGTACTTTCCAGGTTGAGAGCAAATTCAGGAAATGCTGAATTAAGCAGCTTCAGAAAACTGGGTTGCATTTGTTGAAGTTTTTCTTAAAATGAAATATCAATAACTGCACAGTTGCTATATGTATTGTTCATGAATTGTGGCAAGTTGTATTATAACTCATCTAAGGTAAGAAATGCAAAATATATTATGTTTTATATAATATATAAAATGTGTAAAGTATTATATAATATAAATATATAATACATAAATTATATATAAATATGTGTAAACTACATATTTATATATTATATAATATAATTTATATAATATACTATATATAATAATGTATTATATATAATTATATCATTATACATAGTATAATTTTATATTATATAACTATAGTATATAATATAAAATATATAATATAAATTATACCTATACATATATATCACTTAGGAAAGAACATTGGACTTTGTGTTCAGTTTGCATAACTGAGAAGAATAAAAACCTGCACACTTAAACAAATTGCAGAGATAAAATACTGCTTCTGACAAATAGCAAACAGTCATGAAGTTATTCTACCCAAAAAACTGGCAACCAAGCCAGGAAGCTTCCCTGGATCCTGGCTGGCCAGCTGCTTCTCCTCTGTTTGATCAAACTGCATGAAATTCATTTTTCCTTTTTCTATCATTTGCCTATTACTTACACCAAATCCAGGCGAGGGAGGGAGGTCTTTGGGCTTCATTTTTAATGAAGTTTAAATGTAAACTGTGAATACATAGGGTGAGAGTTCTTTCATTTATATTTATGACATAACTGAACTGTGGCAACATAGTATGAGGATAATCGGCTACAACATCAAAAGGATTTCTCGGAGTTGCTTCTGAGTCATGGCACACTCTCCAAGACAGAACAGCATCAAGTGACCTGAGTCCAGCTTTCCTTGATCTTTCCTTGCTGTGAATTCTTGGGAGTTTATTGTCTAACAACAAATTTGGCATTTAGCTATGTCATATCTTGTTAAAAGTTTTTGCTCTTATCTCCCTGTAGTTTATTCTTCTCTTTTACTGTGCATGAGCCAGTTACAAGTTGCAGATCTCTGTGCACTTTTTTCCATTCAATGCTCATGATAGCTCTGAAACCAGTTTTGTTATCTCTATTTGATAAGAAGAGCAAGAATAAAGCAAGGGAAGTTATGTGACTTGCTCTGGATCACAAATTCAGAAGCCAGGTTTCCAATCTATCACTCTGCACTGTACTCCAGCTTCCTCGTCTTAAGCTAATTTTATTTTTTGTTTCAATAAAGACATTTCTTTCTCTTATATCCAACTATATGGAGGGCTCCTTTAAGCCCAGATACAGTTTGAACTTACTTTGTTTTCCCCAGGGCACATATGGGGCTCTCAGTGATGACACTGTTGGCTGTTATGTATTAGATACTGACTATGTGAAGTACATTCCATGCCAAGAACCTTATAAGGAGTATCATCCACATTTTTACAGATGAGAAAAGGAGGACAGTATAGTCACATGCAGGCCACTAGTGAAAGGGCCATGATTTGAAATAAATCAGTATGACCCCAGAGCCCATTTGTTAACCACTACATATGGTCTCCTTGGATAAACAGTAAGAGCTCTGGTTCTGTCAAGTGGTTTTATGATAAGGGTGAAATAAGTAAGGGAAAGAAGCAGGATTATAAGAAATAAAAATCCACACACTTTTCCTTAGCCAAGCCCTTTAAAACTTTAAAAGGTCACTCTCAAAAAATCATGATTCATTTGGAGACGATTAGCATTTATTAAGGATATCTTACATCAGTACAGCACTTAAATTTTTCCATCCATTACCTGGCTCATTCCTTAAAATAATTCCCTACCCTCCTTTGTGCATGAACTCTTATTCAAAAGGTTTAATAAGGCATCTAAAGCTGGGTATCTACCCCAAGCTGGAGCACAAATATTCAGTTCCCACCTATATTCTCTCCCTTAGCTTTGGGTAGTATTTACTCACCTCTAGTCATTATGAAGAGCAGCATTAATTCACCTGCCTCTTTTGTCCACCCAGCACAAAGAATTGGTTGTTGATGCAAAGCTGCATAGAATAATGGAAATAGGTGAATTTTCTTAACGCGTGCCTGTAAACCAGGTAATTCTAGTCATACCACTAACTGGTGTCTTAAAAACCTATGGACAATCTACCGGTAGGGGACAAAGGCCAAGGAAGAAAAGGCTACTTGAAAGTACAAAAACACCAGCCTGTGGCATAATGTAAAGCTAGTGAATTTCATGGAGCAAAGAGCTGAGCTATATTTGGCTCCCATCTAGGATTATTAAACCCTACCCTAAACTTAGTCTCTATGAGGATGTCAACTGGATCACTAATAGAATCAACAGCTATCCTTTGCCTCTGAAGGATCCCCCCTCCCTCCTCAGCAACATTGGATAAGCTAACTGCTGCACAGACTCACATATAGGGGAAATACAGAAACAGTAAAGCTCTTAGACACCTTCCTCACTCTCAAAAAACTTAAAGAGTTAGGAAGTAATGACCAGCAGCAAACAAAGCAATTGAGGAATGAGGGCTAACCTAGGTGCATCTACCCAGGAAGAGGACTGTCCTGGACGACATGTCGCCACAAGGCTTTTGCAATGGAAACCATTGAGACTGATTCTGATTCTGGGGATATACAAACCAGTCTTGAACTGCAGTCTCAAATGACTGGAGGCATTTAGGAGTCGTCCCTGAATCTGAGTCCACATGACCTCTGTCCTGTTCTACCTGTTATAACTCTGTTAAATTTTTGAAGATATGAGCAATGTTCCAAACCACAAATTATTTTTATGAATAATATTTAGGCTGAATAAGTCCAGAGGAAATAGAACATAAAGGAAAACCAATATTGTGCCTTTAGGTAGTTTGGATTTCCAAGTTGTGGTTTTTTTATGCCAAATTCTAATTCACATATTTCTCTGCAGGTCAAAGACTTGATTTAATTTTTTCTTCACTTTTATTGGAAATGTTTATGACTGATAAACATGATATTTGCTGCCACAAATAAAATGAACTACATAAACTCTTCAGTCTCATTCAACCAGTTAAACCAACATGTAATCCTTCTCTTAAAAATGACTCTTACAAATTCAAGGAGAGTTATTTTATGCATCACTTACTCTGCCTCACTGTGAGAAAAAGAATATTTGAAGCCAAAAATAGACCTTTCATGTAATATGGGGGAAAGTAGAATTTGCCCTGATAGTTTAATAATTTGAAATTCAAGACAAGCTTTGCTCATGAATCATTTGTCACATTAGATATAATATTTTATGTCTATCATGTAAATGGTTATGAAATACCAAGATTCAGAAAAAAGAAATAATTTACAAAGCAGAGATATGAAGATTAAGTTTCCCTTTTCTTTCATATGAGGCATAATAAAATGATTTGTCTAAAATAAGGTAAAGAAAGCTCTTACCGCAGAAAGCACAAAAAGATGAATATGTATGTAATGGGAAAATTACTTAAAAAGCAAAATTTGCTAAATTTGTAGAATCATAGAATCCCAAAGCATTGAGAGACTAATTATAAATGAGAAAAAGGAGTCCAGAAATGGTAAGTGACATGATCAAGGTCACAGAATAAAAGCATCTGAAGTCCTCAAAGTCCTTAAAGGTTATTTAAGCCAATCACCATCTGTTGCTTGTTTTCCTATCTGTAGCAGGAGATTAATCCAGACTTGTGCTTCTATCTAAGATAGAAGCAAACACATTTCATAGTTTTTGTAAAACTAAAGGGAAGTGCAGTTTTTCACGAAAAATTTTGTAACTGAAGAGATTCTGAAAGTATTAAAAATACACATGTTTGGCAATGGTTAGAAGAAGAAGCAACAAGGACCACACTTAGGGTTCATCCCCCAAATTAATACCCAAACTTGAAGCACGGTCGAGAGTATAGACTAGAGGGGTCTTCCACAAAGCAAGAGATTTGTTTTGTTTTGTTTTGTTTAATTACCCAGTACCAAAAATGTACAAGTTCGTTTAGAAACAGAATTTAAAAAGTCCAATATCAGATAAAAATACTGATTTTCCTTTAAAGGAAAATCCAGTCCCATCTCTTTCCCACTTTGTTTACCATTCTGTCCCTGCTCCTGCCACCACTTAACCTACAACAACCCCCAAAGGGAGGGGGGACAGGGTTATAGAAAAGGGTTTTAGGTCTGATTGCTTTGTCTATAAATTGAAAATATCATTAGAAGATTTCTCCTGCTCCTTCCAGGTACAAGATGCTATGGCTGGTGATTCTAATTGCACAAGTTAAAATGCAAACTTATTAATAGTCTAAACTTATCTATATTAATGAACTGAAAGTAACTTTTTGAAAAGATAATTTTTACCAATCCAAATAAACCAGTTCCTCTTCACAATATATTTCCTCAAGGTGCGAGCAAATGTCCCTGATCTCACTGAAATTCTCATTCATCACTTTATGGACATTTGATTCCATATCTTGACTTTTGTTAATAGTGCTGCAATGAACTTAGGAGTGCAGATGTCTCGAAGTACTGATTTTATTTTCTTTGAATACATAACCAGAAGTAGGATTCCCGGATCCTACTATTTTTAATTTAGGAAACTCTGTACTGTTTTCTGTAATAGCTGTACTAATTGCATTACACTGTTGGTGTAATGCAATTAGTACAACAGAAAAGCGAGCCTTTTCTCCCACATCCTTACCAACACATGCTATCTTTTTTCTTTTTTTTATAATAGCCAGACTAATGGGTGAGAGGTGGTATCTCATGTGGTTTTGATTCGCATTTCCCTGATGCTTAGTGATAGTTGAACATTTTTGCTCATTTACCTTTTGGATTTTTGTATGTCTTCCTTTTGACAATATGTGAAAATGGTCACTTCTTAAAGCTTTTATCTCCAAATATCCAGACAAACTAGGTTCCTTGGCATATGCCTGTAATCTCAGCTACTCGGGAAGCTGAGGCAGGAGAATTACCAAGTTTGAGGCCAGCCTGGGAAACTGAATGAGATCCTGTCTCAAAATAAAAAGACACAGGAAGTATATCTCAGCTATAGCGCTTGCCTACCATGCTTAAGGACCTAGGTTCAATCCCTAGTACCACAAAAATCATCATCATCATCATCATCATCATCATCATCATCATCATCCAGGGGAAAACAATAAAATAAAATTTGGAAAGTTTATCCTAGACTAAGTTGCCTTTTATATTTTCATCCTGTTTGTCACATAAACGGGATGACGCAAACCAACTTTAATGCAAAGTTCTCAGATGCATTGCTTACTTGCTCTGTATGTTGCTTTATATTCCTGGCAGAAAATTATACTAAAATTCTAGAGTATTATTTGATGGGAACTATTTCAGAAAATGAGTATTCACATGACAAAGCCTGAAGTCACATTGGAATTCCAAAATGCAAAAGCAATGTTCAGTGTCATATCTGGATTAACCTGAAGAATGCCCTTTTCCCTATTCAGCTGTCTCTAAAATGGATGCTGAATATAATTGCGTCGTGGAAGCATCAGTAAGATGCTCACCTCAGGCTCTGTCACTCTCGAATGCTGCCAGAGTTGCTCAAAACAAAATCACTGCTTCTGACATAGATAGTTATAAACCTTGACAGTATTTATATTTCCCACTTTTAAAAAGCATGTGTATATATTTGTGTGTGTGTATTCATTTTATTAAACACAAAATTTTCCACAGAACATGTGACTTAGCTACGACTAACAAACTCACAAGACTTTTTATCATTCAGTAGAAAATCTTAACCAACTATTCACTTTTGCACAGGTACACCAGCAATTTTTCAATGAACAGTTAACACTACCATCAATGTGATTTTGAAAACCCATCTTTTAGGACATTATTGAGTAAATGCTACATGTTTTGCATTTTACGAAGTTTCATTGAAGGAAACCCTGGAATTCTCCTTAGGTTTAGGTAAACAAGAAAATACCAGCTCCTACACGAGAATTTCATGACCTTTATCTGAAATACTTATCTTCTATTAATTATTTACATACCATTCGTTTCCTAGGAAAACATTTAGGAAGACTACCATAAGTATAATTTGTACCAGATAACAATTCTATTTTGTAGAAACCTGATAAATATTGTTTGTTGGTAACACTAAAATAATTATTTTATTCATGATTATATTAATAACCATCATACATAGCATGGGTTTTCTACCACACACTCAGAACTAAAACAGTGATGTGGATCTCTTCTAATACAGCGAACCCTTGTGCCGGTTTAAGGAAGTAGAAATTTACATGCAAGAAGAAGTTTACATGCAAGAAACGTGCTTCAACAAATGTGCTTTGAACTTTCAGCAACTTCCAGATTGATAGAGGAATTAAATCAAAATATAACTGATAGGGCCTGTCGCAGAAATTGCTGCAGGGTCCCTGTTCAATTTCAGTCTGTTTCTTCCCGTGTTCTTTATAAATTAGCATATTCCATTATCTGAAGATAGTCAACCCCATCCTGTGATGATAAATAGGGTTCCTTTGAACTCATTAAGTGTATCTTCAGTATTCAAACCACTGGTTAATTCAAATGAAAAAGTCACCTGACCCATGAACTGAGATAAAGTCTTCTGGATTTTACCTTTTTTTTTTTTCACTGTGATAAAAGTCTTGCACTTTCCATCTCTGAAAGTTCCTGCTTTCACTGAGAACATAATAGGTAATCTACTATATATATAGCCTTCCTTGAAGTCACACTAAATTCTAAAATTCATGTGAGGTAGAATCCAGGGTTTACTTTCTAGAGAAAAGCTATTACAACAACTGAGCAAGAGACGAACGTCCTTATTATTGGTGACCAAAACATTTGCCACTCTGGATATTGACTCCACAGATGCAACAATCGTTCTGCATAAGAAATGTCAGTTTTGCTGAATTATGAATGTGAGCCATGTTCAGCCATTTTGGAGGATCAATCCAGAAAATGTAATAGCAGCTTTCAGCAAGAGCCTTCCGGCTCAGGAAACTACAGAAGGAAGAGCAAAGTCACCCGTAGAGCGATTTCTCTGTAGCCAGATGAACAGACAGGTTTTAATATCTTGGCTTTGACTCATTTTAAGTCACAACCAACCTAGCTATTACTTCAAGGTTTGTTACTGCTATGTAGAAGCATTTAGGGGATTGGGAAGGGGAGAAATCCCTCTACGCTTGGCGATAAAATCTTGACACAGAAGCAGATTCAGTACTAATAGTCCTTTAAACTACAGTATAGTTCCAACTACAGTTTAGTCTCCATCAAGGACTAAGAATTTCTTTTATCAGGGGAAGGAAAAAAAAAAAAAGACAAGACCCTGCATGATGTATTGGAGCTCTCATTAAACACAGCAGGAGCTTTAAGGAATCAAGAGTAAGGTGAGATCCAGGTCGGGACAATTTACTGCTTTTATTATAGTGTTGATCACAGGAACTGATTCATGTCATCCAGTTTCTTTTCCTTGTCACCATTTTACTGAGGCCAAAAATCCTTTGAATTGAAATTTAAGAGGCTTGTATGTTTCTGTAACACCCAGTGATGGGTTGTACTGTTTTAACCTTGCTCAGTGTCCTTTTATTTGATTGGATAGCTATAGCCTACAGAAAAACTGGGATGCTTTGGTTGGTCAAAATATAAATCTTTCAAAACTTCACTATCTGAAGAGACCATAATTCTTGTAGTGAGGGATGTGTTGAATGAATGCAGATTGAATCTAATTTTATGCTAAACCAATTAGCATTACATCACCACAGCAGAAATATCTAGAGCATTACCTCATATCAGTGATTTTTCTGGGATGTTAAAATAAGCCTTTAAAAATCTGAGTGGTTTATTTTTCTTTCTAAACGTTACATCTTCAGTTACATATTCATCAACCAAAATATTTTTATGCTCCAAATCTGAGCCACTGTAGTATGTAAGTAGTATTTTCAATAAAATTATGTTATTCACTTTCATCTTTAAAGAAAAATATCACAGTGATGGAAGTCCCAAAAATATTTCTAAATAAGATGACATGCCTGAGTAATCATCATCATCATCATCATCATCAACATCATCTGACCTTCAGTTCTAGGACTCCAAAGCAGGCAAACTACCAAACACAGACACAGCGTGGTCACAATCCAGTTAAAACAAGCATCAGAAGCTTAAATTTATGAAATGAAAAAAAGAACCTAAAAGAGCTATAGGTAGCTAATTGCTCTCTATGTTAAAGAATCAAGTAGTGGGGAAAAGAGAGAAAGAGCAAGAAAAAGAAGAGCAGCAGTGTGGCAGATATAGTCCTAGCTCTTTTAGAATTATCAGTGACATTTCCAAAGTATTATCAGCAAGAAGTCTAAAACAGTTAACTCATTTTTCCCACTCAACATAAGGCACAACTAAGGAATCAAACAGTGGCACAGAATGAATAACAAGAACAAATTAAATAACAACAAAACAATATGTATGAGAACTCAAATGAATGGTTCTCCCCACATCAGCCAAATGAAGTGGAAAATTGAAAAATTTTAAGCCACTTCCTTCTAATTGTTTGGGCCTTTAAAAATAATGGAGCATAATGTCATGACTAATATGTATTATTTTCTTCTTAAAACAAGATCTATATAAAATTGAGATGTATTTGAAAGTGAGCAGACAGCTCAGAGTTTACATGTTTAAAAGAATTGGGGAAATGCATGTGTGTGTTTCTATTTTTATTTTACCAAGTAAGCAAACCTCTTTACTGTCTTAATCTATCCCAAAATCAAAGCTGATTATTGAAACTGTGTATTATTTTGAAAAACTATTCCTGATGTCTCTAGCCATCTCTGTAACCAATATGTATTACCCAAGTATGACCTATATCAAAAACTTTATAGAGCATGTAAAATCCAGCCCTCTGTGTCCATGGGTCTTGCATCATAGATTCAACTGAGAATTGAAAATATTTTTTAAACCTTCATCTGTACTGAATTTGAACTTGTAGACTTTTTTTCTTATCATTATTCCCAAAAGGTATGGTATAACAAATATTTATATTGCATTTACATTGCTTAGATATTCTATGCATTCTAGAGATCATTTAAAGAATTCAGGAAAATGTGTGTAGGTTATTGGCAAATACAATATCATTTTATTTTTTATTATTTAATTCATACTGGTTCATTGTAGTTACACAGAATAGCTGGTTTCATTGTGGAATATTTGCACATACATATAACATAATTTGATCAATTTCATTTCCTAATTCATCATTGTATATAAAGGACTTCAGCATCCTCAGATTTTGGCATTGAAAGGGTGGTGGTCCCAGAACCAATCTGCCATGATACCAAGGGACTAAAGTACAATAGCCATGTAGTCAATGAGTCACATGTGGGAATTAACTAAGGAGCAAATGCCAAATAAAACTGGAAAGAGAAAAAAGCCTTAAGACACTTTACCTTAACAATCAATATGACACTTTAAAAATTAATAAAAAATGTTATTCTTGTTAGAAATATTGTGGACAGTGAAGACGATGGCAAAACATCTGAGCAAATTATTGGGGGAAGTGAAGAGTATTAAAACAAGTCAGAGTCAGACAGACCTACATTCAAAATAAACATCACACTTGGAAATCCATCAGACTTTAGACACGTAGAACAAACTCTCTTGAGTCTTTTTTTTTCCCATCTGTCAATTTACACTAATTATAGTACCTTTCTCATAGCATTGTGGAGATGATTAAATGAGATGCATGCAAATGCCCTCATACATTGTTTGTGCTCAATAAAGAGTCTCTGTTACTATATAACTCATGGTTCATTGTAGCCATTTGGAAGAATGGAATAGTACAATTAGTGTTTACACATCATTAGGTTAAGTGACTATTGCTACAGAACCATTATACTTCATGTGGGATGAATTTTAAAAGAATTCACCAGAGAAATGCACTTAACTCTCAAACATTAATAGTTAATAGCAAATGCAACCAACCATTTAAAAAAAGTGTTTGGAATTACCTATCACGTCCCACATTCTTGCAAACACATTCGACATTGCTTGGTATTGGAATATAGTGAGAAGATCAATATGCGTTGTTTTCTATATACCCATAAAGAAATGGTTGTTCAAAGTATGGAAATATCAGTGGTGAAACCTTATTAGCACATTTCTCATACTCCTTTGCATTTGCCAGAGATTCTTTTGTAGCTAATTTTTTTAAATATCCAAATTATTTATATTTCACTGCCAAGCCCTCATCCTGTTTTCCTCAGGTCAAACCATCTAACCAGCCTCAGCTTAGGGACACTTTCTCTGGAAAACGTCCAGGGATCTTTCACACTCTTCCCTCCTCACTCTTTTAGAAACTCATCCCCCAATTCAGTCATTCTTTCCTACCCGCTCTGCTTTCATGAGGTCTCTGCATCTTCCTTCCTCCCCCTTTGAATCCTAAGCCACACTGCATTCCCTGCCCACTCATCTTCATTTGTTTCTTGATGTGCCTCCTGGTCTATCCTGCATAAAAAAAAGTCAGAAAAAAATATCTTTCCAAAAAGAGGATCCTGTGAGGTCTCTCCTCCTTTCAAAGTGTTCAGAAGCTCCCTATTGCTAAAATGATCAGAATGGCTGAGCCAGGACACTTTGGGCAGTGAACGGCATTACAGGCAGATGCCCATTACTTGTATCTTTACATGACAGAAAGAGATTGAGCTAGCTCTTTGGCCTTTTATAGGGAAGCCATTTCTGGGGGCTTTGCCTGGATGACCTAATTACTTTGTAAGACCTTGCTTCTAAATGCTATCATGTTGGGGATTAAATTTCAACATATGAATGAGACGAGGGGAGTTGATACAAACATTCAGGCCAAAACAGTCAAGATTATTCATCATGCCTGGGGCTCTGTGTGTGTTGGTCCCTGACAGTCTCTTCACTAGCTTCTCAAGCATAGTTAGAGTCATGGTCTTACTGAACATTACGAATTTAATTTCCAAGAAACTAAGGACAGATGTTGAGGAACATTCTCTTCAGTAGAAATTCATTAAATTCAGCAGAAATTCTACAAATTTAATCCGTTACTACTTTATGAGTTGGAAAATCTTCTCTTTTTATGTTTAAATTATTTCTTAATGAAGTTGATGCCTATAATATATATTCATTCTTCAATATGCATGGAGATTGGTTCCAGGACCAAAATCTGCAGTTGCTCATGTGCCTTATTTAAAACGGAGTCTTATTGGCATATAACCTACACATGTCCTGTCACATATTTTAAATCATCTCCAGATTACTGAAAAAAGTCTATGTGTCCCGCACCAAAGCAGTTTTTATTTTGAATATTTTCCATCAGTGTTTGGTTTAATCCATGAATGTGAAACCCACTGATATGGATGGCTAACTGTATATTTAATTTTGCAAAAATTTTTTGGATGCCATATTGCATTTTCTTACAAAACAGTTACCACCATCCAAAAAAAGCCTGGATGTTATTGTTTTCAGTCAGCTCATGGAATTAAATGTATTAAACCACCAAATGTGCTGACTTCTGATAGAAATTGTGATCCACACTGAACATTCAAGTAAAGATCTGCTTAGGTCTTTATAAAGGATGAAATTTCATTAACCAAATATTAACCAAATAAAGACATAAGACAGGGGCTGGGGCTGGGGCTCAATGGTAGAGCACTTGCCTAGCACATGCGAGGCACTGGGTTGGATCCTCAGCACCACATTAAAAATAAATAAATAAAACAAAGGTACTATGTACAACTAAGAAATATATATTTAAAAAGAAAAAGAAATAAAACAAAGAAGTGTGGCTCAGCCTTCTCAAATTGCAAAGGCATTTAATAAAGTTTCTCGGAATGCAAATGGCCAGGACTTCTATGGCACATGGTAAATTGTGTCGTTTATTTTAAGGTAATAAGCAGCAGAGATTCTTTTTGTAGGTCCTATCAACATGTCAGGTTGAATTATTATATACAACTGAAAATGTTTGATCTTCGTATGTGGTTCAACAATATGCCAGCATTCTCAGCCCTAACAGTGGCCAAGAATGGGTCTCCTCCTATATGTAAGCTAGAAAACTCTCAGCAATCTTGAGTTAGATTGATTTACTGCATTTTATCCAGAGATCCCATCTTCATCACTGTCCATGTATGGACTTTGGCCTCTTTGGGGCTTAGTTTCCCATTTTCTCTTAAAAACTTCTCATTCTAACATTTTGTGGCTCTAAAGCATCAAATTATTGAATCCGTTTCTTAGTGGCCAAAAAAAAGATGCACCTGTCAATAACGTCCAAACTCATCTTCTAGGACTTCTTTCCTTTCTAAGGTCTTCACTTTCCCTTGGGTTACAGTGATGATTAAATGACCCTGTCAAGATGCAAATGTTACCTGTTAGGTTCCATGTGCTGGGTCATAGCCTCTGTGTATGCCTCATTTTCTTATGCCTCTTTTCTTCCTTTTTCCTTCACTTATTGATTTCATTAATTAGATACTATCAACAAAGGTGAGGATCCTGCATTCTTATCCCTTTCTGTTTAAAACCAATAGTAATGAGATGCTCACCAAGTTTACCTCGGCAGGAGGAGCCCTCTTCTACAAGAAAGGAGAAAATGGAATAGAGAGGGGGAGGTGGGGTAGCACAGCCTGAAGTCCTGCAGCTGCTTGACAAATCCCAGTGGTTGTGAGAAGAGGGAAAGATAAGAAAATGTACTTGAGGATGAAAAGAAAGCAGCAAGAATAAGTCCCTAGAGGATGTACCTACTTAGTAACTGAGTTCTCTGACTGTGCCCAAATGAGTTATGTGGTGGTTCAGGCTGAACCCTCCTGAATCTCACTTGGATACAATAGACCTGCTTTTACATTTTCTAGAACAGGCATGTCTCTGCTAATTGTGCCTGTTTCCTCTATATCTTTCCTATTTCTGCCTCCTATCCTATCTAACTTTTTAAACTAACTTTCAATACTATGCAATTCATGTCCTATGTAATAAGGAATATGCTTCTCAGAGCTTTGTCGACATCTGTTATTCATTGTGAAAGAAAGCAAAGCAGTGTACCTGGCGGTGTTCATTTTGCTGGAGGTTACAATTATTATCCAAGTTTAGAGAAGCATTCAGAAGCAATTCAGAAAACAAAAGATCCTAACTTGAGTCTTTCTTTTCAGCCTACAAGGAAAAAATGAAGGAGCTGTCCATGCTGTCACTGATCTGCTCTTGCTTCTACCCGGAACCTCGCAACATCAACATCTACACTTATGATGGTGAGTGCCTAAATGGAGATGCCCTGCCAGCAAGATCATTTGCAAAAGCTTGCTTATATTTGCTTCCTTCCCATAGCTCTTGGTATAATTAAATCAATATTTTTGTAGATCTCGCTATTGACTTGCTGGGTCTAGCTATTAGGTCTTATTGATTGCCTATTGCTCAAAACAGTTTGAATTTGGTGCTAATAACAGCACATTACTGTCTCTTAGGAAGCATGACTGGGTTGTTATTAGCAACCACATCCAGTAGATCAACATCCACAATATGTCTAAGACTTCTCTCAGCAAATAATATAATATATATTAAACTGCAATTAGAATAGATCAGAATTTGCAAGAAAATGCTTTATACTTAGAAGGCTCAAGAGAAAATTAAGAACCATCACTATTTTTCTTTATGAAGTTCCTGTATTTTGCATATGTATACGAACAAGTTCATAACAGTAAGCAAATTAAAAAAAAACTGACTTATGACTGAGGCCCCAGGCAAAGAGGAATTAAAAGGACAACCCCCCACCTCCAAAGAGCTGGCATGACAACTTCACTGAAGCACAACCTTCTAGGTTTGATCTATCTTGATTGATTGTGCTTAGTTTGGTTTCCTTTCTGACTCTGCCACTCTCCACGTGGCCTCAGGCTAGCCAACACTTAGATTCTCTGAGCTTCATTTAACACTAGCATCTCCTCCCAGGGATGCCATGAAGTTTAAATGACTGAATGCAAGCTAAACATCAGACCCAATCCTGGCCCCTCAAGCACTTGACAGTGGTAACTGTTATTATCAACAATATTATCTTCATCCAATTCAGTCATCAAAACGTTTGATGTCAGGTATAGCTGAGGCATAGTTTGCTACCTGATAGGCTCACAATTATTTTTCCTTTCCACACGTGTAAAGAAAGACATTCAAGACAAGACAAAATGACCTTGTAGCCGGTAACCCCTTGTATGCCCTTAAAGCCTATTTGAGGACTCAAAGGCAAATATTTTCCCTCCAAGTTGTTCTGTTGTGGTGCCATCATTGCAAGTGCTAATTAAGGGCTCTTGCGTTCCAACCATAATTTTCACTGGAATGCAGAATCAATGCCTACTTTGTAACACGTTCATTCAGTCAACAAATAAACTACACAGATCTTTATTATCTGCCAGATGTAGCTGCAGCTGGGAATCCAGAGGTGTTTCCTATGGGAATCTCTTAACTCCATATTGTCACTGAAGGTCCAAAGACTAATATGGAGTGGTCCCCACCTTCAAGTGACTCAGGGCTTAGTAGAAGAGTCTTCCAGTATACAAATGATCAGGAAGTGGAACACAGTGGATAGGAGAGAGGAGGCCATGGTGGTTTCTTCAGCTTAGGGACGGAGGAGACGGGTAGAAGAAAGCAAAAATTCCCTATCACCAGCTCTTAGATGTTGAGTACCCAAGTCCATTAGCACTCATGCACTGCTTTGCAAAGAAAGTAGGTGGGGAATTTCAAATTTCTGAAGTTTTTAACTCACCATCCTTGTATTTCTATCTTGATGATAATAAGACAATCTAACAGAAATTAACGATAATTATTATTACCATTTACCTTTATAAACAGGTAGTGCCATGGCCTGTGATTTATATTAAGTGTCTTTTATTTTTTGATCTTTACAACAATTTTATGAGGAAAGTGCTCTTTTGTTCTCTGTCTTTTAATAAGGAAATGAAAACTTAAAGGACTTAACGTTCCCATGTCCTGTAGCTACAAGAGACTCTTACTATACTGCAAATACAGGAAGTTCAGACTCCAAAGTTTAACCTAAACTATTTAAAATTCCATCAGCTTACTAAATAAGCTATTTTCCCATGCTCCCTTGTATCCCTTTTCCGTAGGCTTACATAGTTTTTATTGAGTCATTTAAAATATAAGTATAATCTTGAATGCCTTCAGGAAATTTAAAAATACTTTTACCTTTAAAAAAAATGTGGCTGGGTGTGGTGGCTTATGCCTGTAATCCTCAGAAGGCTGAGGCAGGAGGATCACAGGTTTGAGGCCAACCTCAGCAATTTAGCAAAGCTATAAGCAATCTAGTGAGACCCTGTCTCAAAATAAAAATAGAAAGGGTTGGGGATGTGTCTCAGTGGTTAAGCGCCCCTGGGTTCCATTCCTGGTACCAAAAAAAGAAACATGATTTCCAATATACTTGCCGAACTAGCTATGACTGGATTATGTGTTAGCATTTAGGGATCTGTCAGCCTGGGGTTTACCTGACTGCAGCCTCACTGTGCGCTGTGTCTGCCCAGAAGAATATCAGTGGAAGCATCATCTTCACATTAGAAGTGAAGCCGCTTCTCTGCTCTACTCTGCTCTAGTGAGAGCTAGCCTAGAGACCTGGCCAACCTTTGCTACAACTTAAAAGGGACATCAATAAATTAGAGGTTTAGGGAGCAGTTTTACTCTAGGGCACAGAGGGTGTTTAGCCTGGGGAAAAGACTTGAAAGTGGATTGTAACTATTCTCAAATACAGAGGGCCTTCCACATCCAGGGTTTTGAATCAGCAGATTCAACCAACCTCAAGATCAAAAATACTTGAGGAAAAACCGTGTTTGTGCTAAACACATATGAGCTTGTTTTCTTGCCATTATTCCCTGAGCAATATAGTATGGTAACTATTTACAGAGCATTTACTTTGGATTTGATAGTATAAGTAATCTGCAACTAGTTAGTGTTCAGGAGGATGTGAGTGGGTTACGTGCAAACACTCCACTGTTTTACGTAAGGGGCTTGAGCATCCTCAGATTTGGGTACCCTCAAGGGATCTTGGAATAATCACCCAAAGGTCCCAAGGGACAACTATACCTGAAGATTGGTGATGCACAACAGAGAACCACCTAATCTGGGAAAGGTTCAGGCTGCAAACAAAGACAAGCTGACATCAGAGGGATGTCAGCTGGGACTGAACACAAAGACAGCTAAAAACGAGAACAGACCATTGAAGTTTTTCTAAAAAAAAAAAAAATCATTATATTTCACTGTTATGAGTTATGTAGTTGTAAGTGTCCTGGCACATGCTATTGCTCTTTTTTATTGTAAATTATATTATTTTATATTATAAATCACATTATTTGGGGGTAAAATCTGAAGTCCTGATAATCTGTTTGTCTTTACCACATAAGCCACTGGTGGAAAAAAAAATTAGCTAGCCATTCTTCAGGGGTTTTTATAATTGACAAATAAAATATTATATATGAGTGTGAAGTACAACATGTTTTGAAATATTCATAGATTGCAGAATGGCTAAATCAAACTAAATAACATTATTATACCATTTACTTATCATATATCATTTTTGGTGAGAACGCTTAGAATCTACTGTCTCAGCAATTTTTAAGAACACAATTCATTGCTGTATTTCACCATGTTGTACAATTGACCTCATGAATGTATTTTTCTTGTCTAACTGAAATCTCTTACTCTGCAACCAACATCTCCCCATCTCCACATCACCTCCCCCACTCAGGCTCTGGTAACCACCATTTCTACTCTATTTCTATGAGTTCCACTTTTTCAGATTCCATACAAGTGAGATCGTGTGGTATTTGTCTTTCTGTGCCAAGCTTTTTTCACTTGGTATAATGTCCTCCAGGTTCATCCAAGTTGGTGCAAATGGCAGAATTTCCTTCTTTTTAAAGTCTGAATGCTATTCCACGTGTATGTATACATACTAGTAAGGAGATGCTGTCCCCTCACCCCCACCACTACAATGACTCTTTCCCTGACTCCTGACTGCATCTGAGCCATGCTGAAGGAGGATATTCCAAAGAGCAACAAAATAGGAATGAAGGTATTACAGTGGGCTCATGTCCATTGTCCCCATTAGATTATGATCACCTTGAAGACAAGGATGCCCACACTTAATCACTGGGAGCAGCAAACATACTGATGGACAAGTCAGGAACCAGCAGGATGTTTTTCACATTAGCATTGACTTTGTCAAATACTCCAACTGCTTAGGGGGCTATATTGGTCCTAACGAAGTTCCTGTGAATCCCTGCTACAGGAATGGTAATACTGTAATAATATGTAATTTATACACACACACACACACACACACACACACACACAATTATATCTGAGAACCTGATAACTGTGTTCTTTTCCTCCTCCATCTAACCAAAACATGCCTCCAGTCATGGTAATTCCTAATAAATAAATAAATAAATCTGTGCTACTTGATTTTTATACAAAGTTCATATTTATCCAAAAGGAAAATAGACATCAGTCTAAAATCAATCCAGGCTATTTTTTGCAAGTATGCCTAACATTATTCAACTCCCTGCAGGCATTGTTGAGTTCTTGAAAGCTAAATATTTATTCTGTTAAAATATACCCATAGTTCTACTAAAGAGAGGTCTTATACGTTCAAACTAATGTAGAGCAAATTATCATTTGCAGCAATTTATTTCTATTTTTTCCTAGAAAAATTATACTACCTATAATTGCTGAAATCCAAATTATTAAAATAAGCCTAAGCTTCAAGTTCCACTTGCTTAATATTCCCCGATGTTCATTTCTTAGATATGGAAGTGAAGCAAATCAACAAACGTGCCTCTGGCCAGGCTTTTGAGCTGATCCTAAAGCCACCATCTCCTATCTCAGAAGCTCCACGAACTTTAGCTTCTCCAAAGAAGAAAGACCTGTCCCTGGAGGAGATCCAGAAAAAACTGGAGGCTGCAGAGGAAAGAAGAAAGGTAATTTTCCATAAGTTTTGAAGTTCTTCTCTCTCCCCTTCCCTCTCCTCCCTCCTTCTCCTCCTCCGGTTCTCTCTCTCTCTCTCTCTCTCTCTCTCTCTCTCTCACACACACACACACACTTCAAGCAAAGTTTCCAGGGGACAGTGACATCTGTACCTGTCATTCCACATGTGTAGGTCTTCAGTAGACACCGGGTCGGGCTTGCTGGGGTAATACTTCCTCAGTTAAACAAACACTGAGTTGAGGCTAGCCAAAACTGGAGCTCTCGAGCAGGCTAAAAGAGCTTCAATGTCCTGCTGCCTTTCTTATATCTCTTACCATAACAACCTCCCTCCTCTAGTCAGCAGCACAAACGCACTAGAAAAAGCACAGCCTTAGGTGACTCCAGGACTGGAGCCCAGAGGTGGTGATTGTTCCCTATGAGGGTCTATATCACACCCCCAGTGTCCTGCATGGTTTCCTTGAAACCATGAATTACCAGTTCTTCTCCCTGAGATCTTTCCAGCCCAGATGTGGTTTGCCACATCTGGCTAAGGGCCAGAGCTTGACCCTTTCCTCCTCAGAGTCTCCCTGTCTGCCCTTGAAGTCAGTCCTTGCAACATCAGGACCTGCTCTGAGATCTCTGGTATCTTCCTCGACCCATCTCTAAGCCTTGATGGGATTATTTTCTTTCTCATTTTGTCATTGGCCCCTGACAATATTAAAGAGCTTTCCTCTTGCCAAATCTTTAATTTTCTGTACTCGGATCCCAAGATATTAAGATATCAAGGATATTAAGATTGGAGGATACCAAGACATCCTGGAGGCTCTATGCCTAGAGAAGTTGCCTGAATACCTCTGTTCCAGCCATGTGGTTTTGGTAGTTCATCCATCAAGGTACACTTGATCACACAAAAATTGAATTTTCTTAGGTAATTCCTTCCTACATTGTATTTCCCAGTTACTTTTTCATGATATATTTTTAGGCTCATGTAGTCACCAAACATATGCTCCACATAAAGTGGAAACTGCATTTTTAATACTTTTCTTATTTTATGAAGACACTTTCTACAAAAAGTCAGCCAACACATTATACACTTCTGTGTTGAATAATTACTAAGAGAACAAAGAGCATCCTTTTAGTCTTTAGACTAAATTCTCCAACAAGAACACAGAGCAAACACATGTGTGTGTATATGTGCTTACAGGTGTGTTCAGTATATGTGCATACATATGTATGTATATATACACATATATACATAAATGTTTGACATCAAATAAAAGGCCCAAAGATTAGAAGCTCTCAGGGTAAATTTTCTGAATGAGAAAATGCTAACCTTTGTGCTTAAAAAAGTCTTCCCATGATACGTAACATAATAATCTAATTTTCACCTAAGAGTGAGGTTCTCCAAATATCTGAAGAATATTACACACATGCACGCGCTATTGTATCAATTACTGCTGATACGAATACAGATTTAAATAGGAAGAAACTGAACTATTAACCCAAGGATATCTACAAAGATTGCCATTTTTAAAAAATCATTATCTTTTTGTTGTTTTTTTATAGCTTTTTTCTCATAGTAAAGCTACTAAATTATTCAATTACATTTCACTAAAACTTTGCTGCCAACAGATATAACCAACTGGAACACTCAGACAGCTTAAGTACCCACCCAAACATTGGCATCCTGCAGGTGGTAGGTATAGAGATGGGCATAGGTGTATGTTCAGGCCATAAGTTGATGTGCAGAGATCAGAATACAAAGTTATTGACTGACCAGAAATTAAAATTAGAAACCAGAATTCAGCACCATGGTTGAGAACATTAATGGTATTTCAAGGTGTGGAGAAAATTAATGGTGGGAAAAGAAAAACACAGAGATGATCAAAATTAAGTGGGTGTTAATTTATAAGTCACATAAAACTCCCTCTGGTAACTAATTAATGATTCTGGTAAAACTCCTGCAACCTGACATCAATAAATTATCAACAATTGCACGTTTAAACAATTAAATGCACATTTAAATTCAACTGGAAATTGACCACATAGCTTAACAACATTTACAAATGTAACTATTCAGCATTGTGATGCTAGAAATATATATGTTCTTTGGAACACTTTTAAAAAGCAGTATTCTATCACATTTTTCATATTATTTGTTAAAATCTTTCAATCCCAAAATCATTATGTGGATTATGTCCTAGTGGCAGACTTTTAATTAGAAGAAAGTGTAACTAATTAACAGAAAGAACCAGCTTAACGATTCATCAATTGATTTTCTTCTATTGGATTGTACTGACTTAATTAGCACTCATTTGAAGTACTGTTAATTCTCTTTAAAGAGTCTTCAGTAAGTAGATATATCTCCGTAAATATCTTAGTGAGGATATGCAAATAACCCAAATCCAATTCAACTAGCTGAAACAAAAAGTGAATATATTACTGAAAAGTCAAGGAATGGCTACAGCATCAGAAACAGCTGGATCCAGGTAATCAAGCAGTTTGATATCTGTCATTTCTCCTTGCATCAAATTGGTTGCATTACTGGAAAAAAAAATTAGTTTCAGTCAATACCAATGCCAAATTACTTTCCTTACAACAGCAACTCCAGCAGAAAGATAGTTTTTCTTCCCTAATAGGGCTAACAAAAGTCCTGGAATTGACTCTCAATGACCTTACTTGGATTGCATGCCCAACCCTAAAGGAGTCATTACAGCCAAGGGGTTGCAGTAGTTTAATTAGCAAACCTGGATCACATGCCCACCAAGCTTAGGTAAGATCCCTGGGGTGAGAAGTGTAGAGGGGTGGTTCTCAAAAAAAAAAAAAAAAAAACAGGTGTTCTCATCAGAAGGGAAAATGGATTTTAGGCATGTGAAATTACAGATGTGCTCCATTTTTAATCTGCAAATATTTAGTGTTACTAAAACAATTAGAATAACTGTTTAGCTTATACACTAATACACTCTACAATTTGTAATTCTATTCCCCCCCACAGTCCCTATTGTGCTTATTTTCATATAAATGGAATGAAAAATAATCAATCTATGTGGCTATGAAGAACAGCATTATTCTTTCAAAATATAATGTGAGCTACAGATGTATCAAAAATTTCCTAGCAGCTATACTTAAATAATAAGAATAAATAATAAGAATAAAAAGAAATGTGTGAAATTACTCTTAATAATATATTTGAGCCCAACATATCCAAAACATTATTTCAACATGTTATCAATACAGAATTATTAATGAGATTATTTCACATTATTTTGTTCATAGCAAATCTCTGAAATCCAGTGTGTAGTTTACACTTACAATGGAGTTAAATTCAAACTGACCATATTTCAAGGTCTTTCAAACCATCCATGGCCAGTAGCCATGGAACTGGATAGCACAGATACCAGTGACTAGGCGGGAAAACCTCTAATGAACAGTGGGGGAACTTCAGCCTAAGTCTTTCAAATTGTTACCCAAATCGTATTCAGATTTAACTTTTTAAAAATATTGATTCTCTAAAAATTACATTGATCTAGAAATTCAGAAAGTTAAAAGGAAACTTTTGTACTCTGGTTTCAATATTTGCGTTATGATGTTGAGAACCCTCTGAATCTCACACTTTCTTCCTTGTCCCTATGGTTTCTGTGCGCATGTTGATTCTAGACTGGAGGGGGGACTTCTCTGAGCCCAGGCTCATCTTCTATTCTCTTTCATTGTACCCAGGTTTTCCTTAGTAGCACTTAGCACAATCGGTAAGAATATGTTCATCTGCATACTTTTTATTTAAAACCTTATCTCCTATTAGAATATAAACTCCATAAAGGTAGAAATATATATCTTTTGTTTAATAGTGCCTAACAGTAGTTAGTACTGCAAATACTTTGTGGTGGAGGGATTAAATCCAGGGCCTCATGCATTCTAGACAAGTGCTTACATCCCTAGCCCTTATTATTTTTAGGACCTTGCTAAGTTGCCTACCTGGCCTTGAACTTGCAATCCTACTGCCTCAGTCTCCTGAGTAGCAGGGAGGACAGGCACTCAGCACTACAAATACTTTTAAGTGAATAAATAAATTATAACCCTTAGGCCAAATGTTACAATGGCAACATGTAACTTATTTTGATTTTTTTCTATTCCATCCTCCTATCCTGAAACAAAATTACAGTCCATAAAAATGAATCTGAAATTGCACTAAGTAAACTCTAATAAAACATACCAGAAATTCCTCATCTGGAGAAAGGCACTCCATCTCCATATCCATCAAGCACCTGCTGTTTGGCAGACCCTTTTCTAGGTGCTAGGAAGACCCCCACCAACCTTAGATTCCAATGAGAGAGAAGTAGCTAATAAATTAATATAAAATATGTCAGATGGTACAAAACAAAGGAAGGCAAAGGGAATCTGGAGTGTAGGAATGAAAGGAGCTATTTATATAGTGCAGACAGGAAAGGTCTCTTAAGTAAGAGACTATTTGAAAACAAATATGAAGCCAGTGAGGGAGGTAAAACATACAACTCTTCTCTGGGGGCAGGACACTTGAGACTTGCAAATGCAAAGGCCCTGAGGTGAGAGTATACTAGTTGTGTTTAAGAAGCAACACAAAGACCAGTGAGGCTGAAGCAGCGAGTGCAAGGGGAGACCTATCGGGAACTGAGGTCAGAAGCTAGTATGTGAAGGTCTTTGACTTCAAATGGAATAAAGGTCACGGGAGAAAATAAAATCATGTCACTACTTGATGTGAATCACAGCATCGTTTCAAAGAAGTATCTGTTCTTAAGAGGACGGTGACTAGAAAAGTAAATAGTGTTCGATAAATACAGAGAAAAAAGAAAAATGTTCTAGACTAAGAGAATCAAGGGCAGGTTTTACAATGCAGAAAGTGTGTTTTCAGGGCACTGGGTGACCCAGTTTGGATGAGTTGCTTTGAGGAGGAAATAGAAAGCTGGGAGGTGAGACTGGAGAGGGCCTTGAATTCGAGGTTAGGGTTCAGCTGCATTACACAAGACACGAGGAGTCAGTAAAGGTTTTCCAAACTACACATGCATATACCAGGATCCAGTAGTCAGCAATAGTCCCGTAGCCCTGGACTAATTTCCTTTCCCATGAGTTGGAAATTTTGAAAGAGTCTTTCTAGAACTCATACAACATTTAAATAAGTTTTAGTAAATTTTCTTGCCATGGTTATAATCAAAGACACCTATACCTGCCAATTCGTATTTCTGATTATCCAAAGATAGTAAGCATTTTCTCACTACATTGATGTAGTTCTAACTCCAAAGTAAATATAAAAAGATAGATTTGGATATAGATGTGAAATTTAATTTCCGTTAGGACTTTTTAAACACAAAGCCCCTTGTGAGATCCACACACACCACCATCCCAGTTGATATCTATAAAGCCTGATTCTGGGAGTTTAGGGAGCCTATCTGGGAACTGGGGGCCTGAGCTGTGTGGCAGAGGCTTCCTGGATTCATAGCCAGAAGGCTTGCCACAGTGGTGTCTCCATGTGGGATCAAGTCTACTTTGTGTTAAATGTTTTGGCAGCTTCTCCAACTCCTCACTCCATCTGTGGACACTATGGCAGCAGAGACCATCTGGTTACTAGGTGGACAATACTCCCTCAGCTTCCCTTGAACCAGAATTAATGTTCCATTGATTGGCTAGTAGAAGCTTATTATAAAAAGAACACATCTTTTTCCTGCTTTTCTCCCTTTTGTAATTATCTTTGAGAGTCAGTATTCACCCCCACTGAGACTGTGTTAATATCACGCAATCATCTTGAAGCCTACTTCTTGAAAACAAAGTCTCTAGACTGCCACCGATTATGTTGAACCATTTACCCATTCACTTATTTATTCATTCAATAAACACTTATCTAGCAAGACTTAGCAGGGCTAGGCTACCAAATGACCTAGGAAAACTTTCCCCCTTTTCAACACCATTATTATGATTCCTCTTTCCTTTCTTCAGTGTTCTAGTTTGGGCAAATCATTGAGCAAAGTGCAATGTTTAAAGCATTTTTTAAAACCATGGTAGCTTCTTGGCATGGTAGCACACACCTATAATCCCAGCAACTCAAGAGGCTGAGGCAGGAGGATTGCAAGTTCAAGGTGAGTCTCTGCAACTTAGCAAGGTCCTCAGCAACTTAGTGAAACCCTATCTCAAAATTTAAAAAAAAAAAAAATTTAAAGGGCTGGGTAAAACACCTCTGGGTTCAATCCCCAGTACCTAACAAATAAAACCATGGTAGCAAAGTATATATGATTAAGGAAATGGCTGTGGTTATATTCTAATCTGTCACTTATTAGCCTTTTCACCTAATCTCTCAGTCTTCTCGTACCCAGATATGAAATGAGACTTGTAGTAGGTCCCATTTCATGAAGTGATTCTGAGAATCAGAAGGTTACTGTACATGAAGACAGATAACAAGCACGGTGAAGGAGTTAGCTATTATTTTGTAAAGATGCTTCCAGTTTCGGATCTCACAGAGGTAACAGTCTAACAAACTCATGATTTTATAAAGGAAGGTGTTTTAATTGACACAGTGAAAAGTTACCATATGATCCACTTTATATTTTTAATATAATAAAATATTCCTTATCAAATCACATAGAAGTATAGGCAGCTTGATAGATAATAGTCCAATTAATGTGGCTTGAAAAAATTAATCTGAAAAAAATGATGAACAGGATCTCAGTGATGTTGATAAAATTGCACACTGAAACAGAATAATTAAAATGTGCCCTACTGAAACCAGTGCAGTGAGATTTTAATCGACATACTGACATTACTGGCATGATGACCCCCAAAGTCACTGAAGCCCTAAATAGAACATGTGTTGCTTACTCTTAATGAGATGGCATAAAAGTGAGTCATTATTCACCAAACCTGGTAGACTCACCCTTTCCATTTGTTGGCATCTCTCTTGGTAAATGGCAATTCAGATGGGATTCAGGGAAAGATGGGTGGTTTGTTTTGTTTGGGGGGAGTACCAGGGATTAAACTCAGGGGCACTAGACCACTGATCCACATCTTCAGCCCTATTTTGTAGTTTATCTGGAGACAGGATCTCACTGAGTTGCTTAGAGCCTTGCTTTTGCTGAGGCTGGCTTTGAACTCATGATCCTCCTGCCTCAGCCTCCCAAGCCACTGGGATTACAGACATGCATCCCTGTGCCCTGCCAAGATGGGTGGTTTTTACAGCACTGGATCATGAAATCCAGGGCTGGATTATTCATTGTTTGGCATTCAGGAAGCCAGTTGGACACACAAGCTGCAGAATCCTGCTGGGGCTGTCCTCTCAGCGAACAGCACCCCAAATTTCTTAGGAGTGAAAACCATCACAGGTGTTAGAGTGGGAAAGACTCATTCCAAAGGTCTTTGGGGTTTAATCACTTCAAATTTCTTATTGTGCTTCTAGCTCTGAACCTTGCCCCCTTTTGTTGAACATAATTATACTCAATTGTCATTTAAATAAGACATTGTGATTTTAACTGGGTTAATAATGTTTCTTCCTGGTGAGCCGTAATGCCAATAATTTTAGACGTATCATCTAACCTACCAGCATAGAGGCACTTTGGTACCTGGAGTTTAGCATCTGATCAATTGTCCTGGATAGCAAGTAATGAGTCTTCCAAATGAAAAGATGCCATAAAATAAAGGATAGAAATGTGTTTACTATAGAAATAATGGAAAACTAGAGCTAACTAAATTGTAGCCTTAAATCTCTTATGTGTACATAAAGTAAAATGAGTTTTATATACCAGCTAACTCAAATTTATCTTCCATTTCATTTGTGCAGTAATTAAACTCTTATACTGGGTAATAAAAGAAATGGTAATTAACCTCTTTGGAAAAACGTTAAAGTGTTCCTGAATGTACAATAACTCTTCTTAGCTGTCTCATTACTTTCCCTTCATGAGCCTCTCATGTCATTATTCCAGAGATTTGAGTTCCACGTGAGGAGGTTTATGCCTAGGAAAGGTGTTCACCGATAATGTGCATTCGTTTCTACAATAGTCCCATGGAGAAGCTTTCCTAGTCTCCCAAGATGCCACCTCAGACATCTCAGCTCTGTACTTTGCCTTGACATTTGCTTTGTATCAGCTGATCATCCACTGGCCCTAATTTTCCATTTCAGTATATCAGCAACTTTTCACAATTAGGTACACGGTCTTCAGAAATGTTCCTCCAAGGACAGAGGCCTTTTGGCATGAACCATTTATTTTTAACCACTTTTAGCAAATGCCACTTCTCCAACCTCTCAGCCCACCTGATCAGGATTCCTTTCTGCTAATCTGCCCATCCAAAGTATAAAAGAAGAAGGAAGGCCTATTTGAACGTGTAATGAAAACTTGACTTCTACTGAAAATGAAAAGATATGCTACCACTTTTGTATATCACATTTTTATTCTCCAGCCTTACGCTTATTTCATGTCATATTTCAAGGCAGTTTTTCTCAACTAACTTCTTACTCGCTCGTTGATACCAATACCGGAATCAGAACCAATTTTCTTCCCTGAGGGTATAATTGGAACATTAAACTTTATTCATGTGGGAATCAATTTCTTCCCAGGAATAAAGCAGAGAAGTTATAGGCAGAAAGAGCTGGAAACTAGGCTGTAAGAAAGAGCAACAGTTGTGACTGTCTGCAGCAGTGGAGTAACAGAGATCTTAGGAACTGAGGTAAAGGACCCCATGGCTACTAGCTCCACAGAAGAATTTGTCTAAGAATTGAGTTCTTGTGAGTAGGGACTAAAATAAGAAGCCAGAAGTACTTTCTCAGTGAACAATGCTTTCCACCATATTGGACTCCACATGCTGTATTTTTTCACAGAATTGAATTTTAAATAGATCCTCCAAAGGCATTAGTTGAGACCTTGGTAGATGGTACATTCGCTTGGAATGTATAAAGAAAGGCACCCCAAAAGTTTGCAGCCCTGTGTCCTAGATGTTTGTCAACTAGCCTCAGACTCAGGTGATGACACTCTGTATTGCTTTCTGTTTCTATTTCACCCTATTAATTGTGCTTAGAAAAATGCCCCCTGACACGTATGCTGTGTATCTTGTTTAGCCCCAACAGCTGCAAAAGTACTGACCCCATGAACAGGCATTTCAAAGTGAGCCAAGTACTGCACTCCAGTAAATGCAATAGACACTGCTCAGGGTGGGAATTCTCCATTACTCACAATGAAATCTGTGGGAGGATGTGTGCATGCAGACTAAATATGTCCCACCAAGGCCAGAAACTTAAAAAGGTATGTGTTGCTATATTATTCTTTAAAGTCTTCTCAATCTTCCTCCCCTGCTGCCTCCTCCTGATTCCAGCTCTTTTGCAAAGAAATTAAGAATGTAAATATACACGCTGAGTTAAAACACAGCTCAGCTAAGTGCCAATTTAATTTGAGCATCTGAAAATGAGACATTCAGCTGTTGCAGTGGCCTCCTGCTAACTGTCCATTCGTGGTGCCTTTCTCTCTCTATAAGCTGACCCTGCCTGAGGAGCAGCAGGTGCATGTCCCTTGCCTTGCCAGGGACTCCATGTCCACAGCACTGAGTTGGGCCCCGCACTCAACAAAGCAGCACACAAGCACAGGTTTTCTGAACACCAGGTTGGAACCCAATTTTAGTGTGCCACAGGAGCCCCTGTAGAAATGAACAAATGTCCATGAAAAATCCAGCTGGATCCTGCCAGAGCAGCTTTGGAGAAATCCCGATCTATGGAGGAGGAGGAGGGGCAGGAAGGGAACTGCGAGGCAGAGAGCTGGCCATCTTCCTGCCTTAGCAATTGTGTTGCTCAGAACATTCCCTAACGGTGTGTTCAGATGGAAAACAATTTTAAGAGCACCACACTGGAGGGTTTTGACAGTGGAGTTTCGTTTTGATTCATTTGGTTTGGTTTGGTTTCCCAGGGAATTTTCATGGGTTCCCCCCGTGCATTATAAGAGAAGTCTAAAGCTCTGATCTAATCCCTAGTTCTTGGACACAGCTCTCCCTTGTTTGATGGTAACCCAACCTTCTTATCTGGCCTGGAGGTTACCTAGATTGAACTTTCTGAAATGGAAGATCCAAATTGCTTCCTCTTATCTCTTTGTGGTGCTCACTTCACTGTGAGATTTCCTATCAATACAGTCTCATTCCATGGACCATGAGTATGGTGGAGAGGAAGGAGTTTTAGGGAAGAACTTGAACTGTCCTTAACCATGACCCCTGAATCCACTAAATATCCAAAAAATCTGAGGCGTCTGAACAACATGCTCACATGAGATGACCAAAAGTTTATAACTGCTCTGAGTTATACTCACAGGTTCTATGCCCTCATCTCCCTGATCATATGGGACTTGAGTTTTATTTTCAATAGTAATGACTGCCATTTGTGCAGCTCTTGAACCAATTTTCCGTGGAAAATCTACCTGGATCCTCTTAGGGCAGTATTGGAAACACTGACCTACAGGCAATGCGAGGAAAACATTATTTGATCCTATGAATAACCCTAGGAAATGGATACTATCCTTATCCATATACCAAAAAATTAATTTCATTAAGACTTTTCTCAGAGAGAGACACTTTAAAAGCACATCCCCCCGACATCCTATAACAATACATCTCTCACCCTCTCCTTTGACTTCTCTCTCTCTCTCTCTCTCTCTCTCTCTCTCTCTCTCTCTCTCTCTCTCTCCCCCTCCCTCCCTCCCTCTCCCCCCTCCCCCGTCACTATCTCCTGCCCTTGCTCCCTAGCTTCCTCTTCCTCCCTACCACCTTACACCCAACAATTCACAGTTCAGTAGTCCTAGTAAAAAAGAGTAAATGAGCAATGCTGGAGTTGAAGCTCAGTGGTGGAACACTTGCCTAACTTGTGTGAGGCACTGGGTTCTATTCTCAGCACTGCATAAAAATAAATAAATAAAATAAAGGTATCGTGTCCATCTATAGCAAAAAAAATTTTTTTTAAAGTGAGTTTAATCTATATAGGCTGCTTTAACAACACCACCCTCTAGAGGCAAGAAGATAAATCATCTAGAAAATGTGTTATCATTTTCTCATTATTTTTTATAATAGCTTTCCTGAAAGCTAAATCAAAGGAAGAATGTGAGGAGTCCAGTAAATGTTCAGTAAAGACCCTTATGAAGTTAAAGAAAAAAGTAAGACTAGTTCTCAGGATTTTCTGTCTAACCTTCAGTGACCACAGATCTATTCCTGATAAACTTCCAAATAAACATGGGAGCCAAGACTCCTATGGCTGTCTGGTTTTACCATTGCTGTAGCATTTTACTTGAAGAGAATTTTTTTTCTTTTCCAGGCACCATATTGCCTGTGCATCAAGATCTCTCCAGTAAATCCCCACAACCACTACCATCAACTAAGGATTTTTCCTAGTAACACTTTTGATTGTAATCAGTATTCAACAGGCCACTTTTTAATTTTTTGATCTACATTTGTTTAGATACTCACCTTTATCATTACTCCAGTGAAGGCTCACCTCAGAGCATCAGTTCTAAGTAACTGCCAAGGAACCATGAGTGTATGATAATTTGGTCTTAAACTTGGATAGTTCCGTATTGGGTAAGACTTCTCTCCGTTACATAGTGTAAAGGAGAAAATAACACATCTAGAGTCACCAACAGAACTAAGGCTTAAACACAGACCCGACTCTAAAGCCCATGACAGTGTGTTTTTCAAAAAAGTAGACTGTGGCCTGCCTTGCAGTAGATCTGCTTATCAAAAATGTAGATACCTGGACCTCGGCAAAGAACCTTGAAATCAGGATTTCTGGAGGTAGATACCAGGCACCTGCATTTTTATCAAGTACCCCTGAAGCTGGAGGAGAATTACAATGTACAGAGTAACAAGGGGGGGGGGTGTCAGAGGCACATGTGACACTGACATTTCTGCTCAAATCACTGAGCAAGCCCAGGATTTTAATGAATACTCAGAATGTTCAAGAAAGGGTCATAACAAGGAACTTCTGCTGTCTCTGGCCAAGTGAGCATTAAATTTGTACTGTTTTCAGGTCTCCAAAGGGAACTTATGGCTTATGGGTAAAAAGACAGGAGGGGGCAGGCATATAATAAAAATAGAAAGTAATTTGTTGATTTCATTGAGGAAAGGTAAAAATCTTATTGTAGGTCCCAGCCTATGGTTGATCAGAAAAAAAAAAAAAAAAAGGGCAGGAAAAAGGAAAAAAAAAAAAAAAACTAGCCCCAGTCATCACCCATTTTCCTCAGGCGCTGAAGGAACATTGCCATCCAGTGATTAATTATAGCATTTCCTGTTGCACAAATGCTTAACGGAAACGTATTTAAAAAAAAAAAAAAAAAAAAAACACTCCTCGATGAGGGTTAAATACTGTTTCTTCTCACAGTGGAAAATTGAACTAAGCACATTTCCCAAATAACCACATTCTATAGAAAATGCTAGAAGTGCTATTCATTTGAAAAGAGCACTTCCTGGAATCCATGGACCATTATTATTCTGCCACATTGGTGTTCAGGTAATTATAAGATGGATGTGTTTTTCTTCCACAGTCTCAGGAGGCCCAGGTGCTGAAACAATTGGCAGAGAAGAGGGAGCATGAGCGGGAAGTCCTTCAGAAGGCTTTGGAGGAGAACAACAACTTCAGCAAGATGGCAGAGGAAAAGCTGATCCTGAAAATGGAACAAATCAAGGAAAACCGTGAGGCTAATCTAGCTGCTATTATTGAACGTCTGCAGGAAAAGGTAATCACAACACAGGTCTGAGCAGATAGGTGCTTTCGTGTGCCACGCAACTGAATGAACCCCACAAGTGTGAGCACAAAGACTTAGTCCAAATTTGCTGCATATACTAGGACAACTTGACCCCATGAGGAGGGTCTCAGAGTCGGGTTGGCTCAGCTAAGGACTAAAACATAGTAGAGAAAGTGGGACACCCACATTAACACTGAAATTTTAAAAAATTGTCCAGTGATGAATGGGTTCTGTGAGGCAAATTCATGCTTTTCAAATGTGTCTGTCAAACCTTAAGAAATAAACTATGGAGCTCTGGGGTTATAGCTCAGTGGTAGAGCGCTTGCCTAGCATGTGTGAGGCACTGAGTTCCATCTTCAGAACCACATAAAAAAATAAATAAATAAATTAGAAATAAACTAGTGGGAAAATATTAAATTGGAAATATTACACATTTAATATAGTAATGTTATATTAATATATAATGCTAATGTATATTTCATTTAGTTAATATGTATTTACTAGAAATATTAAGTCAGGAAAGGCCAGGATATTTGTGTACACTGGTAAGACCATTCTCTACATTTTGGGAAATCTACACAGAAAACTGACGTGTAATAACATTGGATGGAACCACAGCAAAGGGGAGGTAATAGTGGATGTTTGGTTCATCAAGTTCTGCCATCCTGCTGCCTTTCTCCTCGGCCATCTGCACATATACTCATACCAATTAATTAATCAGCATGAGTGGTGCTGGAAATCCTCTGAGAAATGTTTTCTCTTTCTATTTCATAGGCTCTATGCTGTCTATACCCCACCTCACCTTCCAAAAAACCTTTCCTTTGAAAATGTACAACATAACTATGAGTAATTTAGCTTTCTCCAGTTCCAAACATTGGGTTTAGCTCAAAACATAGGAACTTAGAGAAAGATGCCCCAATCCTTTTCTGAGTAGTCACCCTCCTGGCCAGTACTGAGAACTGATAGATGTGAGGTTCTGAGGATACAGAGAAAAACAGGACAGTCCTGTTGTCATAGTGCTGAGAGTTTAGACAGATCCACTTCCTGTTTTTTTTTTTTTTTTTTTAATATTTCTTAGGAAGCTTCATGTCTCCTATCAGAGTTGGCCCATCTCATTAAATGTCTGGGCAGCCTTATTTGGAAGTACTGCAGTCTTTCACTCCTGTTCTCTGACTACAAATTCAGACAAAGAGAAAGGACATTAAGCATAAAATCCTTTAAAAACTGTAATTTCAAGGTTTTCATGAGCATCCGTGCTTTTAAGAAATTTTTGTAAGTTTTGCCGGGGAAAGGGTGAGACATTGAGGCTATTGGGATGTGAGCAGGAGCCAGAATAGCCACTAGATGACTCAGCCACAACCTGAAACTTGAGATGGAAATCTTTATTTATATGCCAGTGTTTCCAAACTCTCAGAACTACATCATCTTGTTTTCCCCAAATGAGTCAGGTCAGGATTTGAAGGAAACAACAGAATTTGGCTCTCGGCAGGTTACTGTAGAGTGTCAAACAAATGCTATGTACAGATGAGAAAAGTTCATTTGCTAAAACATATTCCTCTGACCTTGAACCAGTCAGTCTTCCCCAGTTATCCTCAATTCACACTTTCCTAAAGAACTAAGGAAATTCTTGCTTGGCCAATGTTGGTACCATGGACAGCAGAGAGTCACAGTGTGCTCTATGTGCTATACCAGTGACTCACTTTCATTTCATATTCTAGGCCCAAATAAAAATCAAGTGTAGTTTCTTGGTATGGCATATGCTGATTTTATTCCAGCATTCTCAATTACACATCTAGTATCCAATGCAAAATTTTCACCCACAGTCCAGGAGCATTATTTTCTTAAAGCATACCCTTCCTGATGTAAACTATAAAATTGCTCATAGAATTTGACATTTTAATCAGTATTTCCAGAAGTACTATATTTAAATAGACAATTTTTTCCTCCATTTTTTAAGTGTTCAGTATCTGGAATCATTGTGGGGAGTTAAAAAAAAAAAATATATATATATATATATATATATATTTGTAATATAATATATAATATTTATATGTGTAATATAATATATAAATGTATATATGTATACATTGTATATGTATATCATATATAATATGTATAAACATATATTTTTATATAAAATATATTTTATATGTAAATTTACATATATACACATTTCTTTTTTTAAAAAAAATATTTATTTTTTTAGTTGTAGTTGAACACAATATCTTTATTTTTATTTATGTGGTGCTGAGGATCAAACCCAGGGCCTTGCACGTGCTAGGCAAGCGCTCTACCACTGAGCCACAACCCAGCCCCTACACATTTCTTTTTAACTCTCCACAATGATTCCAGTATGCAGCCAGCCTTGAGATTTGTGGTTTGTAGCTTTTTCTGATTTTAAATCTCAGCTATCAATATTCTATCCCATGGTCAAATAATGCAGCCAACATCATTTCTAGAACCTCATTTTTTTCTGGTATTCCATAACTAAAAAGACACTTTTTAAATATAATAGGATATTTGACCACTATCAGCCAACATTTTTTATCTCTTCAATAAAGTAGAGATATTTCTTAGAAAGTAAGAAAATAAGTTCCATTTGATATATTTTAAATAGATTGTAGATTTGGTGCAAAATTGTTGCATATTGTATCTGTATAGATTAAAACTACTAAGTAGTTTTTTGTATATACAAAAACTATTAAGTTTTTTGTCATGATCACTATCTAACCTTTTGTTTAAACAAAATCATCTTGTGAAATTAGAAATTTAAAAGATCAATAATAATGCTGGAAAATGTGTAAAACTGACCATATAGCATAAGCTCTTCTGAAATCTGCCACATTAAATGATGATTACTTCATAAATGACACCTATTAATGAGTTAATTCTCCAATGAGTATTTATGAAATCCCTACTATATGTTTAGGAACCTGAAAGGGAGTGTAACATCAAAAGATATTTACCATCTCTTTCCTGATGCAGGTAACATAAAATACATCACTAAATAGCATTGATAGCTATTTAGATATTAGAGAAGAAGACAATGTGTAATATGGTCCAATCCAGTCAGTAAAGACCTAGGTGCTGAAGAATATCAGTGTAAGCGAATCCACATCAAGGCTGCCATACCAGGAAAAACAGCTGTTCTATCAGCAGGAATGATTAGAGAGATACTTTCTTCTTTCCCTAACACAACCCTTCCTCCCTTGAAACACTTCACAGTGTACTGCCAGAAATTCTCCCCTGTCCCAACTGCCTACCCAACTTATAATATCATAATAAATACCAACAGAGCTTTTGGGGTGTTCCAGAGCAAGAAAGGTAAATCACCTAGACAAGCTTGGCATCTCATTCACCCTATCCAACCACAAAGGATGGTACCTAGAAAAATAAAAGACGTGATCTCAGGGTGATTGGTAATTTCATTTCTAACAATCTACCAAGTGCCAAGCAAAAGCCTTCTAGCCATTGTTCTGATGAAAACAGCATCACATAATATAATATAGCTTAAAATGATAAAAATAATATTCTTGTTCTCAGGGAATTAAATGCTGTGGTTCTTTCCCTATGAGTGATTTTGATAACACAGAACTCTCTAGGCATAGATTTCAACCATTCTCAATTTGTATCTGTTGCAACCTTTCGTTCTTCTCATCTGGCTGGTATTTTTTGTGTGTGTGTTTTGTTTTGTTTTCTGATTCACAAGTGCACGTGTGAATGGTGGTATAGCCATTGAACATGTGATGAGTGAATAATGAAAGGGGAAAGGAGATTAAAATTAACCTTTATCCATTGCTCACTGTAGGCCAGGCATTTTTTGCATTTACTGACACATTTAAGCCAAACTATGCTGAAAGAAAATACTGTTAGTATCGCCATTTCACATCTAAGGAGCCTTATAAAGGTTAAGCCGTTTGGCTGAGGTGACAAAGCTAAGTAGATTGCAGAGTATAGACCAGACTGTGTATCTTTGACTCCAAATTTTTACACTAAGCTAAAGCTACTATTATTTATTGAGTCATCAAACACTGCATTTATATACGCAGTCCCGGCACAAGGACTGGAAGTTGCACTCCATGGCTACCCATGACCCCACAGCCACCATCATCTTGATGTTTGAAATGGGAGCTTTCTGGGCTCTCATGACTCACCCTTGACCTCTCTTTCTTTCATATTAAAGAAAGATTCTTGATGACATCAATATCATTTTGCACTTAAATAGACTCAGTAACAAATTTCACAGGTAGGATTAAAACCCTTCGTCATCTCATTCAAGCCCCTTGATTATATTTGATACTTAATGAAATTAAATGGACATTAAAAGACAAAGAAAAAAAGAGATCTCATAGTTCTTAACCTTTCAGTGGAGAAATCTACTAAACTTCATTTCTGGAGGACCAGAATTTTTCCTAAACTGACTTTAAGACATTTTTTCATATAAGAAAAATAGTTACATACAATGCAAAAATACTATATGTGACACTTTCCTCTTACTAAAGGGAGAAAAAAGGTTAATTACAGAAACCTTGTAAATTTAGATGTTTGGGTCTGCCTAGCTGAGAGGTTCTGACAGTGCCTGGCCAATTTTAGGAGCCCAATAATGAAATGAGTATTATCAAAGAACAGTATTCTGAATGAGCTTCATGGAGTCCCCAAAATGCCTTAGGAAACTCTGGACTACAGGTTTTCTAATAATAACAGTTTACTGATAAGAAAAGCAGATGATGCTAACAATTGCATGTCCCCCATATCTCTGTTTTTGGTTATCCTACATGTTGATGTAAAGTCGCATTAACATTTCATGAATACATATTTAATAATTGGAATGTAATGTTTTCAAGTAATAGATTGATTAGCAACTTGGAAGGATGTATCTAAATTTCCTTTTTTTCATGTTATCTAAAGCTCACAGATTATTTTGTTTTTCCCTATGGCAAAATTCATTTCTTTGCCACCAGTTTTGAGTGTAATAAAAAGTGCATTTTAGAGGAGATTAGTAATACTAATTATAATGCTTCCTTTTATGAAGTTGCATTAATATGAATCTTTAAGCTTGAGGCTTTGTGTTTTTCTAGCATAGTAATGGTCTAGGCCTTTTTCTCAATTTTCCTAAGAACTTGGCACTCAATAATTAGTCTCTTTTTCCATGAGAAAAAAAAATTGCTGCATCTTTTCCTTATAATAGCAGAAAAGAAACAAGAATCAGCTGCATCCATGCTAATTTCCCCAGAGTCATTTCCAAACAGGACTTAATTTCTCTATACATGTCTCTTCCTTTTCTTCATGGTTTTAGAAGCTTATTTAAGCCAATTAGATAAAACTGCTCTGAAACTGTCCCTCTAGCATCAAAGTCCTCATTCTTCCAATTATGTATCATTGAAGGAAGGGTAGAGTCTATGATTTTTCTTCTAGAATCTAGAGTGGAAAAGACTCATTTTCCTTCACTCCTATGCAACTGTCACCTCACACTAACCCTGAGATTGTACAGCAGTGGTTAGAGAGAATGGACTGTAGAACTGGGGTCTCTGGGTTTGGATCTCAGCTTACTACTTGTTAGTTAGGTGAACTTTGGCAAGTAATGTAACAAGTAATGTAGTTTCTCCACCTGTAAAATGGGGATGATAATAGAGTCTATATGATAGGATTGCCATGAGGATTAAGGAAATTGATAAAAGTAAAGTCTGTGTTGATATACACCTGGTACATATTAAGAGCCTAATAAAAGCTCAGTATTATAAAGAATATTATAAACATGTAATCCTTGAAGTGAATGGAGTTTAATGATAAGATTTACTTTATATCTGTTCAATGTCATTGTCCCTGAACTAAAGGAAACTACAGAACCTCAAGAAATTTCTGAAACTTTGAGGAGGTGGGAAAGCAGTATAAACAATATTCTAAATAGAATAATAAATCACACTACTAATAACTAACATGTTTATAAGTTCAGTTTAATACACACTTGACATGTGTTATATGGAAAACAATATGCTTATAATCATCTGATATAGAACCATGTATTAAAAAAATACTGGATCCACCTTTCCTCCATCAGTTTTCTCAGAAGTTCAGTTCAAGGCTAGTGCCTCCATTCCTTGTGAAAATAAACATCCACCAGTCCTTGGTTATGTGCAAAGCACTCCGTTAGTGGAACAGAAATGAAAAACAAAGGACAGACCCTCAGTGAACCTATAGTCAACTATAACAGATGAGACAAGGACAGGAATGCTCTCAAGTTTACTTATGCCACAGAAAAGGAAATACTGCTTTATGCAGGTGTTCACATAGAAGGTAAGATTATGTTAACCTATGGTGTCATGAAAATCTTCATGGAGAAAGGGACAGCTGGCACAGAGCTTAAAGAGTAAGGTCACAATCCTGGCCAGTGGCCCTGGAAGACTAAGAATCTCAAGCATGAAAATACAATTTCATTAAACAGAAACATCGTGTAGGTGTAGGGGGGGGGGAATGGAGCTAAGACTGGAAAAGTCATTAGACAAGTTATAAAGGGAACAGGTCAAGAGTTTAGAAAACAATGTGAAAGTTCTTCCTGGATCAAATTTTTCCAAAGCGTCCAGAAGCAATGGTAAAGACCTAAATATTAGGGAAAAGGAAAAGCACCATTAAAAACACGATAGATAAGGCAAGCCGGGCATGGTGGCGCATGCCTATAACCCCAGGAGCTCAGGAGGCTGAGGCAGGAGGATCATGAGTTCAAAGCCAGTCTCAGCAATATCAAGGCGCTAAGTAACTCAATGAGACCCTGTCTCTAACATACAAAATAGAGTTGGGGATATGGCTCAGTGACCTAACGCCCTTGAGTTCAATGCCTGGTACTTCCCCAAAGAAATTCTAAGACAACCAACAATTTGATATTTTATTGCTATTCTCTTGATTTACACAGAATTCATTATATTCAAATTTCTCTTAAGTCATATGACTGTTTGGTCATGGTTTAAACCAAAAGAAAAAAGAAACAGTTTCAAAGGTGCTGTAAGTCTTGTAAAATCCTCTAATATAACATTTCTCAGTGCCCACATTTTCCCTTCTTGTGAAATGAAAATTTACACAGGTAGACCTCAAACCCCGGCACTTCCAGCCACGAGCTCATTATGCAGAGGATGGAGCAGGCCATCCTGCTCTGTGTGGACCACACGGCACGGCTCTGTGACATTCTGTCCCTTCTGTGTTTTCTAGGAGAGGCATGCCGCGGAGGTGCGCAGGAACAAGGAACTCCAGGTGGAACTGTCTGGCTGAAGACATGGAGGGTATGGCACGCCCCACCGATAGTAAATCCCCCTGCCTATATTATAATGGATCATGCGATATCAGTATGGGAAATGTATGACATGGTTTAAAAAGAACTCATTATAAAAAACAAAAAAAAAAACAGAATCAAAAATAAAAAAAAAGTCAATGCGGTCTCTTTGCAGAATGTTTTGCTTGATGTTTAAAAAATACCTTGGATCTTATTTTGTAAATACTTACATTTTTGTTAAAAAATACAAGTATTGCATTATGCAAGTTATTTCATAATCTTACATGTCCTGTAACAGGCTTTTGATGTTGTGTCTTTCCACTCAAATGGATTTGCTAGGTCTGTTCTTTTTGAAGCTCCCCATGTCTTAACTCCATCCCCTGCCCTTTTCATTCTAACAGAAAAATGAGGTCAGTAGACAGTCTATGGTGCTAGAAACCCACCATTGCCTAATGACCTAGGTGGCTTGTAGTCTCTGAGCTTGACCAAGACCATACCCAGACCACAGGTATTGACTCCACATGAACCTCCACATTTGTTTGCTCATAATCTACTTACTGCCTATAAATTATAAACCAGGCTAAGAAAAACCATCAGTCATAGCATTTACTTCTGCTTCTCCTGGATTATGTGCTACAAATGTGCTTTGGCTTTAGAAAGGGATGGATGAGAAGACAGATCTGAGATCAATCCGGGTAGAAGCAAAAAAAGTTGAAACTTTTGAAAGTGCTGAACACAAATCCACATCCGAATGGTCCGAGCAGCCGCAAAATCGCTCTTCATAAAGTGGGCTGACTTCTCTAGTTTAAGTTCTTTTGATGGAATGAATTAATTAATGTGTCAGGTGGCTTATTTGTGGATGCCATGATTGATGATGTTCATTTTAAGCTTTTACCTATAGTACAAGTACATGATGCTACTGAATATTTTTCCTCTTGGAAACTGTGAGCTGGTTGTTGCTTTCAAACACAAACTAAATCAAAAACACTGCGGACTTCCACTCAAGCTGGTCTTTCTTCCCCAGTGTGAGGCAATCCTGCCTATTAATAAAAATTTTAAAAAAGAAAAAAAAATCACTCCATCTGTGAAGCTGATACAGTCATAGGGGGCTAGGCAGGGCATTTGTGCCAACTAAGAATCACCAGATACCCACCATAAGTACCTATCGCAGTTTTGAAGTCGTTTCTCCCCCAACTCCCACCTCCCAACTCCTGAAGGTTGCTGCCTGCATATATACTCTTCATTAGTGCTATTTTCCTGTATGTCATTGTGAGCAAGCTGTGATTAATAAAGAATTGGAGTTCTGTGAACTAATAAAGGTTTGGTCTGTTCACTTGCCCCTAACACCTTCTAACCCTGGAGTTCCATTTTTAAAAGGCTAGCCATTGGATTGGATGCTCTCAGAAGCAAAAAGACAGTACTAAGCTGGAGGGAAGCCAGGACACTGCTGACCCCTTCCCTTCTGCAGCAATGGGCCACTCCTCTTTGCCCCTCCCAGGGACAGGCCCACAGGTGACTGAGTCTTCAACCTCTTCTCCTTAACTACATATAGGCTGAAGGATAAACTAAAGCTCAGATTGATAAAGCCAAGGAAGAAAACCCCTCTCAGGGTACTGGAAGTTTCCAGGCACCTTCCCAGATCCTCTTCTGTCACCCACAGGACACCTCCCCCTGCCTGGGCCGTCTGTTAAAATGTGATTTCTCTGCCATGCTGCTGCATTTTGTACTGCCAATAAGCACATTGCACACACGGACACAGCAGGGTCCTGTCACTGGCCCAGATGGATCTTGCAGGACCAAAGGAACAACATCCAGTTTTAACAGAACGTCGTAAAGGATAGAAACCACTCAGATTTATGAATAAGCAAATTGGGTTATTATCCCCAGGACCACTAACAAGCCAAGTGTAGCACTGAGGCCACCTGGTCTCTAAGTCAGATATCCTTTAATATCTGTCAGAATCTAACACTGCAACAAATGCTTTAGAATATCAGCGCTTCAGTTTAGCATGAAATAGGCTCTATTTTCACAATGATTTATATAAATCAGTCCTAAAAACATGATGTTCCTTGGGCCAGACCCTGTGTAAATCCCTGGGAACATGAACATGAATGGTCATCAGCTCATGGTCTAGTAGCTTATTTTGGCTCTAAAATAGAAAACAGGGCCGTATTGGTCAGTCCATGCAGCGTATGATGGAAAGCAGATCACTGCCATGAGGCTTTCTAAAATATTAAAAATAATTGACAGACCTCTCGTACTATTGTGACCGCCCCTGAACTGCAATCACGGACCACTCCAAACTGCTTCATCTCCAGTCTTCCCACCACTTTACACCAGCTAATTCTAAGTGAAGAAGCAAAGACATGGAGAGCTAAATAGTTTGTTCCAGGCAACAAACCACTTCTCATGATTTTTTTCCTCACTAATAGTTCATCAGCAGACCACTCCCAAGACTCACGTCTCTGGTAAGGACGAATTATCTATGAAGCTCCCCTGGACCAGCCCTCCTCAAACTTGAGCATGTCTCAGGGTCATCTGGAGGGCTTATTAAAAGCAGATTACTGACCTCTAACTCTAGATTTCTAATTCCTGAGGTCTGTGCCAAAGCCTGAAAATATGATGCTAGTACACTCACCTGATATGGATACAGAAACTGACCCAGCATGTGACTTGCAGTGGCTATCTTAACAAGGGCACCTTGATCAGTCAGACCATGTTCCATGCCAGATGGAGCATAAACAGAAACTCATTCAAACTTATTCAAAAAGTGGAAGTAGAAGAAATCTAAAAAAGAAAGAAATGAATAACTATACTTTGCCGGATACTGAAACAAAGAAATAATCAGGCTAGGGACCGGGCAGTGCTAAGAAGCATGTGAGGTCAGGGAACAACAGTCTGGCGCCTTTCACAACACATTATGTTAGTCGGGCTTAAAAAGTCCTAAGATACTCCCAACCCTTTAAGCAATGACCTAAGCATCTTGCAGGGGTGATGTCAGTCAGTGAGTTATCCGGTGTATAGCCCACCCCACTTAAAGATGTTTTTAAGTCTTGGTTTCCTCAGTCCTATGTTTAGCTTCTTTAAATGTCTTTGAAATATTCTGTGAAAATTCACAGAATCACATTGATGATTCATCTGTCTCTCATATCTCTGCAACACTCCCAAAATGTATGGAACAATTGAATATTGACAAATGGTGAGAGCCCTGCTGTGTTAGTCTGCTGTTACTATAACAAATATCTGAGATCATCAATTTATTTTAAAAAGTCTATTTCAGATCACGGTTTTGGAGTTTCCATGGTCAACTGGGTCAGTTGGGCCCCTTTACATTTTAGGACCTGTGGAGAGACAGCACACCATGGCAGAAACCACAAGACAAAGCAGCATTGCTCAACTCATGTCCAGAAAGCAAAAGAGAGAGAGGAAGGGAATAACTCCCACAATCCCTTTCAAGGGTACACCCCTAATAACCTACAGACCTCTCTCTAGACCCTGCCTCTTAAAGATTCCACCACCTCCTGATAGCACCGCAGGCTGGAAAACCAGTTCTTTAACGTGAACCTTGGGGAACATTCCAGATCTAAATTATAGCACCTGCCTTTGGGCTTTTCACCAGCCTCCACATCACTTAAGAAGAGAAAACAAAGTAAAAAATCTACTGATAGGGCATATCCACACCATCCATGGGCTCCTACTGAGAGAGAGAACAAGAAGGTGGAAACATGGCATCCTTGGCTTTAGCAACCACCTGTCATGTTCCCAGCCCTGGACAACACAATCATTCTTAACTTCTAGGCAGGCCGTTTGCTGAAAATTGCTAAGGCAAACACAGAGCCTAAAGCAAGAGCTCCCCAATTACCTCATAGTTATCTTGGATTTCTCATTGTCCCTTATCAATCATCCCCACCTGACCATTAAGTAGCATCAATTTGACCTCCACAATATCCCTCATTCATTGCTGTTTCTACTTCCACATCTACTGCCTACTTTGGCTCCTATTAGACTCTTACTCCAGCCTCATCACATGCCTTCGCTCCAGCCTGCAGGCCCTCCAACAGACTGTCCACTACTTTACACTGCACTTCCCCCTTACCTGAAGAATAAGATCCACACTCCTCTGAAAGGCTACCCACTGGATCATCCACACACTGATGGTATCTCACCATCTCTCTTTTTTTCTCATGAATGTTATTCCCTTTGCACACAAATTATTCACTCTGACATGCCAATGATGTGACATTTCAGGCCTTCCATGCACGTGCTATAATCTCTGTACAGAGGCATTTTCACTACAATTTAAGTCAGGAGAGGCTGGTAGGTTGGGTTGTGATATATATTAGTGAATTAAAATTGCAGAGTTTTGTTTCATACACCTGCTACTTGTCCAATGTGTGTCACTGTGAACTCCGAGGGCAAAGAACAATAGAACTTGCCTCTCTGGAGCATCGCTGGTCACTGTGGAAGAGGGAAAGAACAAGCACCGGCAAGTCATGCACTGGCTCTCTTAAAGCTTCCAGGTAGCGCACATCAGATTTGATTTGAGCAAAGCAAGTGATATGATCTCATTTGACTCCAAATAGGCAGAAAGGTACAATCTAATCGTAAACCCAGGAGGAGGAAAGTCAGAAATACTTGGTGCACTATACCAAGGTCTACCACCCTGTTGGTCACCAAATCTGCAGCTCACTCTCCTCCCTGCATGTCAAGTACATTCACACAGTTCTCAAGATACAAAACCTCCAAGTCCCATCTGGTCCTGGCATCAAGCTCAGTGTCCAGGATCTCTGGGTGTTACATGTTCTCTTTCTCTCTCCCCATATATTCGGGTCATCTTTTTCCATGTATTTAATGGTGAATCTCCATAGAATAATCACCATCATCATGCTCATTCTAGAGGGAAAGAATGGAAGATGCACAGGATTCAATGATCACAGAAATTCTGGTGTCCCTCTGCCACATTGGTTTATTTTGTGAGGACCTCTACCCTTGGGATAGAGAGTGCTCCTTGACTCTGCCTCTTTTCTGCTCCAGGGAGGAGCTCACCAGGGCTTTTTTCTTCAAAGCTTTGTCCTCTCATCAGATCTTCTCAGTTCTTTATTCTCCTTGGCCACATTTACAGGGGTGTTGGGGAATATGCCCCCCTCTTGCTGCACACCTACTTGCTGAAAACCTGCTTGCTGCACACCAAGTTTGGGGGCCCCTGGATTTTTACCTTTTCACTGATTGTCATATTGGTCTAGATCCTGGCAGGAAACAAGGGTACACCACAAAGGAGGAAATGAAGAAAGCCTAATGACCATTCTTTAAAAGGGAGCGAGTGAGTCGTTTAGGAAAAACCAATAGAGGACAGTTTAGCATCTAGGAAATGCAAACATGGAGAGACCATTTCCAGCCATGGCCTGATGACCCAGGGGATAGTAGTAGCTACAGGACACTGCCTGACCTGCAGCCATGGCCTTCAGAGAGGAATTCAGTCTCTTAACAAAGGCAGTCTAGAGAGGAAGGACCTGGGGAATACATAACTAAACATCTTTCTTCCTTCACCCTTTCATCTCTAGCCAAGACCTCACATTGGCTAAATCCAACCAAAAAATCAGAGGATAAGGAAGTCCAGTTAATGCTGTATGAGGCTGAGCAGGATGAGGAAAGGCAAAGGGAACGTGGAGAGGCAGAGGACATTTCCTGCAGTCCAGATGGTGGACTCAGTGAATAGCACTAATGACAACTATAATACTCTCCCACCTGGTTGTCATCAGTGCCACTGACTAACATTCCTGGCTTCTCTCCTTCTGAGATTGCACTTCCTCTACATTTTGGGTGGGGGATGGCTTGTGACTTGTTTGGGCCAATTTAACCTGAGAGGAAATAACATGCGCCACTTTCAGGAGGAAGACTTAAGAGCCAATTCAGGGTTCCCTGTGCCCTCTTTCCCTCTGTTAGCATGACCTGGAATAAGGATGAAGTGGAGCAGAGTCCCCTACACAGAGCATGTCTGAGAAATAAGCTCCATGCTCCTGGACTTTTGAGTTGTTACTGCTTAATAAATACTGGACTGAAACTCTTTTCACCATCCTGCACACCTCGTAGCCAGCCACGCCATCTCCAAACCAAAAGCTCAGGTTGAGGGCTCCAGGGAGTGCGCTTGTTTCTCTGTTTTTCAGCAGCTTTCCGGTGGCTTACATATCTTCTGTTCACTTGAGCCCTAAATGCCAAGAAGCTAATTAAAGCTATGATATTTGTAGGGAGGCCTGATCTGCCAACTGAGCTATTAATCTCAGAGTCTGAAAGGCAGATTGAATTTTTTTTCATTGGTTTATTTTGGCAATAATCCCCTACATTGTTTTAAAGGGCAAGAGAGGGGAAAAAAGTGGAAAAGAAAACTGTATATGAATTCTAGTATACGATAAGCTTCACATGTAAAGTCATGTCCACTTCACATGTGAAATCATGTCCACCACCTCTGACAATTTCCTAAGATCCGATTCCCATGACTGACACTTCAGTGGACTCTTTTGTATGTTAAATGGTGAAATGCAATTTGCTAACCTACCACTGTTACAGCATTAGGGCCTTCAGAGAAACTGAGGCAGCACAAAGATTCCCCTTTAAACCCCAATTCTTGTGATCAAGTCAGAAAAATTTCACATACACCATTCAGAGTAACCGGCATGAGCTCACTGAAGGGATTGGAAAGGGAAAGGGGACACTCTCAAGGGAGAGAGTGGGTCCTATCAGAGAGGAGAGGAACAGCATAGCTTTCCTGCACTCCAGTTTTATTGGGTATAGCAGAGAAGCTTCCAGATAGTTCTATCCAGGTTCACCTCTTAACTTGTCACCGATGGCAAGATGACATCAGACTTTTAAGTCCCTATTGCCATGACAACTCTAGGTCACTTTGGCCCAAGCTGACTGATTCTAATTGGATTTTTAACCATAAATTCTTACAGATTTTATGGTAATTAGGAGTAATTACCCTGATCTTCCTGATTTTCAGATCTGGGACTGTGTAAGGGCTCACAAAAGTTTCCCCCTTTCAGGGTAACTTGGCTTCCTCTTATTGGGCCTGCATTTCTCCTGCAGGTAGTTTGCTGAGGAATGTGACATATCCTGTCCACTTAAGCCAGGCAGGGCTTCAGGTAAATTGCTTCTTAGAAAACAAGCATATGGGGGTCAGCACAGTGAGCTCATCTTATAGAATTATTCCCTTAAACTCCTGTTCCCGCCTCTCACATCTGTCTGTTCCCTAACACCAATAGTGTGGAATACTGTGGACAAGTCCATCTGAATCAATGGATACTCCAAGAAAGTCTTTTCAAACTTGCTTGTTAAATATGTTACCCTAAATATCATTAAATAAATAGGTCAACCCAACTCTGTAAACTCCATGACAAATATTTAACACAGCCATTGACATTATTCCCCTCTCCCTCTTTTAGACGCATTTTCAAAATCCCTCCTTCTCACTGTCCCCCAACTATCTAATGGAGTCCACCTTGTACCAGGGGACAAGGATGTGAAGGACATTATAGAGGTCAAATCCAGATCCATCAGGTTCTCTCTACTAACTTTTAGATTTGTACTAAGCACTCAGGTTATTAAAGAAAAAAAATGGTATCCTCTCTCCTATTCCAATCCTATTGCCATATGTTTCCTGCCGTCACAGCCTTGCTTCTGGAAGCTCTTCCTTCACCTCCCACTCACCCCTTAATCTACCACCATCTGCCTTCTGTTCTCACCTCCCCAAGGAAACTGCTCTCACCAGTGCTAATGACCTCTTTGTTTTTATACCCAATAGAAACTCTTAGTCTAGCTAAATACTACTCAGGATCAGTCCCTCCAGAGCTCTCTTTAACTCTTCACACCCCAATAGGCTGGCAAGCCACCTCATCTAAGTGCTCCCAAAGCATCCTGTGCAAAATAATTTAGTGGTTCAGTGCATGGGCATTCAAGTTCTAGCTTTGTCATTCCTAGTTCTCTGACCCTGGGCAAGTTGCATATCTTTTTTAAATTTCTTTACCTGTAAGTTAAGAATGATATCATACCCAATGACTCTGATTGATGAAATAAAATTGTTCTCAATTCTTCACTTGTCCTTGTATCCTTGAACTGCAGGAAGCAGAGTATGTGTCCAGCTCATTGATGTTGGGTTTGCTCATACATCATTCTCTAGCCAATGGAATAATAATGGATTTGAAGTGAGTAGAGGCTTTAAATATACAGAGGTTTGGCAGCTTACACTCCTATGGTCTACCATGAGAACATAACCTAGGGAAGCCGCTGGAACAAAGAGACTGTGGAGACCTGTGGAGCAGACTAGAACCCCACCAAAAGCCTGGAACCAAGCCCAGCTGACCAGCAGCCTGAAAATATAATATGCGGGAAAGCAAATATTTGTTTTCACAAGCCTCAGGGGTTTGGAACGGTTTGTTACAGCATTATTATGAAATGACTCATATAAGACCTATAAAGATTGCTGAGAAGATTAAGAGAACTAAGATAAAAGGGCTTAGCACAGCACCTAGTATACATAATAAGTATTTAATAATTTTTAATTATTAATATGCACTACACTGTATTACGGTTTCCGTTTGCTTAGCTGTTTTTCTCATATAGCCATAAGCTCCTCTGAAGCAGTCTCTAATTGGTTGTTGAATCCCTAGTACTCAGCAAGTGTTCAGTTCACAGTATGGAGTAGGTGACTAAATAAACAAACCAAATTAATGAATCCAAATGAGAAAAACACTTAGAGCAGTGCTTCGCCCATGTAGACAGTTAATTATTAATTCTCACTTCCTATCCTTCCTCCATAGTCTAATAGTGTCTGCTTGCCTTTACATTATTTGAGCTTGAAATTCAGTTTCATGTCATGGTTTAGATGATCAGAAAAATAGGTCTTTTCCATGAAAAAGGAAATCTTTCTAACACCTAGTAATAGACAAAATTAGAGTCAAATCTCCTGGAGCAACTACTTTGACTGAGAATGTGATGTCAATCATCAAACCTATTCTGACCCCAGACTGCATCACGTGAGGTTGCCAGTTCCAGCTGCAAGTCACTTAAAGCAACAGGGAGATCAGGTCTTCAAAGCCTGATGCTCCCTTTCTGTCCTGATGACATGGAATCTAGTCGGACAAAACTGTCTTCAGAAATGGCAAAGTATTTTTTCAAAGAATCAGCTTTTTGTTTTGTAATTTTTTGAATTGTTTCTTTTGTTTCAATTTTATTGACTTCAGCCTTGATTTTAATTATTTCCTATCTTCTACTACTTTTGGTGTTGGTTTGTTCTTCTTTTTCTAGGGCTCTGAGCCCAACCAAAGAAAAAAATCAATGAAGTGAACAGAGAGCCTACATTTTGGGGAACAAATCTTGGCCACACACACTTCAGATAGAGCACTAACCTCCAGGATACATAAAGAACTCAAAAAACTTAACACCAAAACCAAAACAACAAAAAAACTATCAATAAATGGGCTAAGGAGCTGAACAGATACTTCTCTGAAGAAGATATACAATTGATCAACAAATATATGAAAAAAATGTTCAATATCTATAGTTATTAGAGAAATGCAAATCAAATTTCATCTCACTCCATTCAGAATGGCAGCTATCATGAATACAGACAACAATAAATGTTGACAAGGATGTGGGGAAAAAGGCACACTCATACATTGCTGGTGGGACTGCAAATTGGTGCAACAATCTAAAAGCAGTATGGAGATTCCTTGGAAAACTTGGAATGGAACCACCATTTGACCCAGCTATCCCACTCCTTAGTCAACACATACAGGACTTAAAAACAGCATACTACAGTGACACAGCCACTTCAATGTTTATAGCAGCACCATTCACAATAACTGAACTGTGGGACTAACCTAGATGCCCTTCAATAGATGAACAGAGAAAGAAACCATAGTACATATACACAATGGAATATTATTCAGCATTAAAAGAGAATAAAATTATGGTATTTGCAGGTAAATGGATGGAGCTGGAGAATATCAGGCTAAGTGAAATAAGCCAATCCCAAAAAACAATGTTTTTGGGGGCCAAATGTTAAGTGGATGCTAATCCATAATGGGGGGGGCATGGGATATATGGAGGAACTTTGGATGAGGCAAAGGGAAGAGGGGAGGGGGCAAGGGTGTAGGAAAGACTGTGAAATTAGATGGACATCATTACCCTAGGTACATATATGATTGCACAAATGGTGTGACCCAACTTCATGCACAACCAGAGAAGTTAAAAATTCTGCTCCATTTGTGTACAATAAATTGAAGAGCTTTCTACTGTCATGGATAACTGATTATAACTAATTTTTTTAAGAAAGAGATGGCAAAGTGTACATCAGCACTGTTCATAGAGTTTGATAACAATTAAATTCCTGGTGCTTTTGTGCAGTACCCTGTGTATTCTCTCCTTTAAAGGTGAAATTCCCTCTGTAAATAAAACCTTTCCCAATGGAGAGCTCTGTCTCCCTGAGGACACTGCTTTCTCAGCAGGTTTCTCAAGAAGCTGTGCTAAGTATCTGCCTTGCTCAGTTTGCCACTTCTAGATCATTCTGAGTTCTTCCTAAAATACCCACTCTTGAATTTCCTGACACCAGATATTCAACCTCTTGTCTTCATGGTTGGTATTCACCAGTAACCCCGAGGTCATCTTCCCTCAGTCTCCGAGATTTTAGTTCCTGGATCACTGTTTCTGTCCTAATGACCACAACAATATCCACATTCACCAAGTTTCCATATTTTGTTCTGAGTTCCTTGACCACCACCCCCCTATAATCTTTTTCCTCCTCTTTTCCTTCTCGCTTAGCCCCACAGTTATTCTCTAAACCTTATCATTTTCAAAAACCACAATCTCTCTGTTATCTCCATTCTAGGTCCTGACCACCATTTGTCTCCAGCCAAATACCTATCCTTCAACTGCACTGAGACTAGGATCCATTAAGAGGACATTTTCATGTGCCTTATTTTCTTTAGTCATCACTTCCTCTTTGCTGAGCTTAAATTCCAATCATTTAATCATTGCCATCTCTCATGCATATCCCTACAACTCTCCCTCCCTCTCCCCACCTTTCTCTGTTGTTCTCAGTTGGCCAAACCTATAACAAACTTGCTCTCCATCTAACCCATGCCTGTGCCTGTGCATATGAACATAGTTGTATAAACCACACAGCTATGCTCACTGGTTTCTCTCTAAATTCATGTACATGAACTTCAAGCATGCCCTTAATTTTCTTGGCAATCACATTTTATTTTTATAGTCTGATTCTCATATTTCTCAAGCTTCTTCAAATTTCCAACACCTTCTTCCCTATCCTCACACTCAACTGATATCTCTCCTTTTTACTTGACTGAGAAAATGAAGCAATGTAGAAGATAATTTCCATAGAGTCCCAGCTTATCTGTATTACTACAATAAAATACCTGAGGCTGGATGGCTTATAAAGTGAAGAAGTTCATTTGGCCCACAATTCTGGTGACTGGAGAATCCAAACAGCTGATACTGACATCTTGGTGAGAGCCTCCCTGACTGCATTACAACATGATAGAGAAGCAGAAAAGGAACTGGCCTCTTGCAGAAGGGGTCAAGCAGGTGTGGTGGCCTTGATTTAAAGCAACCCACCCTCTCAAGAAGTAATCCATTCATATGAAATTTAACCTACTCCCAGAAGACTGGCATTAATCTCTTTCAAGGGTGGTACCCCATGATATAACCATCTCCCCCAGCCCCACCTATTAAGGTTTCCACCACTTCAATACCATTACATTAGGAACCAAGCTCCCAGCATATGAACTTGCAGAGCACACACTGAAACCACAGCCAGACCTCAGCAACTCCCACCACCACACCCGACTGGCCACCACATTTGTGCTCTGTTTACCAGGAGAGTAGAGCAAAGCAGGAGGTCCCAGCTCCTCTCACCATCTCAGATATGTCGCTCCAGGAATTCTCTTTCTCCCTCCTATCTCATAACTTTTTTTCTTTCTCCATCAGCATAAATACATGCTGTTTTTTCTTCCATCTTAAATAAATTATTTGGTTCCATTTTTTCCCATGAGCTATTGCTCCCCTTAGCAACAAAACTTTTGAACCATTTCCCACACTCAACGGCCTCCATTTCTCTCCCTCCTTCTCTCGTGAACCCTCCCCAATAAGGCTTTGACCCCCATTCCACTGGAACTCCATCCACTATTCTTGTCAGGTTACCGATGACTTCCCTGGTGCTGGATCCAATGGTAAATTCTCAGCCTTCATCTTACTTGACCTATTATTTGGTAGAACTGGTGAGTCCTCCTCCTTGAAGTCTCTCTTCACCTGGCCTTTCCTGCCCGCTACTTTCCCGACTTTCTTTCACTGCTTCATAGCCACTTCTTTGTCTCCTTTGTTGGACTCTATTCTACCCAAGCTCCACATGTTGGTGTGCTCCAGGGATCAGTTTTTGGGCTTCTCCTTTTCTCTTCCTACATTTATTCTTATTCCTTTAGTGATCTGTGCCAACCTTGCATTTCAAATATCATCCACATACTGGCATCCCCAAATCTCTACGTTTTCCCTCTGAACTTACATAGCCAACAAACAACTCAATATCTCCATTTATATATATCTAACAGGCCTCTCAAGGTGAACACCTCCATAACAAAAGTCCAGTGTTGCTTCCCAGACCTGTGCCACCACTTGCTCTCCTGTGTTTTTGTCGGTCAGTCGCATCTTCAGCCTACTACTATAGGGGAGCCATGCAAAACCAGGAGGTCCCGGCTCCTCTCACCATCTCAGATACATTGTTCCAAGAATTCTCTTCTCTCCCTCCTATTTCTTCACGTTTTCTTTCTGCAAAGTCAGCAGAAATACATGCTATTTGCTCAGCCAAAATTCTGATTCCTCTTTTTCTCATAACCCACAAATGAATATCCGAAAATTGATTGGTTCTATTCTCAAAATCTATCAAGATACAAATTTGGATAGGTACCCTGTCACTTTTGTTAATCTAGCACCATCTTTTCTTTGGATTCTGAGATAGCTCCTGAGCTGTCCCAGAGTAGGTTGTACTGAACAATAATATGGGGCGTTTGAGCCAAACTGTCCAGGTCAAAATCCCATCACTGTCACTTTTCAGTCACATGGCAATAAATAGTAGCTTAATCCTTTTTGCCTCTGCTTCCTCAGTTATAAATTGGAGGATAATTATAGTACTCATTTCATAAATTTATAGTGAAAATTAAATGAATTCAAAAATTTAGGCACTAAAGTCAATGCCTGATTCTGATTAGTATTACATACCACTTATAAAGTATCAGTTATTTTTGCAATTTTTATCTAGATGAAATGGAGGCACAATCATTTCTTTTATCTTTTATTTATTCTAATTTGTTATATATGACAGCAGAATGCAATTCAATTCATATTACACAAATAGAGCACAATTTCTCATGTCTCTGGTTGTACACAAAGTAGAGTCACATCCTTCATGTTTTCATACATGTACTTAGGGTAATAATGTCCATCTCATTCCACCATCTTTCCTACCCCCATGCCCCTTCCCTTCTTCTCCCTCCCCTTTGCCCTATCTAAAGTTTGTCTATTCCTCCCATGCTCCCCCATCCCCATTATGAATCAGCATCCTTATATCAGAGAGCATTAGGCTTTGTTTTGGGGGGATTAGCTTACTTCACTTGGCATTATATTCTCCAGCCCCACCCATTTACCTGCAAATGCCATGATTTTATTCTCTTTTAATGCTTAGTAATAGTCCATTGTGTATATATACCACATTTTCTTTATCCATTCATCTAGTGAAGTGTATCTAGCTTGTATCTGCAATTTAGCTATTATGAATTGTGCTGCTATAAACACTGATGTGGCTGTGTCCCTGTAGTATGCTGTTTTTAAGTCCTTTGGGTATAGACTGAGGAATGGGATATCTGGGTCAAATGGTGGTTCCATTCCCAGTTTTCCAAGGATTCTCCATACTGCTTTCCAGATTGGTTGTACCAATTTGCAATCCCACCAGCAATGCAAGAGTGTGCCCTTTTTCCCACAACCTCACCAACATTTATTATTGTTTGTATTCTTAATAGCTGCCATTCTGACTGGAATGAGATGAAATCTTGGAGTAGTTTTGATTTGCATTTCTCTAATTACTAGAGATGTTGAACATTTTTTTCATATATTTGTTGGTTGATTGTATATCTTCTTATGAGAAGTGTGTTCAGTTCCTTGGTCCATTTATTGATTGGATTATTTATTTTTTGGGTGTTGATATTTTTGAGTTCTTTTTATACCTTAGAGATTAGTGCTCTATCTAATGTGTATGTGGTAAAAATTTGATCCCAAGCTGTAGGTTCTCTATTCACTTCGCCGATTGTTTCTTTTGCTGACAAGAAGCTTTTGAATTGGAATCCATCCCATTTATTGATTCGTGGTTTTAATTCTTGCGCAACAGAGGTCTTCTTAAAGAAGTCAGGTCCTAATCCAACATGACAGAGTTTGGGCCTACTTTTTCTTCTGTTAGTTGCAAGGTGTCTAGTTTAATTCCTAGGTTCTTGATCTACTTTAAGTTGAGTTTTGTGCATGGTGAGAGATAAGGGCTTAATTTCATTTTGTTACATATGCATTTCCAGTTTTCCCAGTACCATCTGTTGAAGAGGCTATCTTTTCTCCAAAAAAATGTTTTTGGTGCCTTTGTCTAATGTAAGATAACTGTATTCATGAACTTTATCTTAAACCCATCTCAAATAGCTATGTGAAAGTTTTTTTACAGCTATTCCAAAATTTTGAGATTTTCTTACAAGTTTTATTAGCAATTTAGCTTTCAGACATCTCTTTGTATGCAATGAGAATATTTTTGGAATAAAAAAAATCTCTTTGCCTATAGTGAGGATCTATATCTGTATGTATCTACATATATCTAGAATCATTTTCAGAACAGAGTGGAGTATAAATAAATATATTTCCACTCATTATTTTTATAGCCATAACATATTAGTCACATACACTTACCTTGATGAGGGAACACATTGCCCAACACAACAGTAAGAATCAGTTATAAATTCAAGCTGCTGTCATCAGTTTTGCATGTGTCATCCACTTCTTCACTCATCAACAAGCATCACTTAGGGATGATATTTTGCATATACACCTTTTTCATTATCTCCTGGGAGATGAACTATTAATAAGAAAATTATATACCCAAAAGAAATAAAGCAATTCTAAGATTCCTACTCCCCAGTTTAAAATCTTGAATATTATCTTTCTGGGAAAGTTAATGTTCACACATTCCATATGAAATTGATGATTACAGATGAAAGAAGTACAATGCTATAAGCCAAGCATAGTCACCCATTGGGTGGGAAGATCACAAAAGGGATAGGAAATTGCACTCAATAGGAGCAATGTCTACTAGAGAAAGCCTATTACAGAAGTAAATGTAACCTTCTAAATTAAACTAACTCCTGTCCTTTTGAATGGATTCTCATTTTGTGCAAATGAAGCTAACACTAAATGCAGGCAAAGGACAAGAAGAAAACAGTGTTAGAACCAAGAAAGTCTTCTGCAAAATAGTTTTACCTACCTCCAATTTGTTCTACAGGCTCCAGCCTGGGGTAGGGGTTAGCATGTCACTGCTCCTCTTGAAATATTTTGGGAACTTCTCATTGCCCCAGAGACAGCTTAAATTCCCCACTATAATCCACAAACCTGTGATCACACTATTTTAATTGTTCTTTATCATTTAACAGTTATAGCCTCATAAAGAGTGTAGCATCCTTGCTTCCTTCAATTTCCGAAAAACTCAGAAATTTGCTATTTACAACATTTAACAGAGTGCCTGGTTCATGGCAAGAATATCAGAAATACTTGTGGAGTGAGTGAATGAATGAATGAATGAATGAATGAATGAATGAAAATGAATAGATAAAACAAAGAGAATATATTAATTTTCTTAATGAATTAATTCCTCTCCTTTTATAGCTGTAGCTCACAACCATGAAAAAAAATTTTTTTTTAAAGACTGGGCAGTAAAAACAATGAAATAAACTCAGATTCAAAAGTAATCTCAAAGGCTGGGGATGTGGCTCAATGGTTAAGCACTCACCCAGCATCACAAAGTCCTGGGTTAAATCCCCAGCACCCCCCAAAAAATAAATAAATTTTAAAAATTTTATAAGAAATCTTAAGGTTCTAGTTGGCTTTGTTTCTCTGTAACCAATATTTCCCACAAAAATAACCTAGAGAAAGAAAAGTTTTATTTTAACTCATAGTTTCAGAGGTTCAGTTCATGGAGAGCCAACTACATAGCTTTGGGCCTAAGGTGAGGCAGAACATGGCAGCAGGGCACGGAGGAGGAAAACTGCTCAATTCATGACAGTCAGAAAGCAAAGTGGGCTTGAGTACAAGAATCTAGGAATAAGATAATCCCCAAGGGTACTCCCCTAGTGAACTACTTTCTCTAGTCATGTCCTACCTGCCCACAGTTACCAGACATTAATCCATTCAAATTATTACCAATCAAATGGATTAATCTGATGATTAGGTTGTGACTCTTGTGAACTAATCATTTCACCTCCGATGATCCCTATATTGCCTCACACATGAGCTCTCAGGGGACACCTCATAACCAAACCATAACATTCTGCTCCTGACCTCCAAAAGCTCATGTCCATCTCACAATGCAAAATGTATTTAGTCCATTTCCCAGAGTGCCCACAGTCTTTAAGAATTTCAGCATTGCCCCAAAGTCCAAGCTCACAGCCTCATTTGAGTCTCAAGCCAAACTCTTGGCTATGGGTCCCTGTAAAGGTCAAAAATATATATCTATCCAATATATAATGGCACAGAGTCAACATCTCCATTCTTGTTGGGACTGCTCATATGACTTGAGTGCCTGGTACTTTCTCCCTCCCTTGCCTGGAGATTTCCCAGTCCCTGGTCTCTCAGTTAAGCTACAAACTTTAGCCCTATCTCCCTCTCCCTCAGCAGTTCCCAATTGAGGAAATTCTTACCCCAGGGCTCCCGTGGGCAGCTCTTTGTTCGCCCTGCACACCTGTGTTGGACAGCTACTGTGTTGGGTTACCACTGCTGGGGAGGGGGGAAGGTTGGGAACCTGGTACCTGGCCACTGTAGATCAGATCTGAGAACTGCCCCCAGCTAATACTGCGAGAATGTTAAGCCAAGATGGCGGCAGTCTGCTTTCAGCGCCAGGGTTTCTGGTGAGGTGGGAGGAGCCTGGTAAGGTGGGAGGAGCCTGGTAAAGTAGGAAGAGCCTGGTGAGGTGGGAGGAGCCTGGTGAGGTGGGAGGAGCCTGGTAAAGTAGGAAGAGCCTGGTGAGGTGGGAGGAGCCTGGTGAGGTGGGGGAAGCCTGGCAATGGCGTTTTGCTGTGAGTAGGTAGCAACTGAGTGACCTGTGTGGGAGCAGAACAAAGTCTTAGAGTTCTGCAGATGTGTTGATAGGTGATTCTGCTAAGGCGCTGGCCTAGCCTTTCGTGGGCTAGAACTTTGGGCTTTGGGCCCTGCTCCAACACCTGGTGTCCTACTAGAACCCTGAGGCCCAGAGCCCTGTGCGGGGTCACAGCGCTGGTGATTTCTGTGGAGAGCAGCTGGATGGGGGTCCTCTAACACTCTCAGAGATGGAGTATTCCGACTAGGTGAGATCTGGATCACAAAGCGACAAAGGATGCTGCCTCCCTCTGTCCTGCAATCTTCCTTCTCCCCCCAGCACTATTTGTTGAAGGGACTACCTTTTCTCCAATGTATGCTTTGGGCACCTTTGTCTAGTATCAGATAACTGTATTTATGTGGGTTTGTCTCTGTGTCTTCTGTTCTATTCCGTTGGTTGACATGTCTGTTTTGATGGAAAACCATTGCTGTTTTTGTTACTATAGTTCTGTAGTATAATTTCAGGTCTGGTATTGTGATGCCTCCTGCTTTGCTTTTCTTGCTAAGGATTGCTTTGGCTATTGGGGATCTCTTATTTTTCCAAGTGAATTTCATGACTGCTTTTTCTATTACTATGAAGAACATCCTTGGAACTTTAATGGAAATTGCATTAAATCTGTATAGCACTTTTAGCAGTATGTCCATTTTGACAATATTAATTCTACCTATTCACAAGTTTGGAGATCTTTCCATCTTCTGAGGTCTTTTTCAATTTCTTTTTTTAGCATTCCATAGTTTCCATCACTTCTTTTGTTAGATTAATTTCCAAGTATTTTATTTTTTGAGGTTATTGTAAATGGGATAGTTTTCCTGATTTTTCTTTCAGATGATTCATCATTGGTAAATAGAAACACAATTGATTTATGGGTGTTAATTTTATATTCTGCCACTTTGCTGAATTCATTTATGAGTTCTAGAAGTTTTCTGTTGGAATTTTTTGGGGTCTTCTAATAGGATCATGTCAAGAGCAAATAGGGATAGTTTTGAGTTCTTTTTTTCCTATTTGTATCTCCTTAATTTCTTTGACTAATTGCTCTGGCTAGAGTTTCAAGGACTAAGTTGAATAGAAGTGAAAGAGGGCATCCCTGTTTTCTTCCATTTTTTATAGGGAATGCTTTCAGTTTTTCTCTATTTAGAATGTTGTTGGGGCCAGGTGCAGTGGCGCATGCCTGTAATCCCAGTGGCTCGAGAGGCTGACACAGAAGGATCGTGAGTTCAAAGCCAGCAAAAGCAAGGCACTAAATGACTCAGTGAGACCCTGTCTCTAAATAAAATACAAAATAGAACTGGGGATGTGGTTCAGTGGTTGAGTGCCTCTGAGTTCAATCCCCAGTATTCAAAAAAAATTGTTGCCTTGGTTTTATTGTATATAGCTTTTATAATGTTGAGATATGTTTCTTCTATCCCTAATTTTTCTAGTGTTTTAAACATGAATACATGCTATATTTCATCAAATGCTTTTTCTGGATCTATTGAAATATTCATATGATTCTTTTCTTTAAATCTATTTATGGGGAGAATTACATTTATTGATTTCTGTATGTTGAACCAAACTTGCATCCCTGGGATGAAACCCACTTGATCATGCTGCACTATCTTGTTAATGTGTTTTTGTAAGTGATTTGCCAATATTTTATTAAGAATTTCTGCATCTGTGTTCATTAGGGATATTGGTGTGAAATTTTCTTTCTTTGATGTGTCTTTGTCTGGTTTTAGTATCAGGGTGATATTAGCTTCATAGAGTGAGTTTGGAAGGGCTCCATCCTTCTCTATTTTGTGGAATAATCCGACGATACTTAGTGTTAATTCTTTAAAAATCTGGTAGAAATTCAATTGAGAATCCATCCAGCCCTGGGCTTTTCTTAATTAGTAGACTTCTGATGGCATCAATTTCAAGTCATTTCATACTGTTAAATTTTCTACATCTTCCTGGTTCAACTGGGGCAAGTCATATGTTTCTATAAATTTGTCTATGTTGTCAAGATATTCTAATTTATTGGAATATAAATTTTCAAATTAGTTTCTGATTATTCTCTATATTTCAGTAGTGACTTTGATGATATTTTCTTTTTCATCACAATTTTTAATCATTTGAATTTTTTCCTCTTTCTTTTGCTTAGCTTGGCTAAGGGTTTATCAATTTTGTTTATCTTTTTTCAAAGAAATAACTTTTTCTTTTATTGATTTTTTAATTTCAATTTCATTGATTTTTGGTTCAAAATTTAGTTATTTTACATCTTCTACTGATTTTAGAGTTGATTTGTTCTTCTTTTGAGGGGCCTTGAGATGTACTATTAGATTATTTATTTGGTGTCTTCCTATTCTTTTAATGAATGAGCTCAGTGCCATGAGCTTTCATTTTAGAAACTTCATAGTGTTTCAGAGACATTGAGATGTTGTATCACTATTCTCATTCACCTCTAAGTATTTTCTTATTTCACCCCTCACTTCTTCTGCTATATTTGCATCATTCAATAGAGTATTATTTAGTTTCCCTATTTATAGATGTTAGAGTAGCTTCTATTTTTATCTTATTGTTGATTTCTAATTTCATTCCATTGAACATCACTTTAGTGACCATAACTACACCTTTTTTCACCCCAGCTTTACAAGCATGGACATCATCAAGTGGGTTTTTCAGTTCAAGTTTACATGTCATGCATCGTGGCAGATAGAATAACAACTTTATAATTTTTGAGCTATAAACCAATGACAATAATTTTGAATAGATGTATTTTGAAAAATATATTTTTAATTAAAATTCTAAAAGCAAGGAGTGGTTTCCTCTTATTTAAGTGACATTGAAATGATTTAAAGAACAACACTTTTTAAATATAATTGAGATGTTACCAGTTGGACCAAGATGTAGGACTGAGTGTACTCATTTCGTTGCTTCTGCTCAAAACGTGTGAAATACCATTAAAGATATTTAATGATAAAACAGTTTAATTGCAGTAATAGAAAACAGAAATGCCATGCCAAGGCCAGAAATCTTGAGCAAACTTTGGAAGTCAGAGAATGGATGAACTCAGATATGGAGCAAGCCAAGAATTGCACAGGTAGATGAAATTTGGGGGTACTCTGAGCCAAAGTCAAGAGGTATTGGATTCAGGGGCAATCAGACAATAGTGTTCATCTCAGAGCACCTGCCTTTTCCCTCTCAGGTTTTGGTGCACTGGGCAGCAAGCTGTGTCTGTGCTAAACTAATAGTTAGTGAGGGTTAACCCTAAGGACAGAGAGGCAAAGCTGAACCTAGATACCTACCAACCCCAAAGAAGAAGTCCACAAATCCAAACACTGCACCTTCTCTCTCCACAGCACACCCCACTCCTCTTCACATCTACTGTGTGAAGTTTAAGCTGAGTAGAAACAACATTCAAATGCTGGCAAGCAGAAAAACTCAAAAATAAGGAAAATCACGCCACAGAGAATCACAGATGTTTCAGGAAAACAAATGTCATAAAACAGAGGCACTAAAATAAAACAAAGCAAGCAGAAATAAAAACAAATGAGCAGGAAAATTTAAGATTGCTTTAATGAAGAAAACAGAGGGCTTTAAAATAAGAATAAGTTGGGCTGGGGATGTGGCTCAAGCGGTAGCGCTCTCACTTGGCATGCACAGGGCGCTGGGTTCGATCCTCAGCACCACATAAAAATTAAAAAAAAATAAGATGTTATGTCCACCAAAAACTAAAAAATAAATATTTAAAAAAAATAAGAGGGCTGGGGATGTGGCTCAAGCGGTAGCGCGTTCGCCTGCCATGCATGCAGCCTGGGTTAGATCCTCAGCACCACATACAAAGAAAGATGTTGTGTCTGCAGAAAACTAAAAAAAAATAAATATTAAAATTCTCTAAAAAAATTTTTCTAAAAGATGAAAGCCATGATGTATGGCTTTCCTTAAAAAAAATAAGAATAAGTTATGTCTTCAAATGGATGAGAACATATTACTGTTTTCAGGAAAGTTAAGGAAAAAGAAGGATGGATGGAGGGCTCCAACATTCATCTGAGGGTGCTTGTAGATTGCTTGATTTGAGGAGCTAAGTTCTTGTAAAAAATAAAAAGTGGAAAATTTCCTGGGCAACATGAGTTAGCAAATAGAAAGAACCAGAATGAATGAAAAATGACCAGAGCCACACACATGCTGAAATCTTAAAACATTAAGTCTTTTACATTTTCACTGGACATTAAAAATAATAGTAATAATTTGCCTGCCCAAAAATGAAAATCAAATTGCCTCTCACCCGCTTTTGGCAATTCTGAATACTAAAGGATAAGGAGTGCCTTTAAAGTCTTACAGAAATAATTTTGGAACAGAGGATTCTATATCCAACCAAATTATCAATCAAATATAAAGGTAAAGTAAAGATATTTTTAGACATCTACAAACTTATAAAAGTCAATTCCAATTTCTGAAAGAACTACTCAAGGATATGCTACATCAATGCAAAAACCAGTGACATGTATTTTGATCTCTGCTGATGACTATGATAGATATTATCCAATATCACTCAGCATGATTCCTGTTGCCTTCCATACTCCTCCCAGTGACTAGACACCTGTGAACTACATTGCCTTGTCCTCTGCCATTACTTTGTCCTCTGCCAGTGAAGCTTCTGGTTCTCGGAAGGTTCTTCCAGTGATCCTACATCAGATGTGGATGATGGAAGGGAAGCAGATGGTTTTTCCCCCTCTGAAATTGGCAGCAGACATATCAATTTGGGCAAACACCATCTTCTGCTGCAGCCATGTTCCCCTGACAACCCTTCATTTCAGGATAATGGTTCCCTGGGCATCAGCCTTTCCAGCCACCTTCTAGCTCTTGGCTGGCAGCAGCAACTCCCTGAAATTCTCCATAGCAACTATGGGTGGTTGCCTTCCGACTTTTACTCCTCCAGTACTTCCAAAGTGCTGCCGGGCACTTACATTCCTTAAATCTCTTTCTGTTTGACCTAATTAGAGAGGCTTCTGACTGAATTTAACTGGTAATGATCTTTGTAAAGGGAATAATATTTTGAAGCTTTATGTTTTAATGTCATCCAAAAAAATATTTTCATAAAGAGAAACTCTCTATAGTCTAAATTAAAATCAGAACTATTTTCATGCCTCTTATTAGGCATCTCCCATTCTTATCCCTAAAGAATTCAATTCCCTAAAGAATACACTTAAGAATATAAGAAACCTCCACTTTAAAAAATTATTTAAGATTTTTACAACATCCAGAATTCTTGTAAGTTGCTATGCTAGACACTTAAATTTTCACATCCTCCAGTAACTGCAATGAAATCTAGAAAGGTTTTTGCCACATGATGAAACGCACTCTTAAATAATATATTTATGTAAAGACCCATGAATTTCAATTAGTCTCCACAAAGAGGAATCGTATAAGGACCTTGTTTGTGGTTGATATCTAGAAGAGATACTCAAACTTCACCAGATTTTCTTGTCTCCTTTAATAGCTGAAACCTTACAAAATGTAGGTTAAATCTAAGCAAATCAACCACTAAGATCTTTAAATGGCACAACACTAAAGGCACTGCAGAATAATCGGGACAATAAGAAGCCCAGAGCAAAAAAAAAAAAAAAAAAAAGCCCAGGGCTGGGGTTGTGGCTCAGTGGCATACTCATACATATTGCATCATCTGTAGAATTGCAACAATTTTCAACTTGATATTTTTCTGGTAACTAGCCCTAAGGTTCTTTGGCTCATTCAGAAAACATTCATTGAGGATCTCTCATGGGATAGTATAGTCTGAGTAATGCACCCTCCATCCTCTGCTCTCCCCCACACAAACACATGCCAAGCCCACCATGGTCCTTTTTTCATCCCTATCCATACTGATTTCAGTTTTTGCAATCAACATGGATGTGGTTCATTCTGCCCATCAGGCCTTGCATACAAGTGAATAGAATCTGATTGACTGACTTGAGGCCCATCCAGGTGGTGATCTACTTAAAAATAAAAGTATCTCATGCTCTTTAAATAGCTGCCAGTTTCCCTCTGCATCGTCTTAAGCACACCTTGCACAACCTGACCTCTATCCTCCTCACCATCCATACCTCTTACCACACCCTCTTGAACTTCACCTCCAGCATTGCTGAATGCCAATCACAGCTCCTGTGTACTCCAAGCTCTTTCTCAGCCCAGGTCTCTACTCTGCTGTTCTCCCTGCTATATGGAGGTTTTTTTTTTTTATCCTCGCCTACCTCCTCCTATCACTCAGGCAGCCAACAGCCTCCTTCAGGCACCTGTGTGGAACACACTTCCATCCCCTCCCACCTCCCCAACCTGGATGGCTCTCCTCTCACCTTCTGTCACCTTGTTTGCCTCTATCAACAATTATCACATTTCAATTGAAATGGTCCCTTTAACTTTTACTCATTCACTCCTCAAACTTTCTTAAGGGACAGCAAGTGCCTAGGATTTGGCTAGGTGCTACACACGACAGCTAAAGAGAAGCAATCTTGTGTTTATGGACCTCACGGTACGGTGAGGGGAGATCAACAATAAATAAGTAGGCATGAAAATGATGAGAATCCCTATCTGTGAGAAAATAAAGGGAGAGATCCACTAAGATAAGTGGTCTAAAAATTCCTGTATGAGAGGTGGCAAAACGCCTGGGAGGTCGTTGAGTGATGTTTTTCTTAACAGTGGTACTGAACACGTTTATAAAGAAATGTTAGAAGTGTACATGACAGTTAGGATGCCATAAAGTAACATGATGGAGAGCAGAACAGCAGGGAAAGTAGTTAAGTTAGAGGGCAGAGAGAAAGAAATTGGTGCACATTTCCTTTGGCTCAGATTCCCCTTTTGGAGAAGATGTGAGACCACATTCAACCACGAGGGGGCAGTGTCTGCTCACAGGAGACGACTCGACCCAGGCAATCATTCTGTAGGGCAGCGCTCCCTCTGCTTCATCTGTCAAGAAATCAAGGACCAGAACATAAAATGCTATCCATTCCCTTTACATCGCTAATAAACACACAATCCTCGAAAATGAAAAATACTGTAATTGGATTAAAATGTATTAAAACGGAAGGAAAAAGAGGCGTTTCATATTCATAATTCTGTAATTATCCTTGTCTAGCGGAACCAATCTCCACTTCCTAATCATTTATAATTTTCATCACTCAGCTATAGGTCACAGCAGGTATTAATATGGGTGGGAAGGAGTTTTCCGGTTTCTTTTCAGCATTTATACTGTTCAAGCACCTCCAACCCGTGCCTTCCTTGGTTCTGAATAGTCTTGTTTAGCCTCCTCTTAACTCATTGAGATCAATGAGAGGCAATTATCATTTTTGCTTGGCAGATAAGAACACAGAGGAGCTCTCTGTTGGTTGGGGCAAAACTGAAAACGGCCATCCAGGTTGGACAGGCTGCCTGTGAGGCCTCAGATCCACCATTAGCCAGGATGAACAAGCTCTGGAGCAATGCCATTTCTTGGCAAAAGTCAATGCCAGGTGCTTCCAGAGTATGTTATTTGAGACACCTAGAGATGTGATTCCTGCCAGAGCAGATCAGGGCATGTATAAGAACTCAGAGCCTTTGCTTGGCTCAAAAAGGGTGTCCAAGAGGCCCCTGCAACGTCCTCACTAAGAACCACTAATGGGAGAGACCAGATATCATTCCAGGAAATAAAATACTATAAAAGTTGGAAAGAAATAACCCAAGCTTTGCTACCTGGTTATGCACTCGATGGCTATTCATTAAATAGGCCTGAATGAGTCGCTGTGGGGGAAGCAATGTATAAAACACAGTCCTTCTCCTGAAGGAACTTAAGTATAACATAAGTATAAAAACAATTGTGAATAACAATATAAAACAGACTTTATTTCTGTGGCATATTTCAACAAAGATTGTCATTAAATATTCCCTGATCACCAAGTGCCAATCACCAGTGGAATGAATGAGTATATATGAGTGTATACTGTGTTTGCTCTTGTAGACTTCACAGTCTGATTGTAAAGAATACGGTTTCTTCATTTTGGTAATTTATTCAGTGACTATTAATGGGCCTCCTACAACCTGTAAAGCATCATGCTCGATGAGAGGGATATAAAGAACCCATGAACCCACCAACAGGAACTCAGAGTCTTATAGAGGACCTTGCAGACTTGCAAACAACTGCTTTAAATGTAGTGTGTGTGTGTGTGTGTGTGTGTGTGTGTGTGTGTATTGGAGATTTAACTATTTGTTTACAGATATAAAATGATGAATGGATGAATGGATAGATGAATGGATGAATGGATGCTTGGATGGATGGATGGATGGATGAACAGATGGACAGTCATTAGATGAGCATGAGAGGGGCTAGATTTGTAGCTCCATGGTAGAGCCCTTGCCTAGCTGTGTGAGGCACTGGATTTGATTCTCAGCACCACATATAAATAAATGAATAAAAAAAAAGCTTCATCAATATATAAAAAATTTTTTTAAAGATGAGCATGAGAACTAGAAGAAACATCACAAGGGACATTTGAGGCATCTTGAAGGTGTCTTCTAAGTAAACACCTGAGTGAAGGATCTTCCAGATAGAAGGAAGTCAACCTGCAAAGAAGAATCAGGAACCGTCAGTGTTCAGTAAAGGCTGAAGCTCAGACAAAAATATGGGCCAAAGGGGGATAAGAATGGTAGGGGCCAGAGACTAGAAGGCCAAGGGGAAGAGGATTTAAACTTTACACAATAGAGAGCCTTTGAAACAGCAAAAGAAGAAGATATAAAAAGGATCAAAGTCCACATTCTTCTAGAAGAATGAACATGAGGACAAAGTCACTGGTCATGGTAATAACGGAGAACAATGTTCTTTAGGAAGCATCTTAGGCCACTGGGAATCAGTGAGTGATGCAGACAGCAGGAAAAATCTTGGTTTCAAGAAATTCCAAAGACAGTGAGTACTAGATAAACAGGCTCAGATGCAGAGGCCTAACACTCCCACGGGGGCTGAATATTTAATGTTTATTTCTGTTGGCATAGTTTTCCATTTCACAAACACTCGCAGGTTTTTTTTTTTTTTTTAAGTGTTTGAACACTTTCTGTTGCATTATCCCATTGAGGAGGACCCTTCCTGTCATCTTTGCAGTCCCACTTACATAGAAGGAAACTTGATCTCAGATAGAAATGTGATTTCCCACAACCACGCAGCTGCAAAAAGGCCACGTGGACCTGGCGATGGGCTCTCCCTCATCAAGTCCCTGTGTTTTGTTCAGCAAGAGCCCCACAGGACAAAGTTTCTTAGTGGCCCTACAAGGGAAGCAGGCCAGAACAAGGAGAGTTTACTCCCATGGTTAAATGAAGAGTGGATCAGGGGAACCCAACCAAATCAAAGTTAGCCTTCCTGTGCCTGTACCTAAGGCAGGAAGCTGGGGTCTTCTGTTCCAGTCTGCCACACACTCCCTGTGACCGTAGGGAAGAAACTCAGCTTCTCTCTCTGAGATACCACCTTCCTCCAAGTAAGAACTGTGCTTAGGCCAATTGGCCTTAGCTTCGAACTTCTAGGTAGAAAGTGCTCCACACAGCTTGCCTGAGCCTGTTCCCTCAGAAGTGACTCTCTGAGAACATGTCCAGGAAGATGATTTGTAGTGTGGCCATTTGACCCTCACTCACCTCATGGTGAGAAGAGCCCGCCAAGGTGTCTGAGAGACTAAATATAAACTGAAGCCACACCTGCTGAAAGGTGCTGGGCTGCCAGGAGCTGTTAGAAAACCTGGTATCTTTAGTAGTCACTATTTGTGTGAAAGAATGTGACCAACCAAGGTCAAGGCCAAAGGGGACCCACCCTAACCAAAGAAAACCCTGTGGTGAGGGAGTGTGGGAATAAAAAACAATCATGTAACTTGGAAGCGGCAGATACCGAATCTCACTTGGGAAAACTGAGTTTCTCTTTCATGGCTTTGGGACAACAAATAATTCACAACGGCTTCTTTGGGGTGGTTGAGGGGCCAAGCCTGAGTAAATAACACAGGTGTTGAGAGATGATGAGAGATGATGCATTGGCCTGCATCATCTCTTCACCCAGCAAGAGGGTCAGTACCTGAAGCTGGAAGGCTCTTCAGTGGTGGGCTCCTTGATGTCATTTCTTCTTCCTGCCCAGCCTCTTCCTCACACATGAGGCCTGACACACAGCTCTGCCTGCCAAGACTCCCTCAATGCTAAGATTCGATGCTGGGTTTTCCCAGCCCAAAGATTTCCTGCACATTCTATCAATGAAAGTCAATGAGCAACAGTCATGGAATTCTAAAACACGGTGTTATAACTAAGAGATGTTACCCAAGCTGATAGCACGGGTTTAGAGGGTTTATAGTCCATGCACAGTGAGTCTGAGTTTTCCTTCTTTTAAATTATAGCAGAATAAACAAAATTACCTAACACTCTCTACTGCTCTGTTTATAGGAACTCTTTTCTTTAAAAAAAATGTCTATTTTTCAGTTTTAGGTGAACACAATATCTTTATTTTATTTTTATGTGGTGCTGAGAATCGAACTCAGTGCCTCACACATGCTAGGCGAGTGTGCTACCACTTGAACCACGTCCCCAGCCCCTGTTTATAGGAACTCTTAAGAGTGCTGATACACCTAAACATCAAACCTTTCACTGATCACAAACAAGGTACTATAGCTTAATTTTAGTTACTCTGCTAAATAATACTTGCGGGGGGGGAGGTCAAAGGTTTTTTTCTTTTTGGGGGGTATTATTATTGTTTTGGGTTGATTTTATTGTTGTTTAAATATGGTTCCCTCCTTCCAGTAGGTCTCAGTAGAGTGGGGGAGACAGTTCAGATAGTCATCTTCAGGTTCAGAGTCAATGTTGACTGATCCTCCTGTCTGACACTAAGCCTAGGCACTATAGGACATGAGAATGTATTCGGTAAGGCCTGCACTTTTAAGCACAGAATTTGTGGTCTGCTTGAGTGGTTAAATTTAGTTTTAATTGCCTGGTATACCACAGAAGCTCTGTGCCTTGCCTATCAAAAGAGAAAGCTAAGGCCGTTGAAGGCATAATGCAGATCCATAAAGGAAACAGCAATTTTTCATAATTCCTAGATCCATAACCCTGGGTGGGCATCATGAAAGAGCAACATGACACCAACAGAATGCAGGGGGCATGGCTGGGCAGCTCCCTCTTGCAGTGAAGAACTTTCCCTAGATTCTTTGCATTAGGAAATGCTGAGAGAGAAAGGAAGTCAAGGAAAGATGAGAGGAGGAAGAGAGATAAGGGAAAGGGAAAGGAACGAGGAAGAAATTACAAAGGAAATTTTTCTGTTGTTTTGAGAACTGGATAAAATGTTTTTTAAAAAACATTCTGTTGGTTCCCCAGGATTAAAGTCACTGGTCTTCCTTCTGCTCTGTTGGAGCTACAGCGGTTTCCTTTCCAGAGTTCCCCGCCTTCTTCCACAGTCTCACTACAGGAGCCCCCAATTATCATCCTATTCCTCTCTGCCCCTGAATTTCTGCCAGAGAAGCTGCTTTCCACCCCTAACCTGTGCAGAGAGTGAGGACCAGGTTTCAGCTTGGAAGCCCTGCTTGAACTCAGAGGCTGTGTGGGACATGAATCCACTTTGAAATTTACCCACTCACCACTAAAAATAGGACACCAAACTAGATCCTTGGATCTGTGAGTTTAGGACTTCTGTAGTGCAGAGAAAACAGGCAAAAGGGACTTTCTGAGCACACTGCTAGAGCCTTGGGATTCAGTTTTTGAAGACTCATAATTGGACCTAAAGAACAATCTGGAAGAGAGTCAGCAGTCTCCTTAAAGATGCCTCTGTTCACACCACGGCAGCTGCAGGGCCAGGTCCTGGCTCAGGCCACCAGCAAGCCGTCCATCAGCACTCAGTCCTGCTCCTGGGATCCCTGACTATTTGCACAACACTCTGATTTAGACAGGCCTAGTGTTCCTAAAATTAAATTGCCTGTGTTTCATTGGCTCTGAAGATAAAGAAGACATGGGAGGGGGCTGGGGATGTGGCTCAAGCGGTAGCGCGCTCGCCTGGCATGCGTGCGGCCCGGGTTCGATCCTCAGCACCACATACCAACAAAGATGTTGTGTCTGCCGAGAACTAAAAAAAAAAATAAATATTAAAAATTCTCTCTCTCTCTCTCTCACTCTCACTCTCTCTTTAAAAAAAAAAAAAAAAGAAGAAGACATGGGAGGAGAAATGAAAAAGCAGGAGGACTTGGGCCCAGAACTGAAATCCCTGGGGGAAACACGGCAGATCTCAAGATTTTATTTGATTCCCAATGTCCAAGCCATAAAACAATTCTGCTGAAATACACAAGAAGTCCAGAGGGGGAAACTCCAGGAGATGGAAGCACCTTCATTGCCAAAATCAAATCCCTTGGCCAGTCCGGCTCCTCTGGACTCCCACCACCAGAGCACTGTTTGCAAGTTGGTACCTGAAGCATAGGAAGACATCAAAGCCGTGACAAAGTTCACAGACTCATGTGTGGTGACAGGAGCACTAGTGGGCACAGAGTCCTAAAAGCCAATGAATGCATTTCAGTTTCTTTAGACATATCCATCTCCTAGTGGCAGAGGGGAAGAGATCCCATTGTTAGTTTGGCAGCTGGCAAGTTATTCCCAAAAGATTTAAATAGCCAGTAAGTTTCTTTTTTTAAATTTACTTTTATTTATGCATTTATATGCTGTGCTGAGAATCAAACCAAGTGCCTCACACATGACAGACAAGCACTCTACCACTGAGACAAACCCCCAGCCCACCAGTAGGTTTTGTTACTGTATTTTTCTATTTCTTATGACTAGGCAAGAGGCCCCACTGCGGCTCTCAGCTCCCAACTCCATCCCCTCTGGGTTACTTATTTTCTTATCGCATCAAATCAATCCCATTAGTCATTTAGGAATCTCATAAGTTTATTCAATCCCTCTCTCACTTCACAGGCATTTTAGTTCAATATTCTGTCAGAATGTGGAGCAAATAGTACATTGTATTAATTTCTGCATAACTACTGTGAGTTCTAATCATTAGAGGGAGCCATAGCCCTTACTTGGTCAGTTGGTTTGGTATAGACATTAGAACACTGGGATGAAATACTCAAGATGAAACAGGACTGAACCTCTCCCCCCCACGTTCTACTTCCTTGACGCTACGTGATTTCCTCCATTCCTTATCACAGATGGCCTGTTTTCTTCCACCATTGACATTTCTCTTAAAAGTCTCTTTCACAGCCTCCTGTCCCATGGGCAGCACTGAATTAGATATTCTCAAAGGACTTGCAAGATCGTCCCCAAGTAACCCAGAGCTTCCCTGGGAAAAGCAACTGGGCTTCCAGGGCCGTCCCTGTCCTGCCTTAAATCATGTCTTAAACCCAATGACACAAAAGCCTACCAAGTCTTGCCCTCATCTCTGAAATCATCTCAAAAATTTTCTAGACTATAGGGAAAAGAAGTACCACAGCATGGAGCTGGATTTAGTAGCTTTGTTCATAATATATTTGGAGTCCCCCATGAAGTTTCCAGACAGAAAGATGGCCAGTTATATAGAGTCTGGGTAATAAAAGAGCTACTAGCAACATGTAGGCTTCTGAAAGCCGCCTTCTGGTACAGAACCTTCAATCTCAGTAACCATATATATATATAGGGTATTTCTTGAGTTGGAGAGATACCCTAATCTAATGACATATAACTTCTAAGAGTCAGAAAGATAAAAAAAAAAATCCCTGATAATTATATCTTCTCTACCGTTTTTCTGCCAAGGGGTTCATATTTGTGTGATTACTACCAAAGATAAACCAAACACCACTGAGGCTGACCATTCCATCCATGCCAGTGCAGCCCAGGATCTCAAAAACACTACCTGAGGACCAGTCTCAACTACCCCACTATCTTTAAAATGCTGTCTTCAGCATGCAGTGTAAGCCCCTTGACTGAAGTACACCTCTCTTGTCCCTGTTCTAGGTCAAATGTGATTCCTAGCTTGGTCTTAAATAATTGTAGTGTTTTCTAGAATCAACCACCCAGACCTCTTGATCCTCCTCAAGAGAGCTATGCATTATTCTCTCCATGTATTTCTCATCATAAATCATTCCTTCTCTCCTTGAAGAACTTGTGAGAAACAAATTAAGCTTGAATATAGAGTATTGCCCAGTACATAAAACATGACTTCTACTAATATCAGCTATTATTGACTATTATTATCTATGTCCGTTTCTCTTTTTATTGCACTCATGGGAGCCTCTTTTTTGAATTATTTTTAGTTATAGATGGACACAATGCCTTTATTTTGCTTATTAATTTTTTTATGTGGTGCTGAGGGTCGAACCCAGTGCTTCCCACATGCTAGGCAAGCACTCTACCACTGAGCCACAGCCCCAACCCCATATAAGCCTCTTTTGAAGGCAGGGGCAGATGAGTCTAAAAAGGACCCTTGGTGTTCTTAAATGCAGTGGCACCTAAAAAGATCCTTGGTGAAGAGCTGTCCCCACCCCTCTCCCCAGGAGGCATTCCATCTAAAATAACCGTGCCCCTTCCACTAGGAGATCACGTTGCACACATGGGTCTCATTAGCTTCCCATTATCACCATGACTATTTTGACATTCCTGTCCTTGTCATTGTTCCTAGATGCTTAACATATACTCTGAATTATTATCCTTAAAAACAAACAAAAACCTTCTTCACATAGGGTTTTTGTTGGTTGAACTCTTTCTCTAGTATATGCTACTCCTTCAGTTAAGTGCATTACTAACAAATGGTAATGCACTGATTGTGTTTCTGTTTTAGGTTTCAAAGGTGCTATTTGGGTAAAGACACATGAATACTACATGGTGATATTTAATTAAAATAACTGGGCAGTTCATTGATTGCTCACTGAGTATAGTGCACTGTTATAAAAAAAAAACAAACCATAGCAGAGACTCAACAAATATTAATTGATCCCTACCATGAGCAAGTTACTATGGCAGACTTCTTATGTGGGAAAAAATGTAACTTCATAGGACAAGATGGAGGCTAATTGAAGTATAAATCTATATGAAATGTGAAAGGTGTATAAGAATAGATACTAGAAAGAACCATCTGGAGTATTTCTTCATCCATTACCAGCAATGGCAAATAACTAGGCTTGCTCCATGCTGACCTCTGAGTCATGGCTTATAACTCAGTCCAGACAAAGTCGGAGAATCTTCCCCAACACAGTTCCTGAGGCAATCGTACCAATCTATCCGAGTTCACCTAGCCACTCATTTGTTCAACGAATATCGATTATGTGTCTGCTGTGTGCCAGGCAATATAATATGTGCTGGGATACAGCAGCAAAATGTGGCTCCTGCTCTCCTAGAGGGTTACTAAATGCCAACCTCATCACAGAATTGATGAGACTGGCATTTAATTTAAAAAAAAATCTACTTTCATCCCTGACTTAGACTTCCTGTCCCTCAGAAGACATAAGATGAGTGAGGGGGATACAGACACAACTGCTATGACTGTTTGTTAACCGGGTGACTCCAAGACTTGAACTTCTGGATCAACAGACTGGTTATTAAAGGGATTTCTAGCAGAGACTCAACAAATATTAATTGATCCCTACCATGATGAGCAAGTTACTATGGCAGACTTCTTATGTGGAAAAAAATTTAACTTCATGTGATAGAAATGTGGTATTTAGTCTAGATCTCTTTGCTTGGAAGTTAACAGAAAGTCCAATATAAACTCATTTTAAATGGTAAAGAAGTTGACTGCCTCACTGTGTCAGAGACTCAGCTGTCCCCTAATATGCCGAATATAAACTACTTTCCCAGCCGCCATCACACTAAGTTTTAGGGAACAAGATGTAAGCAGAAGTGTATTTAACATGCATTTAACAGTTTATAAGTAACTTCCTCAAAAGTTAGATGGTAAATACGCTTCACCTTCTTCTTTCTAGGCCTTCCCCCTTTTTAGCTGCCTAGAAGATGGCTATCAACTTAATGGGAAGGGTCCTATCTTAGAGATGATGGAGTGATGATCTGGAAATTTCTTGGGTCCCTGAGAACTTATAGAGTGGAGATGGTACATCAATTCTGAGCTGTGTTTCTGCAGACTTTTACATGAAAAACAATCAAGCATCCTCCCACTGAAGTCCTAGTTCCTTTAGTTCTGTGTGACTCACAGTGAAGCCTGATTCGAATGATAAACTCACGTGATGGGAAATCCTATAAACTCACGTGATGAGAAGTCCTATGGTGGAGTGGGCTTTGGGAATGGGCTCAGCTCGTAGTCACAGTTCCATTCCTCTGTGATACTCTCAGCCTCTGCTCTCCTCCATGGTCAGGTTTTATCTTATGCTGGCAATGACGTAGGTGTCAGGGTTCTGGACACTTGACATCTGCACATAATAAGATCTAAGGAAAGAGGGGGAGAGTACCTTCCAGATGTTTTCTCAGCAGAGAGAAAATACACGAACTAAGAAGTCTTCAACAAACCCCTCTTCTTGTAGCTAGACCTAAACTAAATCCTGAAAGCACACTGGATCCCCCTAAGCCAAACAGAACAAAGAATGGGCAGGGGGGCCTTCTTCTTCTAGTCAGTCATGCAAGCTGGAAAGAGAGGGCCAGATGGTAGAGCAAACTTAAAATTGTATTAGGAAGGAGGGAAAGTAATGTTCTGGTTACTTGTGAGTATAACAAACCACACAGAAGTTGGTGGCCTAAAATCAACAGTAATCAAGTTTAGCTTACAAGTCTGCAACTTGGACAGGAACAACACGTCTCTGCTCTGCACGGTGTCAGCTAGGGGAGGGGAGCTGCTTGAAGATAAGTGGATGGCTCATTAAGTATTTTTGTCTCTGTGTAGTCTCTCTGAATGATCTGTCCAGAATGGTGGCTTCAGAGTCCCTGGACTTCTTACCTGGCAGCTCAGAACTCTAGAGGCACATGCGTCAAGATGAATCAGGGCAGCTACATTGTCTTGCCTAACTTAGCTTCACCTTCATCACCTATTATTTGCCACCGAATTTCAAGGGAGATAAACACAGATTCTGCATCTTGATGGTTTGGGTGGAAAAGGTTCTGAAAGGGCATAGGAAACTGGAATTATTGTTGCAACATTTTTTGAAAAATTCAATCGGCTGCAGGCAGAATGGAAGTTTGAAGATCACCAGTAATATCCACTGCCAGGAGATAAGTCATTTATGTAGACATCCACCTGTTTGCTGTTCAAAGTGATAAGTACTTCAAGAGAGAGTTTGCAACCACCAAAAAAAAGAACAAGTATGTTATGTAAAACTTATGCTAATGAACTTGATTTAGCTGTTCCACAATGCATATGGATGTCAAAACATCATGTTGTGCACCATGAACACAGATAATATTTGTGAATTAAAAATAATAGAAGGATTTTAAGAGACACAGGGTACAAAGTGCTACAGCAGTTCAAAAATGTGAGAGATTTCTATTTCTGATGGCAGGATTGTGCAAGGAATACAGTCCTTTAAGAGGGACATGAAGGATAAGAAAGGAAATGAGGGGAATGAGAGGAAACATGGGCAAGGAGATTTACATGAGAGGCCAAGTAAATGCCAAGACTCAAGGAGATGCATGGGAAGGGGGATTTCAGATCAAGAAAGCAAGTAAGGCAATCCAGAGGGGCAAGAGCCTAGGCAGCAATTCTAATTGGTTCAGCCCATCACTAATGTCTTCTACTGACTAAAATATTTATAGTAATGTTTTCCTAGGTGTCCCCTAAGAAATAATATAAATAAGCAAATTTAATAACAGTTAAGGCAGATCAGCTGACAAAAGAGGGACAGTCAGATGAGAGAAAGAAAGACAGAAATGCATAACAGGGGCCCCCTGTTGGAAGACACCAGCTTATAATGTGGACCCAAATGGATGTCCACATGGACAGCATGGCACTCAGCTAACTTCCTCTCTTAGTTACTCCGTGCCAATATAACAGAAGGCCTAAAACTCAGTAATTTATCAAAAACAAAAATTTAATCCTCATAGTTATAGAGTCTAGAAGTCCAAGATCAGGGCATTAGCATTTGGCGAGGGCCTTCTTGTTGTATCCTCACATCATGGAAGGGGAAAAAGGAAAGGGACAATGATCTCACACCCACAAGTCCTTTTATAGCAACATTAATCTATTTACAAGGGTGACCTAAACCCCATCCAAAGGCCCCACCTCCCTAACACTGCACTGGACAGTTAGTTTCCAACACATGGATTCTTAGGGGACACATTCAACCATGGCATTTCCTATCACTGAAGGGATTGGTTTTAAACAAATGGTTCCCTCAACCTACTTTACAAAAAAATATGGTCACATTTCTTCCAATACAGAGAAGAAAGATTGAGGCTAGAGGTGACCTCCCCTGCTCAGGGGCACCAGCCACACAAAGAGCTGAGAAGCTCAATATCCTGCTACACCTGTCACCTGCTCAGTTGCACACTGAAATCCTCCAGAGAACTTTTACAGTATGGCTAATGCAAAGCTTTCACACAGATCCTGATTTAATTGATCCCAGGTCCAGTCAGGGCAGGACTTTTTGCATGGGTTTTGAATACATTGCTCTATAACAATCTTGATCATCAAGAGCTCCCCAGCAATGACTCGTAGAGAACGACATCTTGGAGGTCTACTGGCTCAGAGTTCATCTTCACAATTGGGATTTCTGCCTGGTAATAATATTTAATCATTACTCTACAGGGGAAGAGAACAACTCTGTTATGGGGGAGAAATCTGTCTCTTATGTGTGTATTATGCTGAACTTCCATCTACATAGAAGTATCTTATGGTTTTTTAAAAATTTCAGTCCAGATGTGTGACTCCATTTAGACTCTCAGGGGGAATCATTTTGTTTCTGCTATTCCTAATGTGCAGAGGTGTCTTTGTTATTAGACACTGAGGAATTTGAGCATAAATAACCCAAGCCATAAAAATTCCCTGTGCATCAAATTGACTTACCTCCTCATGGGTCACTGTGACAAAAAAAAAAAAAAAAAAAAAAAGCAAAATAGACTGCCTTTGACAATTTCCACTAAGTCCACATGACACTCTCCAGTGAGAAGTCAGGAATAACTTTAGTAACTCTATAGCAGAAATCCATGGAAATTTTCCTGCCATTTATTATACTCTTTAATTCATCAATACCATCATTTCAAGAGTAAAGAAATGTTTTCTAAGACCAAATTAGCTACTGCCCAATTGTGAGCTCTCCAATGCTGAATCAAAGGTGTTCAAATAAGGACTAGGGGAATCAGAGAGACAAACTCTCAGAGGTGTGGGGCAGAGACTTGGGGACATGCAGAAATGAGCCCAAATGTCAGCTTAGGACTGAAGTAAGGATCAAGTGGTATTTGGAAAACAGAGGTTACCATAATCTGAGCCTGGCTGGACCTGATTCCTAAATGGATACTGACAGTTGTTGACTTGCCTGGGCTGGTTGTGAGCATGCACCAGAATTTCTTCTGACTGCCATCACTGGGATCCTGGGACAGCATGCACTGCTGCACAGTGGAGAATCAGACTCAAATATCACCCAACAGGTGTCCATCTCTTACGTATTGATTCTGTCGTCTTCCCCATCATGGGTAGGAGTTGGACTCCATAACATAGCCAGCCTTCTGGTTGGACACTCCTCTGTCTTCTACACAACCTTTCTGCCTCCTCCTTTGCTAGGGACGGTCCATGTTAGGAAAGTGCTGATCTTCATAGAGATGGCTCATTTGTCTCAGATTCATGCCTCTGGCTGTGCCTCCAAATGAGGATTGCTCCAGTCCTCATATGAGCTCCAGGTCTTTCCTCTCATCCTTGTCTCCTATTTTGTCAAGTTCATCTTCCCTGCCCACTTTTGTTCACACAATGTTTATGCCTGAGATATATGCCCTACAAAGGTTTGGGCAACTCTCACCCAGCCACTTGTCCCTGAGAGGAGGCTGTGACCACTGTGGTAGCAGCCGGACACTTAGCACTGGGATTAGCAGGAAGCAGCTCACCAATGCAGAGCAGGCACACAGTGAACCAAAGGAAAATGGAGTCATGCCAGGTAAACAGGCTAAAAATTAAAAGCTCCCTCAGTGGGAAAAGTGAAACAATCACTGAATCTCACCCTCCTGATTGCACATCCTGCCCCAAATTCCAAAGCCCACTTCATTATTCAAACCCACCATGAACACTTGACCAGAGTCACTCCTGCTGGCCCCACCAGGCCTCCTGCTCCTCAGGATTGCTGCAAAACATTCCATCAGAATCCCGTGCAGTGGCTCCATTACAGATGAGGCCTGAGAGTGTTGGTGACATATCTGTTACTAGTTAATGAGTCCATTGTTGATCATTGTTTTATATAAAACAAGATTAACAAAACAACAAATTCAAACAGCAATTTATTGGGGCTGTGATAATTTAGCTAAAGAGCAACACCCCACGGAGGAATGAATATGGTCATTTGAATCCTAAGGCCGAAAATAGGATTCTTGTGTTAAAGCATATATGTATCACTAGAGTTACCTGCTTTATAATCAGAACAATTTGAATAATGCCAATTTGGAAGTAATGCCTAGTTAGAACATGAAGAAAAAAAAACTGGGCTTTGGAGTCAGGCAGACTTGCACTCAAAAGCTATAACTTCCAGGAACTTCAGACTGCAATCTTTCCCTAAGTCATACAACCCCCACAAAAGTAGCCTTGACCTCTCTCTGATGCTCCACACCTGGTATCTTACCATATCCCCTGTCTCCCTCATTGGCCAATCCATTGGCAAGCAAGAGGCAGCCTGGTGAGTCAGGGGCTCCCCCAGAAAGGTGGCTTTGCTGGCTCAGCAGTTTGCTACTTCACCTGTCAAAACAGCCCTGTATAGACAGATAGATAGATAGATGGATAGATAGATAGATAGATAAAAAGAAAAGCAGATAAATAAATAAATAAATGTTTTTTTTTTTTTTTTTTTTTTTTTTTTTTAAATAGCCCTGTGTCATCTCTTGCAGGAGCTGAAGACAACTGCACAGCAAGTGCAAAGTGTCAGCCCCCGGCCAAAACCTGGAGCACAGGCTGCACCCTGCTTCTTCTCCTCACATTCCAGAGAATGCTGTCACGTGTGACTCAGAGCCAGCCACCGCACCAGAAAGACCCAGTTTTCTCAGATGAACTTCAACCAGCTGCAGGCTGCTGGCATTCTACTCAGATGAGTAGCAATATGTATCTTTCCATTTTGTCATCTGAAATTCAAAAGGGACCATGTCATTCTGCATGATGGCATGACTTACTGGCCATTAGTGGAGATAATGGCTCTGGAACAACCCTGTCTTGAGGCCTGGGAGGAAAGGGGCTCCTCTGCAACTTACAGCTTGGATTGTAAGTTGCTGGTTAAGTATTGGAAGTCAGAATCTTTGGGTTCAAGTCCAGGTTTAGTCATTTACTAGAAACATCTTGAACCAGTCATTGAAACTCCAGGCTCCTCATTTGTAAGTTGTGTCTTGATTAAATTTTGCAGCAAACTTAGTTAAAAAAAAAAAAAACAGCAATTGGAGCATTTTGGTACCAAAAGTGAGTTAGTCTAAGGACCTGCTATAGAGCAAAGCATGTGGCCTTTTAAGCCACAAGACAAGTGTAAGGCTCTCAGTCACTCTGCATTTCTGTTTTTTCCTGGGTGATAGCAAGGTACAGGTTGGTGACCTGGGCAGGCTTGTGGTCTGGCCTCAGGGAGGTCACACAGCCACACTGAGTCTCCATTTTCCTTCACCATTCAGAGACACTAATATCTATATTTTTAAATGAAACAAAGAACGCATATAAAGAATCTTCTAGAGAGATACCTAGCATATAGGAGATCCTTAACAAATGGAAACTTTGATTGTCATCATAATATGGAATATACCTTGTAATGCATGAACAGTTACACAAATACCAGTTATTATTAATTATCTTTTTTCCGCAAAACACCTAAAGATAAAAATTGTGGAGTGCCTAGAATTATTGCCTTAGAAAAGTAAACAAATTAGCTTGTGGTTGGAACACAATAATTTAAATAAACATATTTGAAAATTGAAGAGCTTGGAAGAGGAGTCACACTGCTTGGGCTAAATCCCAGATGTGTGACCTCAGACAAGTCAGCCTCCCTGAGCTTCAGTTTTGTCGTTCCCAAAATGAAATGCTAAAACTGTGGCTATCTCATATGATTATTATGAGAATCAAAGAATTTAAATACATTGAAACATGAGAAGTGCTTTGAAGGCATCTAACTCATAGTAAATGTTCAGTAGATGTTGATTATTTTCCTCCTGTGTGCCCATGACTACACCAATAGTTTAGGAAGTCACAGATCACTGGTTTCTCTGCACTCAACTCACAAGACAAGATCACAGATGAATACAGAACTAACTCTGGAAATAAACTCAGCCTCCTTGCCAATTTTACTCCCTAAGGCAGCACTAACCAAGCATTGCCAATCAGCCCAGGGTTCTCTTGCTCAATAAAAGATAAATATCACAAAACAGGAAACACCACCAATGAAGGAGGCTTTCTTAAGACTTAAGCTCAAGCACAAGGGAGTCAGCACAGGGGTAGGACCCTGGACCCTGGACTGCCTTGCACAGGCACGCTTGGTAGCAGTTGCACTCAACTCAGGATTGCTGCACACATTGGTCTTCTGCTCCCAGAACCAAGGTTTGCACTTGATAGGATGATCTGCCTTTGTGCATTGGGTTCTCTGCATTCAACTCACAAAAGATGGCTGAGGTGCTCACTTCCACCACCCCATGAAGGTTATACAGCAGTTAATATCAGGCATTTTGCACATGCACAGGTTGTGGGAAAGTCTATTGCAAGCTTTGGAGGAAGTCAGCAGCTCCTGAAGCTGGCCATATATGGAAACGTCTTTTAAAAACAGCTTATGTTATATATGAATACCTTGGTGGAGAGAGAGGAGCAGGGATTAAGGCCTCCCTGTTCTGTCTCACAAGGACCCAGACTGTGGCAAAAGACAGGCTGTCAGTGTAGAGTGAATGATCACTCCACTCAACACAAAGAGTTGCTAATGATTAACCCCTGGGTGGCTCTTTTCCTGCCTTTTGGACAGGGAGACAAGACAGGAAGGAGGTTGGGGAAGAGAAGGAAACATGAGATCTGTAAAGGGGCAAGACACACCTCCTTCACACCAACACCAGTTCTGGGTCCCCTTCTGTCCTGAGAAGTCTATTTCTGTTCTGTCCCCTCAATAAAACCTACTTTCTACACTTGCCTTGTTATTTCTCCATTGTTTAAACTTCAACACATGTGAAATGAGGAACTGATTCTGAATTCCAAAATCAGTATCAGCACTTATATATCCCCAGTCAATCAAGTCAATTCTGGACAGCAGACAGCACTAAACCAAGGCCTTCGGTCTCCAAAAAGACCCAAGACAGGCCGAAGCTTCTGATCTGAATAAACACACAAAGTAGAAGATCCTTAAGTATACTAATGCATTCTGCACAGAATTTTCTTTGAAGCCAGCATCAGGTAGTCTTCATTTACTGAGGGGCAGCTGTTGCTGAGCAACCTAGAAGGCAGGATTTTCATCACAGCAAAAGCTTCCTAGCTTTGGAAAAAGGTGATAAAGCACAAAAACCCCGTGTGCATTTTTTCCTCACATGTTTTAAGTTTTCTCTCTAGTTTCATGGAACTGGAAAGATATTCTGCTAGGAATAGTTCCATGGAGAAGTAGATTTTTCTATTGGGATTTGCACCAAGGGATATAGCAGCATAAATAGCAAAGGTAACACTTAATTGTCTGTGCACAACCATTTTTAATTCATGCAATACCCTTCACAAATGCTCATAGCTAACTCAAGAAAACCTGTTGAAGTCACACACAAGAAGCTGCCTAGAAGCCAAACGTTGTTGTTAAGTTGAATTAAGTGTTTTATGTGTCGGTTTTTGAAAAATAAACGGCCTGACACATTTAGCAGACCAGAAACTGCAGAAACACTTAAGATTTTGCCCGTCACCCAATGGAGGCTAGTGCATTTCTTGATTCTATAGCAGTAAATTGTTCATTGAGGGATCACAGAATAGATTACTTAAGGTAAATATGGGTCATTACAAAATGAGTGAAATAATTCTGTCTGGGAAGTTTTCCTGACACCCCCAGAGTGCCACATAACTCTGCAAGTTCTGTTCTCTGCAGCAGCTTTACATGCCATCACGTTCTCAGAACTGTCACATTGCTCTATGTTCCCATCTTCTCTGTGGGTTACTCACAACAGAAAAATAAATAAATAAATAAACCTTTAAATAAGAGAGTATTTTGTGTATTTCCTTTGAAAATTCTCTTAGACCACAGTTACTATGAGTTTAATAAATGAATCCCAAGCTTTCCAATACCCATGAAATACAATACAATATACGAACACACATTTTACCAGATGGTGCACCAGGAATCCAAAAAAGGCAACCATGGGAATTTAAATGCTCAGGGTTGGTGTTGAATGTAAAACAGTTGACTTCTTCAGAAGCATGATGAACTTAGCTTATGAGTTTGTGGACTAAGTTAAAGCTTTGAATGAAGAATTAAATAATACATAAAGGCACTTCAGATCAAATTAGGCTACTGGATACAAAGATATTTGCAGACAGAGCTCTTGGGAGAAAAAGGTGGGCTTGTCCATTCAAGGGCTCATGGGAGTTGTGACCTTAATTTCAAAAGGCAATTCCTTGGCAAATAAGCCATACAGAAAGAGAGTATGGTTGGAGAGAAGGGAGGAAAAAAGATGTCCTCTCTTCTTACTTTTGTTTTATCTTTTTCTAGGGAATAAGTTGATAAAGGCATGTATTAATTTTATATAATAGCTATCACAGAACATTTACTCTGTAAGTACTGGGTGAGAAACAAGTGTGCATTAAACACAAGTCCTACATTCAAGGATTTTAAGGTCCAGAGAGAGAGCAAGAGATATGTACATAGCTGAGTGCTATGGTGAGAGTAGGCACAGTACCTGCCATTAGACTCAGAGAAGAGAACACTAAACCCATCTTGGGACCCTGGGAGACATCATGAAGGAAATGCCATCTGAGCAGATGATGAAGAATATATCAGTTAGGAATGCTTTCAGCTGCAAGTAATAGAAAAATCTAACTTAAAGCAGCTTTAACATAGGGTAAGTTCCAGAGGTAAGTAGCTGCTACCTTAGGTGTCAGGTCTGCCATTTTGAGGACCTTTCGTTCTTTCTCTCATATTTGTCACCATCTGGCCCAGAAAGACTGACATAGCTCCAGGCCTTGCATCAAGGAAGAATGAGGAAGAACTGAAATAGCTATGCTTTCCCATTTTCAGCAGGTTACAAAAAAAAATCTTCCCCAGAAACAACCCCCAATAAATTTATTATTATGAGCCATAGACCATAATAAGACCACATAACTGCCCTTAGCCACTAGGGAGGCCAAGAGGATAGGCATTATTGAATTCAGCCTCTGGAGTGTAAGGTGACAAAGGGAGAAGTTGACTCTGAGCAGTCATCAATAATGCCTGCCACAGACAAGTAGGCATTCATCAGGCAGAGAGAGCAGGGTGTGCAAAAGTCTGACAATGACGGTAAAACAAAACCTGGGAAGTGAATATATTTCTGGGAAGTTAAAGGGAAGGCGCAAATAGGGGCAGCAGTATGGGAAGAGGCTGGAGAAACGACAGTCTGGTTTTATCTTGAAAAAATTAGAGAGACTCTTAAGAGTGTTGTTAAATCAAGAAAGACACACTTCAGTTCTTGATTTTTCTAGGTGTAATAGTAGAAAGTGTTTATTCCAAGTTCAAGGTGGATTAAGCTTTAAAAATAGATGTAGTTGTCATTGCACTGTCATGTGTAACTAATTAAAACAAATAATAAATAAATAAATAAATAAATAAATAAATAAATAAATAAATAAATAAAATAGATGTATTTGTTTAGGCAAAAACACAGAAATTGAATAGACTTAGGCATAGTTCAATCAGGGACCAGACTCAATTGGTGACCTTTTGGTTCTGTGAGAACTCACTTTATCTCGGGCTGGCTTTCTCCAAGGACTCAGGAGAGCCATCAGGAGTAGAAACAGCCTCCTGCAAGCTCCACTCAAATGTGGGAGAAAGAGATGGCTGTCTCTGGCCATCACCAAAGGCTTGAGTTTTGTTAATCACATTTACCAAATGAATACCTTCTAGCAACACAACAACATTAGTGTTTGGCTGAATAACATGGAACTATAATCAAGTGTTTGCTGCTGCGACCAAAAGATCTGATAAGAACAACTAGAGGAGAAAAAGCTTATTTAGGGGCTCATGGTTTCAGAGGTCTCAGTCCATAGATAGCTAATTGCATTCCTGGGGGCATAAGGTGAGGCAAAACATCATGCAGAAGTGTGTGGCAGAGGAAAGCAACTGGGGACATAGCACTGGGAAGTGGGAGGTGAGGGAGAGAGAGACCTTCCCTCACCGCAGACAAAATATAAACCCCAAAGGCTCAACCCCAATGACCTACTTCCTCCAGCCACAACCCTACCTGCCTATAGTCACCACCCAGTGAATCTTTTGATAGGGATTAATAGACTGATTAGGTTAAGACTCTCATAACCCAATCATTTCACCTCTAAACTTTCTTTCCTTATCTCACACATTAGTTTTTGGTGAACACCTAATATTGAAACCATAACATCTAGTCAAAAACATCACACAAAATTGACCACCACAACTGCAACAGAAAAGGAGAGCACGCCTTTCTCTAGAAAGAAGATTCTTTTTGTCCCCTATTTAGAAAATGACTAAAAAAAAGGCCACGTTATTCACTGAAGGCAACCTTAACGCCTTGCCCTGGTGAACCATCTTTGCATATGGTCATTATGAGGTCAAGGAAGAAAGAAAAGAATTGAATCTACTCTTTTTGATGGAGATGATTTAATGTTGAATCAGAGCAAATTAGAAGCTATAGACCAGAGGAAGTCCACTGGTGAGCAGAGATAAGCTATTTCCACACATCTGGTATAAAGATCTCCTTAAACACTAGCACTCATTTTATGGGTAGAAATATAAAGATATTGACTCTTTAAAAAAAGGCAACTCAACAGTAATATTAAAAATTGCTGGAATACATCCATGTATTCCTGAGGACTCTATATTATGGGAATAATCAGAGAGGCTGGGGAATGCTGCACAGTGGTAGAGCACCGGTCCAGCAGCTTGTGGCCCTGGATCTCATTCCAGGTAGGCAGGTAGGCAGGTAGGAAGGAAGGAAGGAAGGAAGGAAGGAAGGAAGGAAGGAAGGAAGGAAGGAAGGAAGGAAAAATGAAGGAAGAAAAGAAATAGAGATTTAAAAAAAGATATGAGAAAGCATGTTTATCACCACTTTATAATATCAAAATATGTAAACATCATAAATTTTCAAACTTATGGTCCAATAAAAGGTAATATTTTACAGCCATTAGAAATTAAGATTTCAAGCAACATTGTATAAACCATGTTATAAAAATACATAATGGTTCTGCAACATGTACACACAGAAAAATGAGAAATTATATTCCATCTATATATGATATATCAAAGTGCATAAATGCATTCTACTGTCATGTTTAACTAATTAAAACAAATTAAAACTTAAAAAATAGGTATACATAATATAGCCATCATATACTGAAACATAAAACTTCAAATAAAGTAGTATGATTCATATTTTATAAGTTAAAAAAGGGAGCAGAAAGAAAGCATTTTTAAAAGCTTAATATCACACAAAGATGATGAACTCATGGGCCTCTGAGCTGCCAGGAGTCTGGCTTCTGAGTCAGTGCTGGGGGGGAGAGGGTTGTGGGGGGCGGGGGGAGGGCAGTGGGAGTAATAGTATCTCAGGACAGTCTGCTTTGGGTGGCTTTAATTTTATCTTTTATATCTGTCTCTAATATTCATATTTTTAGTAATGAGTGAAACAATAGCTAGTGTTTATGAAGCTGTATTATTTCAATTAATCCTCATGACAACCCTATGAGGTAGCAACCATTATGATGAAGACATAGGAAACAGCTTTTAACCAGGAATGACAGAAACACAGTCCTAACTTGCTGCTCTCTCTTACTAATGGGGCATCCAATAAGCAAATTAGTCATCTTCTTTGCCCATCAATTTTTCCATCTGTAGAATGGGAATAGTCACACTTTGTCTTAGTCAATTCAGGCATTTGTAACAAACTACCACAAACTGGGCAGCTTATTAACCACAGAGATTTATTTCTCCCAGTTCTGGAGACTGGGAAGTTCATGTTCTAGGAACCTGCAGATTCAGAATCCAGTGAGGTTCATAGTGGCTTCCTTCTGAATCTTTTTTTGGTGAAAAAGACAACAAGCTCTTCTGGCCTCTTCTGTAAAGGACACTGCAGCCCCCGACCTGCGCGGGCAGCTGAATTTAAGATTGTTCATGTGAATTTGCAGGGACACCAAATAAAACACAGACACAATTTACCTTTACCTAAGCTTCCGGTGGGCTTCCCAGCTCTTGGCCTCAGGCTCCCCAAGAGGGAGAGCAAGAGAAAGTCACCAGAGGCTGGCCAGAGAGAGAACACGTTTGGAAGTGAGCTTTTATTGAGGGGACTCTTGTTCTTTAGAAAGTTCTATCCAAAAAAGGCCAGAAGGGGCAGGGCTACAAGGGACAGGTGAATGTAACTCAACCCTGGGGGCACATCCCATAAAGAGGACCTTGTTCTAATGATTCCGATATGTTGTGTCTGTGTTTTCATTTAACTCTAGGAAGTTTTTAATTTCCTCCTTGATGTCTTCTAAAACCCATTGATCATTCAGCAACCTATTGTTCATTCTCCAAGTGATGCTTGATTTTTCCTTCCTTCTTTTATCATTGATTTTCAGTTTCATTCCATTGTGATCAGATAAGATGCATGGTATTATCTCTACCCCTTTATATTGTCTAAGAGTTGCCCTGTGACATAATATATGGTCTATTTTTGTATATGATGTATTAAGAACTATGTAATGTTTTGAACGACCAATAATAAGATTAAAAAAAAAAAAAAAAAAGAGGACCTTGTTACTGTCCGAGCTACACCCTGCCCAAACCAGAGCAAACAGTGGTTTGTCAGAACCTGAGGCATCAGGACTGGAAGAGTGTGGTCATTCATTGTGGCTCCCCACGGTCCACTAATCTCGTTGATGAGAACTCTTCACTCATGATCTAATCACCTCCCAAAAGTCCCCCCACCTCCTAATACCATCACTTTGGGGGTTCAGACTGAATGCATGAATCTTGGGAAGAGGAAGGAAACATTGAAGCCTCCTAGAGTTTTTTTGACACTTAAATGAAATGTATTTAGTATTGTGCCTGACTCATGAAATATCAACTAATTTCAGCTATCATAATTATCCCACTTAATTTTATTAGTCTAATGGTTAGTCAAGAAGTACAGCCAATCAGCTTTTAGTTACATTATTTCACCTTTTATTAAGGGGTTCATGAACAGTGTTGTGGTGATCAGGGAAAAGCCCTGACTTGTAGCGCTTGAAGATTTCCAAGTTATAAATATTCTTACAGTGGATGATTTCTATACTATCAAAGGTTTAAGCTCTGGCTCTAAACATTCCAAAATACTCAATAAATCTGCTCTCACAAGATGGTGCTATCTAACTTCAGATGGCTCTGGAACTACTGTCTAACTTCCTCTGCCTATGTTTACCCCTCCCAAACACTCATGACCAACACTAGCTACATAATTTGATGGCCCAAAAAATATAAGCCCCTTGTTCAGAAAGTATTAGGCTGGTGACAACAGAGTCTTAACCCACATGCAGGATCCCTGTGAGAGTGGGACCTCCATAGCTGCACAGGTTGCACATCCCTGAACCTGACCTTGTTCATGACTCTGCTGAGTTTCCACATCTGCTGTCTTCAAACCACTAATTCTCTGAAGGGCAATGGGCCATGAGTAGTTTTAAGGGATTCAACTTCTGTATCTCAACTTCACTCTTCTAAAACTGATTTGCTACAGAAATTCCTATGGTAGAAGTGATCTTTCCCCAACTTCCTTTTCACAGTCATTTTTCTGCTTATTTCAAAACAAAGGATTACTTCTTAGTTATTTAGAATCTTACCATGGTGCTATTAAAATAGAGACTTTAAATCAAGATGCCATAAATATGCATCCAAAGTCAACCCACTAAAAGTTGTGTTTATATTTATCAAATTATTTGTGGTGTTTTTATTTAACTGCAATAGTATCTATGATAATCTAATAAAAAAGTTCTTTTTTTATTTTAACACTTAGATCCTTTTGTTCATAAGAACAACAGACATGTATTCTGCAGAGAACTAAATTGATAGGATCAAAATAAAACATTCAAGTATAAAAGTACATGATAATAATAAAATTCTAAGAGAAGGACAAAAGATACTAAGTTCTGAGGAGGGAGAGGAAAGATGTAAATTTTTTGACTTGTGCAGAAAAAACCTGTTAATGCATTTTTTTTCTTAGTATACTTCTTTTTTTTTTATTTAACTGACGTGTAAAACACAAAAATTGTACGTACTGCTGGGGAAACCATGTTGTTTCAATACATTGTATAATGTTTACATCAGGTTAAACAGGCCTATCTCTTCCAATATTTGTTTATTAGTTCTTTTTAAAATTTTATTTATTTATTTTAATTAGGTATATATGACAGCAGAATGCATTTTGAATCATTATACACAAAATCAGCATACTATAGCAATGCAGCCACATCAATAGTCATAGCAGCTCAATTCACAATAGCTAAACTGGAAGCAACCTAGATGCCCTTCAATAGATGAATAGATGAATGGATAAAGAAACTGTTATATATACACATACAATGGATTAGCATTAAAAGAGAATAAAATCATGGCATTTGCAGGTAAATGGAGGAAGTTGGAGAAGATCATGCTAAGTGAAGTATGCCAATCCCCAAAAAAACCAAAGGCCAAATGTTCTCTCTGATAAGTGGATGTTGATCCATAAGGGGGAAGGGAGAGGCATGGGAAAAAAATGGAAGAAATTTGATTGAGAAAGGGGGAGGGAAGATAAGGAGGATGTATGGGGACAGGAAAGATAGTGGAATGTTCGTGCATTTTTTTAATGTGTCATAACTCATTGGATTTTTATTCTATTAAATTCATGGAAATAAGTGAAGCATCAATTATATATTTATATAATATATAATCATATATTATATAAATATATAATTCTGATAACTGAATCATGCATAAATACTTAAAATTATGATGAAAAAGGCTAGATGATTATCTTTAAGTGTTCAAAATTTAGTTCATAGGTATGCATATGAAATGTTGAAATGTTGGTTCTCAAACTGAAAAAGCACGACCCAAGAGGTATAAGGGAATTTGAAGCAATACAGAGAAGCTGATAAGCAGAACATTCATCAACAGTGCAGTAACAGCACAAATCAAAGTGACCTTTACTCAGTGCAGGAAGGTCACACTTAACAAAATTTCAAGAGGTGAAGAAGGTCAGAGAGGCACCAGAACCTTCCAATGAATCAGTCTCGGCGGCTGCAGGACTTGTAAGTCTCCGTCTGCATGCATCCTTTTGCCCACAACTCTCTGTGAAATAATATATCCTCACTCAACATTTCCAAGACTTTAGCTTTTAACTTAACCACTTAATAACATTTTCCTTGTGTGCCACCACCAGGATGGCTATTGAACTAAGATTTCAAAAATCAATTCATTTTTAAAATTTTTAAATTTATAATACAGATTTTTTTCAGTTCTGGGAATTGTATGCTAAGAGTAGAGCTTAATTCTCTGCCACTAAACTACATCCCAACACCTCCCCACACACTACTTCTTTTTACTGTTTTCTTATTAACACATTATAATTACACCTAGTAGTAAGATTCATATGTGCATACAATAAAAATGTTTAATTGGTTGATTTCATTCCCCAGTACCTCCTCTTTCCCTCCCCTTCTCCTACATTACAAAATTGAGTCTCCCAAATAACATATTTGATACGTTCATTCTACTTTTTCTAATACATATTTAAATGATTTTAATTTTTTTCAAAAGTCCCACACCATGTCAATTAAAGTCACTCAGCACATCTACTTTTAAACCACTAAGAAGCTGCATTTTGACTGTATATACTGGTGAACTAACCCGTCTATCTTCAAAAACTTGGCCTACAAAACTATTGTATTATGTAGGAAGGAGTTGGGGCTCTCTCTTCAATGTGAAAGATAAAAACCTATCTCCCAGGTTCAGAGAATGTGTGTGGTTAACGGCAATGTCCAACTTTAACCCAGATGTTCATTTTTTCTCTCTCAACAATGAGATAAAATTATGTCCTTCAAAAACTTCCCATAATGCATTTCACTTGCCATTCTGTCTGGGGAAATGATCTGTTATAAACCTGTTGGACCTCTTATAACCAAAGCCAGCTGAACGTCAATGACATCATATTTAGCAATATTTTTGTTTGAGTTATCAGTTAAAAAATAAAACAATTTGCATATAGCCAAAAGTTTGGTGATGGCTTTTAGGCTTTTACAACTGAAGGAGGAGGAAGAGAAGAAGAAGAAAGAGGGAGATAGAGAAAAAGAAATAAAAAAGGTAAAATGAGACATGTTAGATTTAATGACTCTATGAGAAATGTCAGCAATTATTGGGTCTGTATAATCATTTTTACATAGACGTTTTCTTCTCCTTTGCCACTACATTTTCTAAATATCTCGTTAAAATATTTCAGACAAATTATTAAATAAATGTGTGTAAATAGATGGAAAGACAGACAGATAGGCAGGCAGATGGTAGATCAATAAGATAGAAATAGGTAAGTAAATAAATCTTGGAAATGGGAAAATAAGAATAGTGAAAATAAAAAGAAACCAGAATTCAATTCAATACATTTAATACCTGCCATCAGTACACTTACTAGAAATAAGTTATGGGTTTGGTTTCAGCAGCTAAACATCAATACAAAAAAGGAAACTCAAATCTGAGAATAAATATTAGAGGACCCTGCAGTTAGAAAATTGTGCATTTGGGCTGGGCATGTGGTACATGGCTGTAATCCCAGTGACTCACGAGGCTGAGACAGGAAGATAGCAAGTTTGAAGCCAACCTGGGCAACTTAGCAAGACCCTGTCTCAAATAAAAAGGGCTGGGGAGGTGTAGCTCAGTGGTAGAGCACCCCTGGACCCAATTCCCAGTATGGGGTGGTGGGGGGAGGGTGTTAAAACCTCTATTTGAATTCTCTCTCTACACAGCTGTGTGTCTTTGAGTGAAAGTCTTGAATCCTTCTAAGCCTTGGCTTCCTCTTCTAAGCAATGGGAATGAGGACACTCCCAGAGGTGAGAAGTCTGCATAAGAGCACCTGGAATCCCACAAGTATTTCATGTAAGCTTTCATTAAACAGCTCACTTTCTATAGAATAAAACATAAAACCGATTGCTTGAGACCAGCTAGCAAGTAGCTAACCCATTAATACCAGCAGAACTGTAGTGAAACTCAAGAGAGCATAGAGATCCTACATACTTTCTTTAGCAACACTTGAGTTCTGAACCAACTATTGTAAAAATTAAAATAATTTAATTTTAGCCTAAGGAAGAGCTAGAAGAAGTTTGGAAGTGGTTTCAGGTTTCTACATGGAGCATTTGGGTTTTCTTGCATGTGTGTGTGTGTGTGTGTGCATGTGAATGTGTTGTGCTTTTTCTAACTTAGAAGTCCCTTGACTAAAAGAAACACATTTCCTCACAGATTTGCCTAGGTGACTTCAACATTGACCTTCCTTTTTCTTTTCTCTTCAGAAATAAACTAAACTTGTAGGCTCTGCCTTCCTCTCCCCAGCTTCCCACACACTCATGGAGACTGTGAGCTTTCTCTTGGTGGAGAAGGCAGGTAAATCCATTGGGCCACGTGAACATAATGGATCAAACAGGGACAAGAGCTGGACTTACTAAGTAGGTGGGAGATTTCCCAAACGTATCCCCTTGGAGGGTTTTAGACTTCATGCACACCCAGCCCCCTTTGACTCAGTCACATCTTTCAGCTCCAGATCTACTGGGATTTAGTCGGCAGGCTCTTGTGCTTCATTTTACTACTGAGCCGTGATGATTTTTCCACACCTCCTCCTGGGCTGTGTCAGCATATAAAGTCAAAGGACTTGAAATCTTTTGAACTCATTAAAAAAGATGTACAACCGGGGCTGTTAACTCTGCTCACTATGATTTACAACTCTGGTTCCCATATCCTATTGTTCCCCAAAGCTCAACATAGATTCCATTAATGAGGGTACACCTAGCTGTCCCTGGTGGTCTGGAATCAAGAAGGTCATATTTAATTCCCACTTGTGCCTGACTTTACCTGAAGTACAGCCATAGCCCGTGCTGCCTCCCACATTAGCATCCCCCGGAGCCCATAAAAGACATTGACTGGAGGCCAAAGCACACTTTCCCACAGAGGCCAAAATTGCCACATTTCTCTGAAAACTACATTATTTTTATCCAAAACTGATGTGAAATGCTAAAAAAAAAAAAAAAAAAAAAACCTTTTAAAAGTAAGTAGAAGTGAAAACCAGCTAAATGCCCTTTACTTGATAAATTTAGTACTTCTTGGAAAAGAGACATCTGATAAGGGGAAAAAAAATCTCTGGGTCTCAGAAGGCAGGCAGTAGCATGAAAGGAATATGTTTTATTTTCAAAGAAGTCAGTAAATAATGGGTGAGGCCTGTTTAGTCAATCTTTTCACAAAGAAGTATTTCACACCAGTCAATAACAAGATGTGAATGCCTAACCAAGCACTGCTCAGGAGCAGGCAAGGAAAACAGCATCAGTCTTAAGACCTGGAGTTCTGAAATCAAGACGATGTGGGGATCACTTTCTAGGTTCTTATTGTGGGTTGTTAAGGTGGTTCTCCCACATAAGAGCTGCGTGACTTAGGGTGAACAACTTAATAGCTTAAACCTCAGTCTTTTCATCTATGAAATGGGACTCATTATATCTCTTCCACGGGGCTGCTGTAACTGTAAATAATTTAACTTATTAATATGTACAGATCAGGGAGGGCAACGTATTTTTGTAAGTACCTATTATGGTATAATTATATAAGAAGTAGTCACAGCTTTCAAAGAGGGCACCATATAATGAAAAAGAAAAGGGCAAATGTTTAATTATAACATAATGCAGAACCTGCCTGAGATTAGACAGACTGTTCTGGGAGTAGAGAACAAAGGATCTTTCCTTGATGGACCCAAGCTGTGGCCACTGGCAGTCTAATCCCAAGGCTTCCCCTCTTCAGCCTGTCCTACATGAGAGGTCCTCAAGCATGCAGGGGCATGATAATCAGTCCAGCTCCCAACCTTGTGTTCCATGTGAGAAGATTCCAAACTCCACTGGTCACTGAAACCAGTCACTCCTGTGCCCTTTCCAAAACCTAGAAAACCATCATAAAACAGATCCTGCCTTTTTTATTTTTATTTTATTTTATTTTATTTTTGTCGTGCTGGGGATCAAACCCAGGGCCTTGTGCATGCAATGGAAGCTCTCTACCAACTGAGATGTATCCCCAGCCCCTCATTTATTTTCTTGAATCCACCCCCACAGCACCAACTCATTCATCGACACAACAAGTCTTTCAGCAGAATCTTCCCATAAGGATGAAATGTCAAAATCAATTTTCTTGAAATGAAACCAAAAAATGACCTTTTTTTCCCTAAAATTATCTTTATAGAAGAATTTTTGAGAGTGGGAACACATCCTCAGGGATAAGATGGAAGCCTAATTTAAAGGATCATTTTAATCTGGACTGAAGAAAGCCCTGGAGAAGTCAGCACAAGAAAATGAACTGATCCCCAAAGGATGGACAGATGTCGAAATATTTCCGCATTTTCTAACAGCTACAATTCTTCTGTGACGTGCTGGTTTTATCTCACAGCTAGTGTGTTGGCAAGGTGTTTTATACAGGAAAACTGAACACGCTAGAGTCATGGGCAGAGGCTGGCACACATACTGCAGACAGCTCAGCAATGAGGAGGTACACCTGGGTGCCCAAGATACCTGGAGAAGCCCAGAACCCTGTTAAACCATCTGGAGCTTTAATCGACAAAGAATGTAAAACCTTACTGGTAAACATCTGAAAGTATGGTCCAATTCAACCCAGATCACTACACAGGATTCATTGTTGAATGGGAAAACTGTAAAACTGGTCCCTTTTCCATGAAAGAGACAAAGTTTTGAAATAAAAATTAGAAAGAGCTTTCCCCAATTCTGACCCTGCGTTCCACTAATTAAGTACACAGAATTTAAGGACAATTAGACAAAGGGAAATGAAAGGGGGTGAAGGGGGATGGGAAAAGAAAAGACAGTGGAATGAATCTGACATATAACGTTCCTATGTTCACATATGAATACCACAGTGAATCTCCACATCATGTACAACCATTAGACTGGGATCCTAATTAGAATAAGATATACCCCATGTTTGTAAAACTATGTCAAAATAGACCCTATTGTCATGTATATCTAAACAAACAAATTTTTTAAAAATTTTTCATACATTTAAGGACAGCCTCAAGGATGCCAAATTCCTGTCCTCCCTTGATCCCTCAATCTCCTTGTCTCATCCTGGTGGCTCCAGAAGTACAGACAACTGTTACTGAGTGTCAAGAAATAGGGCAACATAAAGAAAGTTCTGGCCAAATATCAGGCTGATAAACAGGAGTGGTCACAATAGTGGGCAGCCCTGGCTTGGGGACACCAGGGTCCACGATAGCCCAGCAGTAGTAACCAGGCTAGAAGCACCTGGGAAAACAATCAGGGCTAAGTATTAAGGGACATCAGCAAGGACACAGTAAAGCCAGTCCTAATCAGAAGGCTGAGCGTAGTGGTGGTTCTAGAATTTCCATATAGGAAGGACTTAGAGGCTGCAATTTTATTTGAAGAGGACTAGAGAAACTGTATTTGTGTAGCACCCTTTACATAGGATTAAGAACAGGTTAACTGTCCATATCCAAAAGATGGAAATGCTGTGGAGGTTTGTGGGGAGAGTTCGGGCCTCTTAAAATGTATACTGCCAGCCACCCGGATCCTGCAGGATAGAGACGTTTCTGGCATTCAGAATGCTCTGATGTCATCCCTAAGCAGAATGGTGGATTTAGAAGCAGAACACACTGTAGAGGGCAAGCTGTGGCTGGAGAAGTCAGCTGTGGGTGTCCTGTCATAGCAGACAGGAGTGGGGGTGGACAGTTGCTGCCACCCCAGGACCATGCAGCAGGAATGTGCATCCTTGGCTGGCAGGCTGGAGGGCCAGCATGCCTGGATGTGAGGAGAGCCTGGCTGGGTCTGCTTAATTGCTTCCTGTCTCCAGCCCAGATTGGTCTGGGAAGAGGCAGGGCTTAGGCTGCAGGTGGGAGATGTGTGTGGCCAGCTGTGATGAGCTGAATCGGCTGAGTCAGGGGAAATGGGAAGGAGTGTGGGGGAGAACAGGCTGAAATGAATCCTTGAATGTCCTGGGGAAGGAGACGGGTCACTCAATGTGTGGAAGGAACTTCCTTCCCTCTTTCCTTACTTTCCTTCCTTTTGCCTCCCTCATAGGCAAGCAACTAGAGACAGGATGAGCTGTCTCAAGGAGGAAGAAATAAAAGCAGCTCTTAATTTACTGGAGGTCGTGTCCTGTTTGAATCAACAACAAGAAAAAGAGAACAGAGAGCTACCTCTCCCGCAGAGCCCAAGCAGCCATGATCTGTGGCCAAAGGGATTACATTCAAACTGTCTTCATGGCCTTGGGGCTGAGGGTTGAACCCTCAAATCTCCCTTCCTCACTCCTTTGAAGAAACTGCTAACCACTTCCACGTAAACCGCTGAAAGCACGTGTTTCTTTTATTGCGGACATTTCTGCACAGTCCTCCCCTGAGATCTGAGCTCCAGTGCAATAATCCAAGAGGCCAGGTCTAGGGCTCTTTTATCCTTGACCCATGCTCTTACACATTTAGCTTAGTGCGTAAAGAAGAGACTCTCAGCGACAATAAAACAGCCAAGGAGTGAACATGACCACAGTTCCCCTTTTCCAACTCAAATTGTTTAGGAGTTTCTGGTAACCCAAGAAATATTGGCCACTTTTTAATTTGCAGATGAAACATAACTGTCTTCAGAGTATTAATCCTGCCTTTCTTCAATTTAGGCCATTCAAAAAGAAATATTTACTAACTGAACATTCTGTGTTCTCTGTAGGGAGGGAGAATGCACAGCAGCAGAATTCACAGTTGTCACTACTTTGGTGCTTCAGAAAGGGTCTTAAAAAGAGAATTCCTAAGACTGAACTTGGAGAGACAAAAGGTAAAATCAGTACCTGCTTAAAACAGGCCACGTCAACTTAAAGAGTCAGAATAGCTCCCTGAATGTATCAATCATTTGTTGGATGGGGAAGTAGGAGAGCTGACCAACCAGCTGCAGGACGACAACACTGACCATCCAGGCATCCAGGGAAAGGAGTGCCCTGTCCTGAGGACTTGGTTCCTGTGTTCCAGTGACAGGCAAATCCCACAGAGTAAAAAGTGCATCAGGCTGATTACAGTCCAAGGGCATGAAACAGGCAGTTCATTTATGTACAAGGCAACCTCTGATTATTGTTGAGATCCCCTGTAGGCCCACATAGGAAGGGTGCACCTGCCCAGGGTCAAGGGTGCGATACTAGTCCACTCAGTAGTTCTGGAACTTATAAATGGGCTTGGCTACTTCATTTATTAGTGAATTTAGTTACTGTTAAATCTGCTCTTTTTAAAGCCTTTTTGGACATGTATTAATTGTACATATTAGTGGGGTTCAGTGTGCATACATACATATAGCGTACATTGATCAAATCTGGCCTCTCTTTTCCTATCCCCCTCCAACACCCTTCCCAATCTCTAGTAGTCCCAACTCCACTTTCAGGTCAGTAAGCCTGCTTTTGAGAGGTTGGATCAGCTGAAACAGTCAGTGCCTATGGTAAACACTCAATCAACATTTCCTGAGTAAAAAAAAAAAAAAAGGTGGTGGGGGGGGGAGAATAGACTTCTGAGCCCTTGAGATTGTTTGGCTTTAAGCCATGGAAAATCCATCAAGGCAATGTCTCCCTGCAAACAGCTTGATAAAGATCCTGCAGATCTTCCTAGGCTACAAGCACCCTGCCATTAGTCTTGACCAAATATGCTCCAGCTTTTTCTGATGAAGACTAACACAAATGAAACCATTTCCTTTAGGGGTGAGGGGAACCTTCATACTTCAGCGATGAACAGAAAACAGCAAATAACTGCTAAATTATGTGGTTCAAAAAAGCAGGAACCACTGAGGAAAGCATTTTGGAAGAGATGCTCTTAAGTTTGCCTTGAAGGATGGAGAACTGGTCCAGCACTCCAGCTAGGTAAGGAAATGGTAAGAACCAAAAAGAAAGTGAGAATGCTTAAAACAGATTTGCAGTGTCTTAAATGCCAGACTGTTGCAAACTTATGGAGCAAAAATGGGCCTGAGAAAACTGATCTGGAGATGGTGCCTAAGCTGAGTCAGACAAGAGAAAAACTTGAAGAGAGAGCAACAAGTAATCAACGTAGGTATAAAGTGAAAGGGGATATTGAATCTATATTTCATGTTTCGAGACCTGTCAAATTTTCTCTTAATTCTAGAATAAGCTCTTTGAATAGTGAGGGCTAGGCTGTGTGTGTGAGCTATGAGCATTTGAAGGGTACGAGGGGACTGGCCTGTTGTTGCTGCCTGATTGGGATGTGGGACGACGTAGGTGTGCCTTTTCTCTCGCTCTGCCTGTGATCCCACAAAGCACCTGAGATGGGTGTGGCCTTCCAAGATGTCAATCAACCTGCTGACCACAAAACATGACCAAGCAAGACTCCATCCTTCAAAGCCTTATTTGGGTGGAATATTCTATGAATGGCTTTTCACCAAAAAATAGGAGGGTTTCAGGTGTGCTCTCTCTCTTGCTTGCCTCTCTTGCTCCCCTTTGCCCTCTTTCCAGTGTGGGAGCTGATCTTTGAGGTCAAAGAGCCGTCCTGACTCCTGCAATTGAGAAAAAGGTATTTTCATGTTTTTGTGGTTTCTTCGTCATTTTCTTAGTTATTGATACAGCCAGCTCCTGGAACCCAGCTCATCTCATCAGCCTGGCCAGATGGAGACAGTTGGGTACACTGATACTGGGTCTAGAGATCATTAAGCAGGGCAATGATGTTGCTGTTATACAAATAGTCAACCAACCTAAGTCTTATCCTGAGAACTCACCCTGTCCAGAGAAGTGCTTTATCTTTAGATTTACAGAGTAGAAAGTTATGTAGCATTTTTAAAGCCCAAACCAAAGAGAGCTGCTTTGCTTCCCGAGGCCCACCAGAAGAAGCCTTTTGCTGGTAAAGTGGACTCCTCTGTACTCTTTATTTCCTAAATGGACTGATCATGTTTTGGGATTAAAGCAGCCTTGGAAATTTTTCAAGAAGTACAGAATTCAGGCTTTATCCAAGTAATTCTGATTTAGGGAATTCATAAGAAAAGGATCAGCTATATCCATGATTTCCTGAAACAGGCTGTTTAAGTACACGAAAACAACTTTGGAATCATGATTCCAAAATTTCCAACTATTCCACAAATTAAAATCTGTGGAATTTCAGAGACCTACCATTTTTGACACTGTCACAAAACATAAGACCCTTTTCCAACTGAAACTAACTTTGGAGAACTATTGTCAGACAGTCCTCAGTCTAGGTAAACAATTCCAGCTCACCTCTAAGTAAAACAGTGACCTATTTTTAGAGACCCAGAGTTCAGTGTTTTACCATTCCGGAAATAAACATCATCATCATTCCTTCTATTTCAATGAGCACAGCTGTCTGGGTGGGGATGTAAACATCCCTTGGCCATGTTGTGAATCCAAACACAACAATGTCAGGCTTGTGTGTGAGAACCAGGAAACGAAGCTGACTACAAATTGCACAAGAACCGATCTATTCTCGTTATCTAATCTAAGCGAAACAAGACCTGAAAGACAGACAATATGCTTGGACCTCTCTTTAGAAGTCAGCCCTTTTATCAATTCTCCTATTACAAATGCAGAATACTGCTGGAACTCCACAATGATCGTGTTTTTATTTTCTACATTTTATGGTATCTTGACATCTGAGGGGCCCAGGGACAGGGAGACTTCCCTCCTGTAGCAAGCTCACTTCCAAGATAATAAACTAGCCTCAGATGGAGGCTTTACCCTCAAGACTAATTACTACCCAAAGGCCAAATACCTTCCCAAATACCACCACATCAGAGATTAGACTTTCTGCATATAATTAGGGAGAAGACACAAACATTCTGTCCAGAGCATGGTGTGGAATACTCTTAGGAAAATGTAAGTCATAAAAAAACCTTCTTTCAAAGACATTAGCTTCTGATGAGTGTCATAATCCGATCACTTCTGTTATACCTTAGAATCCTGCAGATTCAATCTCATTGATACAAACTTCCATTCTCTGGGACTTCTCAACGTAGTATTAGATGCAGGTGTGCAAAGTCCTGACTGTCTTCACATTCATCTTTCATGTCGGCCTGGCCCAGTCTATGCACAGGTAGATAAATAGGATATCAGACAGGAGAAAAAAATTTCTCACCATATAAAGGTGTCAGAAAAGCCTACCTCACAAATCCAGTCCCTCTTAGGCTATGAGGGAAGTTCCTTACATAACTGTGCAGCTGAAAGTTCACACACCCAGGACACAGGCTCAGCCTCTTTATTTTTTGCCTAGACCACTGTGGTGACCTCTGAACTGGACTCACAGGCCCTCATGTAGTGGTAACCAGTGGTAACACTGGCCTGCAGGCCAAGTCCAATCCATGAATGTGTCTTATTTGGCTATTTTGTTATGGGTTTTGTTTGTTTATATAGGAAGCTGACTTCACTGATGAAAATCTCATGTATTCCAACAAAAAGCTCCTGCAACCTGGAGTCTCTGACTTCTTGTAGAATGAACATAAAAAGTTTAAAGTCCATTGGTTAGCTAATATAATCCATAAAAGTAAAAAAAAAAATCTGTTTGTAAGGCTAGGGATATAGCTCAGGGGTAGAGTGCTTGCCTAGCATGCACAAGGTCCTGGGTTCAGTTCCCAGCACTATGAGAAGGAGAAGGAAGTGGAGGAGAAGAGACGAAACAGAGGAGGAAGAAGAGGAGAAGAACTAGGGGGAAAAAAAACAAGAACAACAACAACAGCAACTTTGCTTTTTTGCTCTGAGATAAGATAGTTGGCCTGGACCAGAAGAAAATGGAGGCCAGAAGAAAGAGGTAAGGGGGTTAACTGAATGAAGAGCAGGGTATCACCACTGTCCCAAACTAGAATAATACTGGTAGCTATGTTTAAAGACTTTATTTTTTCTAATTGGAAATAAAAATTTTAAGAGAACTTTCCAAACCACACCACTCCTTCAGTCCTTCACACCATACCACACCCACAATCATACAGTGTGCTAATGGAAAATGATTCCTAATATCCATAATATCATGTTGTGGAAAGAAATCAAGCATCAGGCATTCCTTATCACCAATGTAATGTTATTCTTATCACTTGATATAACCGAAATGCTACAAAATACATCAAAAAGTCAAATTAAAGAGATAAAAGGAAGATTGGCAATGAGTTGGAAATCAATCACAACTCATGATGACAATGATTGTAGCATTATATTTCAGTTCACTGGAGCCACCACTTAACAATCAAGAGATTTCACATGAAAGTCTACATTACCAGCTTTTAAATTTTGAAAATGTTGTTGTGTGGCCTTTTTCCCCACATGGGCAGCCAGCCACCCGCTAGAACTATCTAGGTACCGCAGGCTCCCAGCTCCCACTAGGCTCAGCACACTGAGAATGGGTGTCAGTGGCCTCTAAACTGTGCATCTCTTGACTGTCTTGTACGAGGCACGTCCCAGGGCATCACCAGGTGGTAAAGAACAAGGGGCTGTGCAGACCCTGCCTCGAAGTCCTGAGTTGCCACTTTTGTCATCTCCTTGTGCCTCCCTAACTTCATCAATGGAAGGAGGTATGTCATCACACCAACCTTGTGGCATGGTTGTGAAGATAAAAGTTTTTAAAGCACTCAGAACAGTATCTGGTATAAGTTAGAGCACAATTAATGTTAGCTTCTAAAATCCAAGTCTTTATTCCAACTTGAGAGTGACGGGGGCAGGGATGTGGACAGAGTATACTCAGAGAGGAATTGTTTCTTGTACAATAAAAAAAAAAAAAATCACTCCTACATGTTTAATAGGCAAACCAATAGCCAGTTTCATTTGGTCACTACCGGCAAAGCCTCCATATATAGCAGAGCCTTGCTTCATGCTGGGTCATTTCTGATCAAACATGGGAACCTTTTCTAGCTTAATCTTCCTAGAGCAAAGTTCTACTCATTTCCCTCAAAACACTTACTGGGCTAGTCTCCCAGGCCTGGCATCAAGGTCCTCCAGGAGTAGTATTTCTTTTTAATTCCCTGCCTTCTTGCCAAATGAAGCACCAAACACCTATCTAGAAGAACCACCACACACCTCCCAGAGGGACCTCCAGGCCTTTTCCCAGAGGGATCACCCCACATTTCTCACACCTCCTGTGCTCACTGCCATCCCCAGACCTAGTTCCTGCTATTGGTTCTCCCTGCCATTCCCTGTCTGCCCCTCACACAGTTTGGTCACCTCTAACCCATCTTTTAAGGTTTAGCATAAGACTGCTTCCTGGTGAAAACTTTTTAATATTCTCTAGTTGAAAATAAAGGGTCTCTTTAAATTCTTCTAGCATTTCTCTTACATTCTCATTGAATCGTAGTCCTGTGTATGTCTCTTCTTTTTCTTAGTAAACTGTAAAATTCTTGAGAATGTCCATTTTTCTAGTTCCTGGTAAATCATTACAGTAAAATGCATTTAGCCTGGATTAATTAAAAAGAGGAAAAGATAATTTTTTTCCATTTAAGCCTTTTTATGGGTTCAGGTATGACACAGAATCTAGCTAAACGTTAGACAGACTCTCCCAAATTACCAGAAGAGTAGTAAGAAGTGAGTCACGGAGGTGGAGGTAAGGAAGCCAGTAGAAGGAAGGAAGAAAGGAAAGCACAGCCCATTGAAGACTAGGGCCACATTCAAATGGTTCCAGAATCAGGAAGCATTTTCAGGAACTTCAAGATCAACATAACTGTGTGTAGAAACATGATTTTTGGCATACAGAAGCAAAGGCACTTGAGAGCCAGGCCCAGTGGCACCGCCTGTAATCCCAGCAGCTTGGGAGGCTGAGATAGGAAGATCACAAGTTCAAAGCCAGCCTCAGCAATGGCAAGGCACTAAGCATCTCAGTGAGATGCTGTCTCTAAATAAAATACAAAAAATAGGGCTGGGGGTGTGGCTCAATGGTCATGTGCCCCTGTGTTTGATCCCTGGTACCAAAAAAAAAAAAAAAAAAAAAAGCAAGGGCACTTGAAACAGAGAAAACCTACTCACCTGGAGAAAGCCGGGAAGATTTCATCACTCCCAGTCTGAGGTCATGAATGCAACTGATAAGGAAATAAAACTACCTCTATAAGAGACAAGTTTAAAGAAAATAGTATGTGTACTCTCATAACAAATTTCTAGTCTCTACTAAATCAGTCTTTGGATAAATTATTTCCTGAAATTGACACCAGAAAAGTAACAGCATGAGAATATATTAAGTTGTCAATAAAATAACATCCATCTCGGGCTGGGGTTGTGGCTCAGTGGTAGAGCGCTTGCCTTGCACATGTGAAGCACTGGGTTCGATCCTCAGTGCCACATAAAATAAATAAATAACTAAAACAAAGGTACTGTGTCCATGTTCAAATAAGAATTTTTTAAATAATAATAATTAACGCTATTATTAATTTTAAAGTGTTTTAAAATACAACATAAAATGATATGAAATACTCTTTTGTCCATTAAAATGCAGAATAGAACTTTTTACTACAAACAACACACAAAACATTTTTAAGCACCCTATTAGTCAGCATTCTCCAAAGAGACAGACCCAATGGGATAGAGAAAAAGAAAGAGAGATGTATTTATTATGGGAACTGGCTCACATGATTACGGAGACTGAGAAGTCCCATGATCTGCCATATGCAAGCTAGAGAACTAAGAAAATGGATAGTGTGATTCATTTAGAGTCCAAAGGCTATGAAACAGGGGAGTCAATAGTATAACTCCTAGGGTGATGCTGACAGCCTGAAAATTGGGCAGTGGCTGGTATAATTCATGGCATCCAGTGGTCCAAAACGCATTATCTCTGATGTCCAAGGGCAAAAGAAGAAGAATGGTCCAGATCAAGTAGAAAGAGAATTGTCCCTTCTTCCACTTTGTTCTGTTCAAACCCTCAATGGATTAGATGATGCTGGTCCACATTGTTGAGGGCACATCTTCTTTATTCCATCTACTGACTCAAATGGTAATCTTTTCTGAGAAAAAAAAACATGATTTGAAAGTATATTTCTCGTAGTTCTTTTTTGTAAATATATAAAAATCTGCTTACATAGACATGCACGGCAAAAGTACTGGGAGGAGTACTGGGGCTGTAGCTCAGTGGTAGAGTGCCTGCTGCAGGTATGAGGCACTGGGTTCGATCCTCAGCACCACATATAAATAAATAAATAAAGATATTGTGTCCATCTACAACTAAAAAAATTTTTTTTAAAAAGTACTGGGAGGAAAATCACACAGTTGTTATTCATTATAATGAGATTGTAGATCTTTTTATAACATGCTAAGCTTCCATATTCATTATGATAAACAAATGATTTTTAAAATCATAAAATTATTTTTTCATATAAAAGACATATTCTTTAAAAGTCTGATTTGTACTCAACTTTCTGGATTGTACCTATTGCATCAAAAATAGCTTTGTTTAAAGAGGATTTTTTTTGAGGTGGAGGCTATATAGCTCAGTAGTAAAGTGCCTGCCTCGAATGTGTGAGGCCCTGGGTTCAATTCTCAGTACCACATAAAAATAAACAAAGATACTGCATATTTATCTACAACTAAAAATATTTTTTAAATAAATAAATAAATAAAGGGGATGTCTTTCAGATTTTTAATCTCTAGCACATATAAGCAAATATTAAGATATTTCAAATGAGCACTATTAATGATAATAATATAATAAATTTAAGTGACAGAAAACCCCCAAATTAAAACATGATCATTATTAGAAATAAAATTAGGAGTTGTTTTATTTGTAGCAAATGTCTGTTTATCTTGGATCCAACGTACTGGAAAACTAAGATAAACATAATTACTCCATGCTGTACAATTGAAAGATAATTACTGTTCATAATGATGACTCTAAGGCATTGCAAGACCCCCAAATGCCTTCTAAGCCACCAAAGAAAGATTGCATTACATTTAAAACAGCTTCATTGTCAAGACTGTTTTATTGTGCAGAATTCTCTGGAAATTGGCAGGTATAGTTAGTTTCAGTAAGCTAAAATTGTCAATTAATCTAAATGGCCTGTTCCCCAAAGCTTTTGGAAAAAAACTGGAATGCACTATATAGTCATCAGAATTTGTTCAGTAAGTGGGAGCTGTGAAATGCCACTGGACTTCATCACTCCAAGCATACCCTTGTGACTCTAAGCCTTCCCTTATGATGTGGGGGCTGTGAGTCAAAAAACCAGAAAATTTACTAATGGACTGGTAGAAAGAGGAAAGAAATCTTTCAGGCAGCTCAAGACTACAGTAGTCCCCCATATCTGTAGAATATTTCCAATATTCCAGTGGATGCCTAAAGCCATAAATAGTACCAAACTCTGTTTATACTCTGTTTTCTGATACATACTTAACTTTTGATAAAGCTTTATTAATAAATGAGACCCAGTAAGATATTAATAATTTATATAATAAATTAGAACAACTTACTATGATAAAAGTTTGTGAATATCATATCTCTCAAAATACTTATTGTACTATAAATCTTAGCAACCTTAACATATGGTTCATTTTCCATAAGTTGAGAACTTTCACCTGTTTACCTAAAGGAAGCTCTTTGCAAGGTCTCTTTGGCATATTTGAATTGCCAGCATCACTACTATTATGCTTTGGGGCCATTATTAAGAGACTTGAACACAAGCACCGTAATACCAAGACTGTTGATCTGCTAACTGAGATAGCTACTAAGTGACTAACAGGCAAGCAGCCTATACAGCATGGACAAAGGATGATTGCATCCCAGGTTGGACAGAGTGAGCAGTGCAAGATTTCATCATGCTTCTCAGAAGAGCAGGAACTTAAAACTTATGAATTGTTTATTTCTGGAAATTTCCAATTACTATTTTCAGACTTCCGTTGGACAACTGAAACTGCAGAAAGCAAAACTGTGGAGAAGGGGCACTACTGAACCTGGGAACAGCCTTGTCCAAAGACATACACTGTTGGGATCATTGAGTTCCATGAGTGAAGAAATGTGAAATATCAGCACAACTGCTAAAGAGAGAGTAGAAGCCATCAGAACGTTGCCAAGTTGGAAATGTTGGGAGGATTATTGCAGGATGCTCTCTGCAGAGAGCAATGGCAGCAGGAACTATTCTTCAGTGCTCCCTGGTGAAAGCACAGTTCACTACCATTCTAAGAAACAGAAAATAGGGCTGCAAGGGCTTCAGGTTTGGGGTCAGCACCCTGAGCAGGGATCCCTGTGTCATCTTGCTTCCTGGTGCTTGGGACAGGATGGGAAGGAAAAAGTCATGCTGACCAACACACAAAGAAGCCACAGACAGGCAGGCATTTACCTCTGCGAGTAATCCCAGATCCACAGGGGAAGTCAAGGAGCCCAGGTGGCTTGTAGATTTTTAGATCTACCCATGGACAGCCCATGGTTGGGTTATCAGAGCTATTTAAATTTATATTAACTAAAATTAAACATAACTGTAAAATGCAGTTCCTTAGCCACTCTGGCCACATTTCAAGTGTGCAATAACTACGTATGGCTGACTTGTGGCTACCATATCAGATAGTGCACAGATAGAACATTTCCAACAGGACAGAGAGAGTTCAACTGAATTTATATTGAAGCCAATTGATGCATACTGGAGTGGGATGGCAAAGTCTCACAAATTTTTAAGATAAGATACAGGAACTCAAAGAACTTCTGTGCTTGCACCTGGCTGCTTTGAAGCCCTACTAGGGCTCAGGGTGTACCAATTTATCCTCTTCTTGCTGAGAGAGCCTCAGCAAGGAAGTCTGAGAAGCCTGGCATTATTGGGTCAGCGCCAGGGGCACAGCATTGGCCATCCCTCATATCCTGCTTGTCGGTTTCATGAGCCAGCAGAGGAGAAGCCGGAGTATCTGCTTGGACTGCTTCTGCTTCTGTGTAGCTCCTGGCCCACAGGTAATAATTAGGACAGAGAATCAGACAAGTAAGTTTGAAATTTTTTATACCCTGGGTCTTCAAGTCACAGCCATCCAACCTCTCCTCTCCTTTGCCTGAGCCAAACCAATGGGTAGAAAACCACAGGCCGCTTACCCAGATTCCCCCTTGAAGACAGGCCAGTTCTTCTCATAAAAGGGTAAATGTTTGTGACTCAAATGGCTCTTTCCAGAGTAATTTTAGCCTTTATTAGTCATTGTGTGCTCTAGAATACACGGGTAGTCTCCAAGGACCTCCAGCTTCCTGCGGCCCATGCTTTAACCTCCACCTCACCTTGGTGAGGCTCCTGCAGCTTGAGAAGAACATTTTCCCGCCCAACAATTGACTGTATCTTAAGCACAATAAGTTGATCTTTGGGGAAAAAAAAAATGGGGCTGAAAGTCAAACCTTGTAAAATAATTCAGACATTTTATAGTGTTGTTCTGATTACATACAATTCCCACAAGAAGGGAAGTACCTTTAAAATCAGGACTATTCAATACTAGTACAGGATTTCCTCTTGTTGTTGATAATTTCCTCCTAACAGAAGACACGACGCAGTCCAAACCAAATTCAAAGGAGGTGTCCAGAGACAACGCGGCATCTACATTCTACAAGGAACATTGTTCGATCTAATTGATGTTTTCCTTGCAAAGCAATAGAGCGAGTGGAACTATTTTTATCCACAACAGAATGGGTTCCCCCTAAAATTATAATCCCCCGCCCCCACCTCGTTTTATATATAGTCAGAATCACAAATTGTACTTTTACAAAGTCAAGGTTTCCGTGAAATAGGTTATAAACAATAGGTAAATTGAAATGCCAAACTTATGTTTTCACTCAAGAGGCAGAACTTTACCAGCCATGGAGTTTTGAATTGTGGACATTCCAGGTCAACCATTGCATTTTCAATGTATTCTATTTTTGTCAGCAGACATGGTGCATAGGAAAGAGTCCTCCATCTCCATGAATTTAAACCACCTTGCTCTCTGCTGGAAAGATGGTTCATACATGTACTAATCCATTGGAGTTAACTTAAGGGACTAATATCCTCTGGTTATGTGTGGTCAAGTTCTCTAAGCAGATGATAAACCTTGACCGTTGTGTATACAACAGCAGCACATCTTGGCAGAACATTTTTCTAATTTCCTCCCTTCAGTCAGAGGCACAATTCAATCTTTACAATTCATCCCGACTTTCTAGAAATAAACTAAGGTTATCCCTTTGTACAATTACTTAAACATACCCCATGAAGAAGGCACTTCCTACTTTAAATTGAATTAGGGAAAAGCTATGATTCTGCAAAACAAAACTGCTTGGAAAAGGGGGAAATGTAACGAAATCATAATAACAAACATCTACAAGCTCCATCATCACCATGGACTTTTTAAAATTTTAACACGAGAACTTCTTAAAGTGGAAGGAACACCAGTCGGCATAGCCCAGAGCTCAGCTACAGACACTCAATAAATGCTTTTGAGTAAATAAAGGAAGAGTGAATGAGAAATCAGATCAAATTTCACAGTTATATGTTTTCCAGGCCACATCAGCCATCTTCTTGTTCAAATAAATTCACAAGAGCAAACACAATTGCTTTGGCTTCGTTTGCTGCCACTACCACGTACGTAGAAATTAAAAGGTAGCTCAAGATTCAGAGAGACTGGATTACAAGTCCAGCCCCACACTTACCAGCACGGGGTGCCAGTTCTGAGCAAGTTACTTAGTCCTCTGGAGAACTGGTTTCCTTGTCTGCAGAGCAGTTCTGATAATAGAACCTATATTGTGTGCAATGAAGGTTAAAGGGGAAAGAGGACTTAGAGTATTGACCCTGGTGCCTGGCCAGGGGAATCATATGCTGTTATGAATTCTTGCATTATTGCATATGACATCATTAACCAGCACCGTCACCTGTTGTTGTTATTGTCTGGTTGTAATGGTGACTCTCAAGCCCCATTCCTCCAGATTAGTTTCTGTGAGTAGCCCAGGGACAGCTCACATAATTTTTTGGCCTCCAGATGACATTTTTGCTTCACTTCTACTTAACTGCTGGTACCAAAATTGCCCCGTGTCGTCTCAAAGCCACCGAGGTTACAGGAGCATGGTGTCTTCCTAGCATCCTCTGACCTGTGCTTGGAAGACTTCCTTCTCAGAGGTTAGGGCTGTTCCACCCTCCTCCACTCAGGCTTGATGGTAACCTGTGGAGAAAATACCCTTCATCCCAAATCACACTAGGCTGGGGTTTAGCCTGTGGCTCAGCCTGTGGCTCTCAGCATCATACAGTGCTGATGAAATGCCTTTTTAATTTTCTGGGCTCTCTTTGTTCCAGGTCCTGGCATGAATCCTTGGAAACTGAGCTGAAAGAAAATATAAATGATAGACACCATATAATAATCAAAACACCCCCTGTCTTTTGAGGCTGATTATCTTTGCTTCTCTCAGTTCCCTCTTCCCCTGGGTACTTTCTGAAAGTTGCCTGAGTCCTTACCATAAATCAGCTACTGTCCCCAAGATAAGCACAGTCCTGCCTGCATCCTTGGGCCAGGCCAGCCTGGGTACTTCTACTGAGGCCTCTTAATCTCAGTAGTGAAGGGCAATTCTTTAAGCCTGTAATTAGTCAAAATGCCATTAAAACACTGAGATAAAACACCAAAGAGCTGTCCCAGACCCCTGCATGGGTTCTGGAGGGTTTTGCCAGGTAAAAGATCCCATCCTTTAGCACACGTATTTAAAGGGGACTCCTAACTCAAAGTCTCCCGGGTTCCCCACTTCACAGTTCAGTCTCCTCCTTTCCTGACCTTTCACCCCAAAGTAGCTTTGTTAGGTGGAACCTGCAGCCTTAGCTCCACATTGAGCATATGTCAGAATAATACTTGCACCCAAAGAACGAAAAAGACTTATTGTTTCAGTTGGAAAGGATTTTTCCAGAAACTTTTATAAAAACCCATTCAGGATAGATCCATATTTTATACATCTGGAAGTTTCTACAATCTGGGGAGCTACTTAATGGGCAGAAAAAAAATAATTTATCCTTACAAGTTTAAAAAAATATAAGACCAGGTGGACTCATTTTCAGGGTCATCCCAGACTTCAAAGGGACCCCTGCAGCCCCACATACTTCTGCCCTGTTTTTACCTGCATCTCTTACCGTCACAGGACCAGAATGCACTCCACACTTGCTAAAACTGCAGCACAAACACCCCCAGTCCTTCAGTGGATTGCTTCAAAGTTGAAGATAGATGGGCAAGCCAGGGAAACCTGCCACACGTAAGCATGACTAACTCTGACAGCGAAATGAAAGGCTGACCACAAACCCCTCCAAAGAGAAAATGCTGTGTCTTTTTAACTTGGCCGAATATTTTTAATTGTCTGGTAGTCTGGGGCTTTTTTTTGTTTATTAGTTTTAAATTTAGTTTCTTTACAGTTCCATATGCCGAGAAACAATCTTTTTTATCTTGTGGCATTGAGCATCCTTGGAGGACTCCCCGCCCCAGAGGGGAGGAGTTGAGCATTGTTTTGTTTTGTTTTGTTCCCAAACTCTACAAATAATAGAAGAAATGATATTGTTTGCATTGGGTGCACCTGCTTCCCTAAGCCAGGGTGAGGTGTTTTGTTTTCCCTCTCCACCCCCACTCTCCTTTTATCTTGGCTGTGCATACTTTGTTGTTTGGTGGGAATTTAAGTGGCTCCTGATTTCTTAGGGAACTTCCTATCCCAGGGAATTCAGAGATTCTCCCCAGAGGGCCCCCAGAGACGGTATTGTTTTATTGCCCCCACCCTCAGTCCACACAAATCACATAAACACGCACCCAAACACTCAAGATGTTTTTAAAGCAGCAGAAGAAATGTAATCCTGCAAAGATTTCCTGTGTATATGTGCATTCATGAGTGTGCGTGTACTTGAATGCTCTCTTGTGTACTTGAATGCTCTCTTATACCCAGGAGGGTATGTTGCACAGAGGAATGCAAATCTGAGTGCTTTGCTGTGTGCATTCTCTTTAGTCTTGAATACAACAAAAGTAAACAGTAATTTCTTCTCTTGCTCTAAGTTACAAGAAAGCCCCACGTGATCAACCCCTAGGACCTCCCTCTTTTTTCTCCCCTACACATCTTTCTCCAGGGTGAGGCAACAGTACTTGGCATGGGGTCACTGGTTGGAACCTACACAGTCTACCCCAGAGACTGTGCTGGGTGCACATCGCAGAGAGAAAGTGACCGACCTTCTAGTTCTATTTTGTGACTCTCTGGGTAGCCAGAATCTTGCCCTGCTTCATCTTTGTATCCCCAGGTCCTGACAAAGAGCTTTACTCCTGTCATAGGACATGTCAGAAAATATTCATAGAATGAATGTTCAGAGAGGTGATTTGGGGCAAGCCCTTTCATAGCTCTGGTTCTGATTTTCTTCCTGATAAATTGAACAGTTGATTTCTTGAATTTTTTTCTAACAACACTCTGATTCTCTTTGTTCAAAATGGGTATGGATTTCTCTCTTTATAGCAGTCCGAATTCTATTCATGAAACAGAAACCGAATTAAACATTATTTTAAATGAGATGAACTTCCTTCTCATGTAAAGGAAGTCCAAAGATAGGCCATTCAGGATTCAGAGTTGTCATCAGGGACGTAGGCAAGCCATCTTTCTACATGGCTACCTTCTATCCAATACCATATCGTGATTCTCCCTTCTTCTGGATCAGCAGGAAGAGAAAGTGTGGGGATGTAAGAGGGCCTGCTTTGCAGCCAAGCCCAATGAAGTGCTGTCTTAGAAGTAGCACTTGACATTGTGCTGATATCTCATTGGCCAGAATTTCTTCAGAGACGGTATTGAACAGTTGATCTGTTCAATATATTCCTTTTCCCTAAGCAAGATGATGCCCTAAACAAAAACCAGGATTTTATTAAGAAGGTAGAAAGGAGAATGGCTATTGGTGTCAAGTAGCAATCTTGCAGCACTTCAAAGTCATCATTGGCCTGGTTTGCAGTTCCAGACAGTGGTTCCACCACCTTTCCCTGGTTTGAGATCTTAAATAAAATTTTTCTAAATCCTGATGACATTTTTTTAATTTGTCCTTGGAAAAATGAGAGAGGGGGAAATAAAAAGATATTTTTCAAATGCTAACTTTATACTTACAAGCATTTGATTTAAAGAACTGCCCTTTATTTTATAATCAGATCATTTTCTCTGTTTTTCATGTGAAATGTGCTTTTTTTTTGGCAAAATGATGTTCATGGGAGACAAACAGCTTATTTTTTTTATTAAAGTTATTACTCTGAAAAAAATTTTGTGAACTTTTTGCAATCACCTAGTTTATTTTTTGATAAATCCTTTAAGTTCAAAAGTCTAGGAACATCGCTGTGGATCATTTCTTTGGTTTTCTGCCCTGTTTCCATCCTCTGCAGAAAGAGGGCTGGGGGGTAGAAAAATATTTGGCAGCGATGTCTGTACCTGTGAAATAGTGGAGGAATCAAGGACACAGGTGTGGTTCATTCAGGAGGAAAACAAACTTTCTTAGCCTGATGTCAAGGAACAACCTAGGAATGATATCCTCAACATGCCAGAAATGAAGGCCTAGTTCCTGAACTCTGCCTGCCCAAGTTCAAACCTTTCCTCCAGAAGGAACTAGAAGAGTGATCTTAAACACGTTACTTAACCTCTTGATGGCTATTTTTTTTTAAATCTGTAAAAAAAAATGTAGATAATACAATCTTTCTTAAAAGAATAGAGGAAATTTGAAAATGTACGTAAAGAGTTTAGTATGGTGACTGACACAGAATGTAGTCAACAAATGTTACTTATTACAGGATTTGATGCAACTCTGAATAAACAAAAAGCCAAAATTTATGATGGCTTAAGCACATAATTTTTTTTTCTTTTTCATACAATAGAATTCCAGAGGCCATTGGTTCAGAGTATGACTGAATGACAGCTATCCTAGACATCAGAGATCCAGATCTTTCTTTCTACTCTATCATCCTTAGCTCATCGATTTATGATATAACAGATCTAGAGTCCCAGCCAACACATCCACACGCAAGAAGAAGAAATGGTGCAAAAAAAGAATATTTCCACTGTTACTTTCAAAAACCCTACAGCATATCTAACCACAGCTCATTGAGCAAAATTTAGACCCATGATCATATCTAAAAAAGTAGAGGCTTTGAAAATGGAGTGCATTGATGTCCTTTAAAATTTTAAATTCCATTTTTTTTGGATGCTATTGTAAACGAGTTTTCCTCGTTTCCCTTTCAGAGAATGTGTCACTGATATACAGAAATGCCTTTGATTTACGGGTGTTAATTTTGTATCCTGCTACTTTGTTGAATTAATTTGCTAGTTCTAGAAGTTTTCTGGTGGGACTTTTGGGGTCTTCTAGGTATAGAATCATATCATCACCAAATAGTGCTAATTTGAGTTCTTCTTTACCTATACAAATCCTTTTAATTTCTTTCATCTAATTGCTCTGACCAGTATTTCAAGAACTATATTAAATAGAAGTGGTGAAAGAGGGCACTCCTGTCTTGTTCCAGTTGTTAGAGGGAATGCTTTCAATTTTTCTCCATTTAGAATGATGTTGGCCTGGAGCTTAGCATAGATAGCCTTTACGATGTTGAGATATGTTCCTGTTATCCCTAGTTTGTCTAGTGTTTTGAACATGATGGGATGCTGTATTTTGTCAAATGCTTTTTCTGCATCTATTGAGATTGTTCATATGGTTCTTATCTTTAAGTCTATTGATGTGATGAATTACATCTATTGATTTCCGTATGTTGAACCAAACTTGCATTCCTGGAATGAACCCCACTTGATCATAGGGTACTATCTTTTTGATATGTTTTTTATTAGATTTGCAATAATTTTATTGAGAATTTTTACATCTATGTTCATTAGAGATATTGGTCTGAAGTTTTCTTTTTTTGATGTGTCTTTGCCTGGTTTTGGAATCAGGGTGATATTGGCCTCATAGAATGAGTTTGGAAGTGCTCCCTCCTTTTCTATTTCCTGAAATAAATTGAAAAGTATTGGTATTAGTTCTTCTTTAAAGGTCTTGTAGAACTCTCCTGTATAATATGCATCCAGTCTTAGGCTTATCTTGGTTGGTAGGCTTCTGATGGCATCTTCTATTTCGTCACTTGAAATTGATCTGTTTAAATTATGTATATCATCCTGATTCAATTTGGACAAATCATATGACTCTAGAAAATTTGTTGATGCCTTCTATATTTTCTATTTTATTGGAGTACAAGTTTTCAAAATAATTTCTAAATATCTTCTGTATTTCTGTAGTGTCTGTTGTGATCTTTCCTTTGTTATCATGTATGTTAGTAATTTTCTCTCTCCTTCTTTTCATTAGCATGGCTAAGAGTCTGTCAATTTTATTTATTTTTTGAAAGAATCAACTTTTTGTTTTGTCAATTTTTTCAATGATTTCTTTTGTTTCAATTTCACTGATTTCACACACACACACACATCAGATAGAGCACTAATCTCTAGAATATAGAAATAACTCAAAAATCTTAACCCCAAAAAAACAAATAACTCAATAAATAAATGAGCCAAGGAATTGAACAGACACTTCTCAGAAGAGGATAGGTAATCAATCAACAAATATATGAAAAAATGTTCAACATCTCTAGCAATTAGAGAAATGCAAATCAAAACTACTCCAAGATTTCATCTCACTCCAATCAGAATGGCAGCTATTAAAAATAAAACAACAATAAATGTTGGCAAGGATGTGGGGGAAAAGGCACACTCGTACATTGCTGGTGGAACTCAAATTGGTGCAACCAATCTGAAAGCAGTATGGAGATTCCCTGGAAAACTGAGAATGGAACCACCATTTGACCTAGCTCTCCCACTCCTCAGTCTATACCCATAGGACTTAAAAACAGCATACTACAGTGACACAGCCACTTCAATATTTATAGCAGCGCCATTCATAATAACTGAACTGTGGAACTAACCTAGATACCCTTCAACAGATAAATGGATAAAGAAACTATGGTATATATACACAATGGAATATTACTCAGCATTAAAAGAGAATAAAATTATGGCATTTTAAGGTAAATGGATAGAGTTGGAGAATGTCAGGCTAAGTGAAATAAGCCAACCCCAAAAAACCAAATGCCAAATTATTTTTCTGATTTAAGGATGCTAATCCACAATATGCTGGCATGGGGGATGGGAGGATTAAATGAACTCTAGCTAGGGCAAAGGGGAAAAGGGGAGGGAGAGGAAGGGAGGAGACATAAGGGTAGATAAGATGGCGAAATGTGACGGTCATCATTACCCTAAGTACATGTAAGAAGACACAAAGGATGTGACTCTACTTTATGTACAATCAGAGATATGAAAAATTGTGCTCTATATGTGTAATATAAATGGTGATGCATTCTTTTGTCATATATAACAAATCAAAATTAAAAAAATAAATTACTAAGGAGACTGTAAAAAAATTAAAATAAAATTGAGATTCCAGATTCCATTATAAATGAAGGAGATTTAAATGGCATAGTAAGCATGCAGGGACCTTTGCCACAGATAAAATTATTGTTGATTGTTTTTGTTGTTGTTGTTGTCGTCATTTGAAGCTAGGACTCTGTGAAAGGAGCTGTTGCAGCCAGAGATTCTTAAAGTCATCAATGTAAGAGGTGATGATCAAAATCACATAAGCAATAAATCCTAGAAATCTACTGTGCTGCACAGGGCCTACAGTCAACAACAGGGTACTGTATACTGGAAAATTTACTGAAAGAGTATATCTTACATTCTAACATGTTCTTATCACACACACACACAAAAAAAAAATAGAGGACAGGAGGAAACTTTTGAAGATATTATCTATCTTTGATTATGGTAATGATTTCACAGGTATATAATATCTACAAGCTCAAAAGTTGTACACATTAAATATAAGGAGATTTTTATGTCAGTTATACCTCAATTAATTTTGTCCCTGGTGAATGGAGGTCTCTCTCTCTCTCTCTCTCTCTCTCTCTCTCTCTCTCTCTCTCTCTCTCTAATTTATAAGCAAAAACAGTCCTGAGGAGTAACATGAATAGAAGTCCCAGAATCACAATCATCCAGGACTAGTTTTGGATTAGATCTGGACTAGTGATATAGCTCAGTGGTAGAGCACTTGGCTAGCATGTGCAAAGCCCTGAATTCAATCTCCTGTACAAAAGAAAAAAAACAAATCAATCTCCAGGTTTCATACTATTACGTCCCATCCATCCCCCCACCAAATTCTAATTCAGTAGATCTGAGATTAGCTCAAATAAACTGTATTTTTAATTTTTAATATTTTATTGAATACAAGTGACTCAATGCAGCAGACTCATGACCTAGAGTGATTTATGATGTGCATTAATTCTCTGCTAGCTGTTCTCTGCCCTAGATGGGCTTGGAGGATTTCTGCTTCAAATGAGGTACAATGACATCACCGACACTGGTGTGTGTGAAGGGACAAGTCAGTAATAACAGAAGGCTCTAAAGTTGTTTTACTCCCTCAAAATTCAAAATTCACTTAGGCATCTAATTTTTAATCAATTTAGGAAGAATACACATATTATGGTTTAGATACAAATTATTCCCCAAAGCTCATGTGTGAGACAATGCAATGATGTTCAGAGGTGAACATTTGATTAGAATCCATTAGGTGAATTGTTTTCATTAAAAGAGCTATAACTTAATCCATTGCTGTATTAATCCATTGATATGGATTAACTGGGTGGTAACTGCAGGCATGTTGGGTATGACTGCAGAAAGTTCGTCAGTAGGGGTATGCCTTTTGGTTTTGCATTTTGTCCCTGGTGAATGGAGGTCTCTTTCTCTGCTTCCTTGTTGCCATATCCTGAGCTCCTTTTCTCTGCCACAGTCTTCCACCATGATGTTCTACCTCATCTTGATTCAGAGCTATGGAATCAGCCAACCATGGACAGAACCTCTGGAACAGTGAGCCAAAATAAACCTTTCCCCCTGTAAGTTGTTTTGTTTTTTATTTTTTTTTCGGGTCTTTTGGTCACAAAAATGCAAAGGTGACTACAATCCATCTGCATCATAACATTTAATTCTAAAATAACTATAATTATATTAAATAGTTCAGTGTCTAAGACCAAAATATAACATTTATAAATATGCTTATATAATATGTGATATTAATGTAACATAATATATATCAATATTTGAATGTTATAGAAAACATTGTTATTATAATATATTACTTATAATATATATTATAAGTAATATATATCATATAAAATATATATTACTTATAATATATTATAAAGGGAAAAAATAATAAGACTTTGCAAGTTTTCCTCAGTCCTCAAATACCAATGGCCAGTCAATCAAAAATAAGTGCTGATTAGTTCAGTGTTTGACAACTTCATAAAAAGTCATTTGCTTCTCAAGAGATGTCAGATGGAAAGCAGGGATTTGCACTATTCCTGAGCCTATGGTAGGATTCTAAGTCCTCTGAATGCCAATCATAGGTTCTTGGGGTTACAGGTTCTTGCATCTTATTCACTTCCTCACCTACAAATCCCCAATGAGGAGAATCTACCACCTCATTCATAAGTTGATTGATTCATTTTATACTGTCCCATGGCCTGATCCACTGCCATCCCACAGGTCCCATGGAGCAGCATTCTAGGGCTGCCTCCCTGTTCCCAGTCTTGGTGCAGACCTTCTGTTCCTCAGACTGTATGCTCTCCTGTTCCTTGGACCCCTGGCTTCTAATTTCACTTCTCATTCTCTCATTTCTGACCTCCCTTTGTCCTTTATACCCAAATGTGTTTGCCCCAGTTACCATAGTGGGTCTTTCTTGATTATTATTTGTTTTCACTCCATCTATGCTACCTCTCTGATTTAAACCAATTCTGTTGTCCCCCATCTCTGTACCGTCATGTTAAGTGCAATGCACTTGCCTAGTCTACCCACCCCCACGAGCAAGAATGCAGTGTTTTCTATAGTGCCAGAACAGGAAAGGGGCCATCAATATTTGTGAAAACATATCCCCCAAAGCACCACTGTTGCATTCATTTTTTTAATGTACATGTTTCTCATTAATGCTCATCCAATTCCATTTTCTGTTGTTATAACAGAATGTTTAGACTGGGTAATATATATATAAAAAAGGGTTATTTTCATTCACAGTTCTGGAGACTGAGTGGAAAGTCTCATATTAGGCAAGCACCTTTGGTGAGGTACTTATGGAACTTGACCTCATGGTGGAAAAGTGAAAGAGCAAACCAGAGCATGAAAAGAGAAAGCATGGGGCAAGCTCACCTTCATAACAACCCACTCTCTCCGTAACTCCAGTGGACACAGCATTCATCAGCCCTCCAGATCTATCCACCTTCCCCTAGGCTCTGCCTTTCAGCATGACCACACTGGGAACTAAAGACTCAACCCAGAGACTTTTGGTAACCACGTACAAACTATGGCAGTGCTTTATGCAGAGTCCTCACAACAATGATAAGCACAGGAAGGAAAGGAGGAAAAGCAAGAGAGAAGAAAGGAAGGGGTGGAAGGAGGGAAGGAGGGAGGCGAGTAAATAGAAGTAAGAGAGTAAAGGGAAGGACGAAAAATACAAAATATTTACCAGTAAATAAATGTCATTGATGCTGGAGATCCTCAAACAGGAAACCCCAAGAATATCAGCTTTGCAGTAAGGAATGAAGCAAAACATGCACAGTGGAAGAGGCTGGATGGCCAAGCCACACACTCCTGTCCAGCCAAGAGATCAAGAGAATGACCTGCCCTAGAGTGTTACAGGAGGACAGAGCAAAGTGCAGTCACTGGGCTGGAGGAAATAACAAAGGAAGGGAGTCTTCTGGGCTGGATTGTAAAGAACTGAAGAACAGAAGACCTTTAATTAAGCATTTGACTAATCTTCCATGACTCCTTCCTCAGCAGTTTGCTATTTGACCTGCTCTCATTCAAACAACACATCTCTCCAGTGAGTGCCCAGATGTGCCCAGAACCTTCACAGATGCATTTTCTTCACAGCAGTGGACAACCCACTCCCCAGAAGAAGTCTAGAAATCAGGAGGCTAGAGATGGGTAAGAGGAGCAGTGCCAAAGCTGCCTAGGTCTGGGACCAAATTTCATTGTCTTTAGAAGGGAGCCCAGGTACAAATCCACAGAAAAATGAAAATGAGGTCAACTCGAAGGAATTAATGAAAATCAGGGCTGATGATGAGGACCGAGTGTAACTCTTACCACTCTCTTTACTTATTGGAGGAAGTCTACTGGTGCTAATGTTAGCTACCTGGATACAAAGGTAAAGGCTGCATCCCACTCAGTTGTACTCATGGTCATTTTCAAAAGCAACCTGACTCTCAGCCACAGGCTCTCTCCTCATGGCCTGTAACTCAACACCACCCCTTCTTTCAATTTACTAAAGCAGCAATGATCAACCATGTCTGCACGTGCTTTGATTCACCTGGGACATTTTTTACAATGCTGATGCCACCTCTGGATCTTTTGGTTTAATTGTGCTGGGGTGTGAGCTGGCCATCAGGATTGTCTAGATTTCTCCAAATGTTTTTTTAAGATGTCCTAGGTTGAGATCTACTGTCCTAAAGCATCATTAATAGGAAATTATTATGTAATCGAATTTTTCCTGAAACTCTGGGAGTTATGAAGACATTATTCCAAAAGTTTAAAATAAAACTTCAAAATCAATTTTAAATATTTGTGTGCTTAAAAAAAATTGCTCGGTCTCTCCATTGGGAAATTCTTTCTAACTAGAGAAAGATTAACAGCACCTATAACTTAATTTCATCCTACAGGCCCCTCTCCTCCCCTCAAGACACTTTTCTTTCCTACTCTAGCACTCTGCTAGCTGCCCTTCTTTTGTCCCCCACCTCAGCCCACCCTATTACAGAAGATAACTGTTGAGGGACCCAGGTGAAAACAAGAAGCAAGGGGTAGGTGGATAGAGAAGGGCAGATGGTTGCTGTACTTTGTTATGAAAGGTCATTTAAACCACTATATCCAACTTTCATCTTTTATAGCCAAACACATCCACTTCTATCTACACACCAAAAAAGACCCTCTTCCTCTATGGAGAATTCAATATTCTTTAGGGGCCACCCAGGTCAAACTGCAAAGAGCTTAATATATTAGTATTATTATTTTTTTATTTCTGACACCTCTGTTACATGCCAGGCACTCCATGAAGAAAGTTTTATTAGTATCCTATTTCTCAAATGAATATTGAAGCTCAAAAAGCTTAAGGAACTTGTTAAACGTTTCAGCTGTTAATCTGGAATTGTACCAAATTTAATTCCACCTCCTTTTCTATAATGAAAGGGTTTCTGGCGTAAGGCCATCTAGATCACTGTTATTAAAGCTTTTAGGATTTCATATTTCATAGGATCATTTTGAAAAACTATCTTGACTATATTTTTAAATTGACATTTCTACTCAAGAGATACAGAAAAATCATTTGGCAGTAGTCAGTATCCATTCACCATAAAAACTCTTCACAAAATATTATAAAAAGAACTTATCTTAACACCATAAAAACCATGTGAAAAGTTCACAGCTAACATCACTATCAGTGGTGAGAAACTCAGACCTGTTCCTCTAAGATTCCACGTAAGGAAAACATGCTCACTCTTACCACTTCTCTTCAACGTCTACTGGATTCTTAGCTAAAGGAATTAGACAAGAAAAAGAAATAAAAGGCATCCAAATTGGAAAGGAAGAAGTAACATTATCTCTTCAGATGACATTATTATATACATAGAAAACTCTATAAAGACTCAAGAAAAATGTTAGAACTAATAAAAAAATTTAGCAAAGTTGCAGGTTACAAAATCCATATACAAAAAAAAATCAGTAGCATTTCTATACAATAATAACAAACTAACTGAAAAGGAAATTAAGAAAATAATCCCATGTATAATAGGAACAAAAAAATACTTAGGAATAAACTGAAGAAGATGAAAGATGTTTATGCTGAAGTTATAATGTATTGAAGGAGGAAATCAAAGATAGAGATAAATGTGTTCAAGGATTGAAAGACTTAATATTCTTATAATGTCCATGTTATTCAAACTGATTTACAGATGCACAACAATCCTATTAATTTTTGGATTTTAAATGTCCCCCACAGGCCATGGCCTACAAACTTGGTCCCCAACTAATAGTGCTGGTGGGAGGTGGTGGAAATATTAGGAGGCAGAGCTCATTTGGAAGTAGTAGGTTGGAGAGTACCTTTGAGAGCTTTATTTGACCCCATTCCCTCTCTACTCTTCCTTACTGGCCACTGTAAAGGGAGCATCTCTGCTCTACCACACACTCCACACCATAATGTTCTAACTCACCACCAGCCCACAGCAATGGAGCCAAAGGACTATGGACTGAAACCATGAGTTAAAATAAATCTTTCTTCCTTTAAGTTGATTTTCTCAGGTATGTTGTCATAGCAATGGAAAACTGACTAACACAAGTCCCTATTATGCTCCCAATGGCATTTTTTGCAGAAGAAAATAATTCTGAAAGTCACAGGGATCTATTAGATAGTAGGAATAAGTTTAAAAGATCCATTGCACAAAATATTGACTATAGCTAATAATAATGTATTATAGTCTTACAAATTGCTAAGAGGGTAGATTTTAAGGCTTTTACTTAAAAAAAAAAAGATAGTATGGTAGGTAATACATATGTTAAAAAGCTGAATTTATTCACTTTACCATGTATACATATTTTAAAATAACATATTGAACATGATAAACATATATAATTTAGTAAATTTTTAAATTGAAGTAAAAAAATCTAAAGCAAATGTTATTAAAAATATACATATATATAATATATATAAAATATATATTATATGGAATTACAAAAGACACCAAATAGCCAAAAGAATCTCAACCAAAAAGAACAAAGCTAGAGATACCACACTTCCTGATTTCAAAATATATTACAAGGCTACAATAACTAAAACTATATGGCACTGATACAAACACAGACATATATACATCAATGGAACAAAAATAGAGCCCAGGGGCTGGGGTTGTGGCTCAGAGGTAAAGCACTTGCCTAGCATGCATGAGGCACTGGGTTTGATCCTCAACACCACATAAAAATAAGATAAAGGTATTGTGTCTACCTACAACTAAAAAATAAACCTTTAAAAAAAATAGAACCCAGAAGTAAATCCATGCATCCACAGTCAACTGATCTTTGACAAAACTTCCAAGTACACACAATGAAGAAAAGACAGTCTCTTTAATAAGTGGATATGAGAAAACTGGATATCCACATCCCAAAGAATGGAATTGATGGACCATTTTCTCACACCATCTACAAAAATCAACTCAAAGTAATTAAGGACTTAAATATAAGACCTGAAACCATTATAACTATTAAAAGAAAACGAAGGGAAAAGCTTCTTGCCATTGGATTGGGTGTTGACTGTTTTCTTAATATGACACCAAATGCACAGGCAAGAAAATCACTAATAGATAAGTGGGATGGATGACCTGAAACAGCAAAGGAAGCACCAGTATGTAAAACTACAGAAAAGGAGAAAATATTTGTGAAACATATCTGATAAGGGATTAATATCCAAAATATATAAGGAATTCACATACCTTAATGGCTGAAAAACAAATAATCCAATTTAAAATTTAAGTCAAAACACAATGTAAGATCACCTCATGCCTATTAGAATAGCTATTATTAAAAAAAGATAAACAAGTGCAGGTGAGGATATGAAGAAAAGGGAACCCTTGTACACTGTTGAAGGGAAGGTAAATTGGTATAACCAATATGGAAAAAAGTATAGTATAGTTCCTCAAAAAATTAAAAATAGGCCAGGCGTGGTGGCACATGCCTACAATCCCAGCAGCTCAAGAGGCTGAGTCAGGAGGATCTCCAGGTTTCAAGTTAAGCCTCATCAATTTAGCAAGGTCCTAGACAACTTAACCAGAACCTATCTCAAATAAAATATAAAGAGGATTGGGGATGTGGCCCAGTGGTTGAGCACTTCTGGGTTGAATCCCCAGTACAAAAAAAAAAAAAAAAAACAAGAAAAATAAAAAATAGGACTATTATATTATCCAGCAATTTCACTTTTGTTAGCTTTGCATTCCTGTGACCAAAATGTCTGACAAGAATAACTTAGAAGAGGAAATGTTTATTTTGACTCATAGCTTCAGAGGTTCACTCCATGGTCGACCCACTCTATTGCTCTGAGCCCAAGGTGAGCCAGAGCATCCTGGTGGAAGAGCAAGGCAGAGGAGCACTCCTCTGCTCATGGCAGACAGGAAGCAGAGAGGTAGCAAAAGGAATGGGCTACTGGGAAAATCAAACCTTTCAGGGTTCAATGCCATTGACCCACCTCCTCCACTCATATCCCACCTGCCTACTGTTACCACCCAGTTAATACATTCAAGCTAGGAGATAAACTGATTAGGTCACGGCTCTCATAATCCAATCATTTTTGGGGACACCTCATATCCAAACCATAACACCACTCCTGTGCATACATGCAAAGGAAATGAAATCAGTGTTGCAGAGGAATCTGCACACCCTTGTTTATTTCAGCATTATTCACATTAGCTAAGATGTGGAAACAACCCTAATGTGCATCAACAGATGAATGGGTTAGGAAAGTTTGACACCTATTTCTATCTATCTAAATATATATATATATGTATATATATATATATACATATATATATATATATATATGATATGTATACATCAGCCTTTAAAAAGTAGACAGTCCTGCCATCCCTGAACCAAGATTTAGAATTGTTCATTTTTGTCTCATGTCCTATAGGTTTTCATCTCTAAGATATGAGATGGGAGAGGGGTATTTGCTTTTGAAGGGAAAGATTCCTGTGATCACAGAGGTGAGAGGGTTGAACTTGCCCATCAAGAATTGCATACATATGGTAGTTTAGCATCTGCAGATTTATGCCTTTGAAATATCTGTACCTGCTAGGTGCAGTGGCCCATACCTGTAATCTCAGTAACTCAGGAGGCTGAAGCAGCAGAATTTCAGGTTGGAGGCCAGCCTCAGCAACTTAATGAGGTCCTAAGCAACTCAGTGGGACTCTGTCTCAAAAGAAGTCTAACGATGTAGCTCAGTGGTAAAGTGCTCCTGGGTTCAATCTCCAGTACCAAAATAATCATAGTCATAATCATAAATACCTATGTCCATGTATCCATCAATTGAGAAAGTCTTAGACCCTCTAGTAAAGCCCTTAACAATATCCAGCATGTGCCAATCTCTTCTTCATTGCCTCTGTCCCAAAGAGTTCATTTTCTACCCAAGGAATTTATTCTATTTCGGGGCTACTGTGATAACTAGAAAGTTTCACAGGAGACCCTTTAACAAGTTAAAATCAACCAACTGATTAATTGTGTTTGGATGATTTAAAAAAAAATCATGAAGTTTAAGATCTGCCATTAAATTCCAACTTACCTGTAAAAAATTTTTGAACAAGTGTCTTTATCTTGCAAAATCTGTTTCCTTACCTGTAAATGGAGATAATGTTGATAATGTTTAGATAACATGTGAAACTCACCCAGCCCAAAGCTTGGCATATTGCAAGCACTAAATAAAGAATTGTTGTCATTCAACAAGTTCCTGAGCCTTTTACCTGTCCCATCATCCAACTCATTTTACTGTCACTGTTCCAGGAGATGGTGAAACACTTAGTAAATTCCTTGCTGTAGTACAGATGTGTTACTGCAGCAGCCCCCTGATGGCCCAACAAGTAAGATTTTTCAAAAGAAATGAGGATTGTAAGACATGACTTATTGGGGCTGGGGATGTGGCTCAGGGGCTGGGGATGTGGCTCAAGCGGTAGCGCGCTGGCCTGGCTTGCGTGCGGCCCCGGTTCGATCCTCAGCACCACATACCAACAAAGATGTTGTGTCCGCCGAGAACTAAAAAATAAATATTAAAAAATTCTCTCTCTCTCTCTCTCTCTCTCTCTCTCTCCTCTCTCTCTCTCTTTAAAAAAAAAAAAGACATGACTTATTCTCTGTGAACTCTTATGATTAGCTGAGTTTTTCCATCACTTCTCTAAGTGCTTCAGATGATTAAGTCAATAATTTGTCTTAAAACTTTATTCCATAGAGGGATAGGGTGTATAGCTCAGTGGTAGAGTACTTGCCTTGCAGGAGTCTTGGGTTTAATCACCAGAACCAGAAAAAAATAAAAGATAAAAGATAGAAGAAGGAAAAAGGAAAACCTTTACCCCAGACAGATGTTCATTGACTTACAAGAGGGTCATATCCCAAAAAGTCCATAGTAAAATCTAAATATTGTACATATTTAATATACCTAGCCTATGAAATAACTTAGCCCAGTCCACTATAGAGTACTGTTAACCTTCATGACGGAATGGCTGTCTGGGAGCTGAGGCATCTGGAGACAGAATCATACCACGTGTCACTAGCCCAGGGTTGAGGGGGTGGGGAGATTTCAATTAAAAAATTGAAGTACAGTTTCTACTGGATGTGTATCACTTTCACACTATCTTAAAGTCAACCAATTATAAGTCAGGACCGTCTTAACAGTATTAACATTAAACTCACTGGTTTATAGATAGAAAAATCCATCTTCTCTTTTAAAAGATCCAGCCCTCCAGGATCTCTTCCAGGTTTCGCTATTCCTCCAAATCTCCAGCATTGGTATGGCAATCCCTTATACAAGCTCCTTCCATTTGCTATACTCCACTCACTCCAATCCCCCCCAAAATTAAACTAAAATGAGGCAAGAAAAAATGCTGGGACATGCTAACTGGAGAAAAGGTAGAGGTGAAGAAAAAGAAAGAAACATGTCTTCAGGCAGAATGCAGTCTTTAATGGAAAATATAAAAGAGGGGACAACGTCCCTATATCCCCAGTAGGCACACACAAAAAGGAAGTAGACTTGAAGTATGACGACTGGGTAGATTTCTAAAAGCAGAAAGGGAAATACTGAAGTGAAACATAAAACTATCTTCCCTGGTAGTTCTTAAAATGAAAGATTGGAGGTGGGATTGGAGAGACAGAGGCATATCATTTGCTCTTGTGTTTTAGAGGTACCAAAGGGATAGTCTGGATTCATCCATTCATCCATTCATTCATTCGTTCAATAAATATTTATTGAAGGCATTCAATATGTTAGGGACTTTCTTAAGTGATAGAATTGTAGAAGTGGATGAACCAAGAAAAAATAGACAGTAAACAAATAATCAATGAGGTGTGCTGTCAGGTGGTGATTCTAGATACTGGGGGAAAAACAAAAGAGCAAAGGAGGATTGTAAGATGGGGAGAGGTGAGAGTAGATGTCTGTTAGTAGTAGGACTGTGAGGAAGAACCTCAAGGAGAAGGTAAACTTTGCACAGCCCCAATTTGCAGATTATACACGCTGTTTTCTCTGGCTGTAACAGACTAGCTAGTTTACAAACAGTGGAAATTTATTTGGCTCACAGCCTTGAAAACCGGGAAGTCCAAGAGTATGGCTGCAGCATCTGATGAGGGCCTCTGTGCCTTCTCATAACATGGCAAATGAACACGAGCACTCACAAGAGAGTTAGTGCAACTTGTTCTTTTTATCAGAAACCCACCTGTGCAATGATTAACCTGCTCTTGCAATAACACACTAATCATTCATAAGGGCAAAGCTCTTGTGACCTACCAGCTCTTATAGCTTCCATCTCTGGATACCGTCACAATGGCAATGAAATTCCAACATGAATTTTGGAAGGAACAAGTCATAGCAAGATGGACTGGCAGAAAGGTGGAAGAAGAGCACTCTAGGCAGAGGGACCAGCCCACACCAAGGACCGAAGGTGAGAGTGCACTGGGAAATGGGCACGTTCCAGAAACAGCAAAAAACAAATGGACTAGAACAGTGAAGGAAGGTTGAGTACAGGAAATGAGGTCAAAGGGGATGGTTAAAAGTTCGAACATGTCATTCTTTAATTTTATGGTTCCATTCTGTATGTATAGAATATTGCTATATTCTTAATATTGCTATATTCACCAGAAACAAAACCATGCCCCAGAGGAGATTTTTTTTTTTAAATAAGAGTAGCTCCAGAAAATTTTTAGTAATCAACTCAGGGGTAGCAGCTAGTCTGTCTCTGACTGAAGTCTGATGTTTTCAAGTCTCTTTTGCTAAATCAAACCATAGACCACCTAATAACTGCCTAGGAATGATCAAGAGTTTTCAAATTTAGGCATAGCCTTTGAACTTGAGTCTATGTCAAAACCCAACATAAAGCACTTATTGGAAAATACTAGCATAACAATGAGAAATTTTACAACCACATACTAAAGAAGCTTGATATTATGTCCAATTAACACAAAATCTGGAAAACTTGCTATGTTCCCCAGATCCATCTCTCAAGGAAATCTATTTGCCTTAGACTTTTCTGGGACTCATGGGCTGGGAGAAGAGTTCTGTAGCCAATGCATGTCAATACCTAAAGACAGTTCAAACAGAAAGGCCTGGGTTTCTTTCTCCTTGGCTATTTTTCCTCCCCTCTCCCTGGCCCCACCCCAGTGCAGAACACTGAAGCATCTAAGAGAAAAGCCCTGCGGCTCATCAAGATCAAGGAGGGCATTATATTTCAAGTTAAAGTTCAAAACAGCTTGGGTTTTGCTGAGACTTCTTACTTCCTGAAATCAGATGGCGCCTTTAGTACTTCAGTGTGCTGAGTCACAAGCCAGCCAGCTACACACTTGATCTTTCATTTGAGGCCACCCAGCTGACAAGCCATCTTCCTCAGTGGCAAATGAATACAAGGACCATGTCGAGAGCACCTTCAGGAGCGATTCCTGTGGAGTGTTAAGACATAGAACAAATAGGATGCTTTTTGCTTCTTTCTGCTGGCTTTATTTACCTTGAGAATATTTAATCATTCAGAAGAAATTACAAAAAAAAAATTCTTACAAATAATCTTTAAATGATACCACCTACAGCTGCCTAATTACTGCATTGTTTATTTTATTTTAGGCTTGTATTTACCCATTGGAGAGTCCAAGGACATGTGCAACAAAAATATCGAGATTCTAGCCATAAGGGAGCCATTCATGTTAAAGTCCTAGAAGCTGATAAATGGTGGCTGCCCATCAGCCCAGACTTGCTGGTAAACAAATTTTGGTGAATTACCAACTGAGAAAGATTTGGCTAATTCCACACAAAAATCCAAAAATTGTAGATACTCTTAAAAACTTGAAAGATCTGGCAACAGAGGACCAAAATTCCCAGGTGGTCATCCGTCAGAATGGATGCTAGGAACATGGATTATCACTCACATCCACCTCACTGTATTCTTCTGCATTAATGCCTAACCCTGTGAGCATGCACCTGGGACCCCATCTAGCCCAACGCTTCTATTTGGCAGAGAGAAAAGCAGGATCCAGAGAATTTTAATGACTTGTCCAAAGTCACCCAATTAGATAGAGGCAGAGCTGGGGCCAGAATTCTGGCCCCCTTCCCGAGATGTCCCATTTCCTAGAGCTCCGATAGTGAAAGAAATTGGGCCACATTTGAAGCAATGTCTCAGATGATGCTGGCTCTGAAGTTATTTTAATTATAAATCATCACCAGAAACTAATGAAGGCATCAAAGCAGTGACACTGGTATAGACCAGACGGGTTTGGAAAACTAGGAGGTAGAACATTTCCTGAGGGATTTTAAATTTAAGTAATCTATATTTAAAATGTCATGATTTTTGTGAGTAACAGTGGGGCAATGAAAAGCTGAATAAAAATCACATCCTAATTCAGCTATACTGAATAAATTAAAAATGATATTTCTTGGACGCTTCAATTAGTGGCTGTTTTTTTGCAAGAATTCTGCTCTATATCCTTCATTTAGTTAATTCATGGTAATACATTCAATGAAAATAAGTAGGTACTTATTTAGGCCTTTTGAGAGCTTTTATGACCAATGATACTGTTTTTCTCATAAGGTAAAATACACGGACCATCCAAAAAATTGATTTTCATAGGTAGTTGCATTATAAACATAAAAAAATTACAAAAAGTATGCTGGAACTGGTACTGAAGACCCTGATGTTATTTTTTTTTTCTTACTACATCAATTCAAAATAGAAATGGGAATTTTTTTTCTTTTTTTTTTTTTTTTTGAAACTGGAGATCAAACCCTGGACTTCATGTATGCAAAACAAGAGCTTTGCCACTGACCTATACAACCCAGCCCCAGAAATGGGAATTTTCTTAATTAATTTTTCTACATATTACTGGTTTATGGCCCTAATTCTCTCCTGCTTTCCAGGAAGACTAGCTCTACCTGCACCATTCTCAGAAATCTGTCACCTTGAAAAGGTTTAACAAGAAGCCAGAATATGTCTTTGGAAAAGTATGTAATCTCAAAATGACCTCTTGTACCTCTGCCCCAAAGAAAAATGTACTACCCAGATCATGATATAGTACTACCCATGACTGGTGACATGATGAGTTGGACATGCTACCTGTTTTATGGTTCCACACTCTTTTCAACAGAGTCCACAAACTACATTAGCAGCCATCTAAATCTAGGTAATGACAGGAGTCTAAGAAGTCGGAGCACAGTGCTGCTCCGTAATGCAGTGTTGCCATTAGAAATTGCAGTTGCTAAAATTAAACTGACACTTGGCAGAAATTATCATAACATGTTCCATTGCAGCCTTATGACTGACAAGAGTGGCACAGGCTGCACTGGGAATGGAGCTGTGTGCCTCAGAAGAGGGACCAAGAATATCCAAGGCCACGCAGCGATAGCTTGAGTGGGACAGCATTTGAAATCGAACTGTCCTCCTCCTATCCCTTCCCAGAAACACACAAGTCCTTGCTCAAGTTCAAAGTACAAATTTCCTCTTTACCTTCTGTCTTTGTTTTCTCTTCACAGAAGGGAGGAGGAGCTCAGTGGTTGGGCAAAGAAAAGGAAAGCTCTATTTTGTCACCTGCCAGAATGGGTTTTCTCCCTCTCCTCTCCCATCACTCTCAGGATCAAGGCAAATTCCTGAGACAACACTCCTTAACTGGCAAGTCTACTTTTAAAGCAATAGGAAAGCATCCCTTTCCCCCAGTGCCCACATTACTGCCTCTGTTCTGGCCATGTTTTGTTCTAACCTAAAGCATATGCCAGCTTCCTCAGGCACCGTCCAGGAACTCAATGCAACTAAAGGGTTAAACAAATTCCTTGGAAACTAGAGGAGGGAAGACTCCTGGAGCTGTGCAGGTGCAGAATTACAGCCTGCCACTGCTCATCACGCCAGACTCCTGAGTCTTTGCACTGGGTCTTAGATACAGCAATGTTTGGACTTGCTTGTTTTAACATTTTTAAATACATGATTTTTTTTTCCTATTCTCTCAGCAGACATCCAAGCCCACAGTGTTTTCAGCAAATATTTGTCAAATGGTCAACAAAGTTTTAAAATATTTTATCAGAGTCCTTTCCCTCCTCTGCAATTTCCAGTCTGATTTAAGCTTTCCTAGTCCACAGATGATCAGTTTAGGGCAAGAAGATCTTATTTAATAGCTAAAGGGTTATGTTCCCTTGTTGGGGGCTGGGGGGCACTCCAAAGCTCTACATTGTAAGGAAGTCACGTTATTCAAAACTTGAATTTGCAGTTTAGAATTCCAAGAGTAATGAAATTGGTAAATATATGAAAATCGATTGGAAGGAAAAAAATGAAAGAATTTTGTCTTTTCTTAGCCTATAGAGGGAAAGGCCAAGGAATGTAAGACATACACAGCAGAATACTTTGTTCTTTGTTTTTTATTTAGTCACAACACATCAGTACAACAGAGGTCAAACCCAGTTCAGTGGAGGTTGTTGAAACTACACCTGCTAAAGGAATAAACCTGTAAAATGATACATTTATAGCCCAAATCAGATTAAATAAACCAAAGAGAAGAAGGCAGCAAAGCCCCTTTAAATATCTCAACAACCACATTTCCATGCACCAAAAGGAAAACACAACATAAAAAAAAATTTTTTTTTCAGTTCAAAAAAATACAGCAGCTCCAGGAAAATTAGGTCATACATTTAGCAGGTTCCACTGTACTATTCAATTGACCACTTGCACACGTGATCACTTATCCAGGTTAACACTTAAGAATTTGAGATCTGTGGGATTAAAAATTAATTGCATTGCTTGGGGCTGGTAAATGCAGGCATATTCTATGCAATTGTCTTCTGTTTCCTCTCCAACACTCCCAATGGGGCCCTAACCCACCAGTGGCTGTCTCCTAGGCCTGAATTGCCAGAAGGGCAAGTTCTAGCAGACAATGGCACTTGGTTCAGTGGATTCAGGGTCACTGATAGTATGTACATCCAACTGACTGCTGAGGAGGCAGAGAATTAACTAGTCTTCTTTCTTGGATAAAGCTAATCATCTGATTTGTCACCGCTTTGTTTGGAAATATAAAATTCAATATAGTTCCCCCTACACACAAAGAATATTATTCATACACCTTAATCTCTCAAAATATTAACAAACAGAATCATGTTAACATTGAGCATAGTGGTTTGAAAAATTAATTCTAAAATCAGACTGCAACTATACAAGGAGAAAAACAGACCAAAAACACTAAAGTTTATGATTCCTAAAACTCTGAGGCAAAATGGAATCATTCTTAGATAGGTTTACAAAGTAAATTAGACACAGTAAAAACCTATCACAAAGAATAGGTTTGTACTATCTCAATTAAATGTTTTAAACAAAAATTAACAACTAGTTTTTTTAAACTGCCAATATATGACATGATAAAAAAATTAAAAAGAGTAAACCAACAAACCTTTAGTCTTTAAAAAAATTTATCTGAAAGTGTACCTTTTTCCTTTTTACTTTTACTGACGACTTTAAGGTGATGTTGGCAACAGTCCAGCTCAGCTGGGATTTTAAGTTTTCCCCTCCCTCTTTTTTTTTTTTTTTAAATAACATCAGTTTTTTAAAAAGCTCCGATCTCCGTCCCCCAAGGTCTATAGGGCTTGCCAAGGTTTGCCGCCTGCGTGGGTGCCGAAGGGCTCAGTGCATTGGGAGAGAGTAAATGGAAGGAGCCAAAGGAGAAGGGGAAGGCAGACAGCGAGGCTACTGAGGACAGCAGAGGCGGTGAGAGTTTGGAGGCAGAGGTGACCACGGGAAGAACCGGTCCAAGGCCGCCAGTAGGGGGCGCTCGCAAAGCAGGAGCCTCCGGATGTGCCGAGGCCAACCTGCCCTGGTGGTGTGGTTCCGTGGGCGATGCAGCGGTGCCAGCGCTGCCGTGGCTGTTCTGGGGCAGCAACAGCGGGTGCGCGATGTGTGGATGATGTCCGAAGGCGCTCCCCCAGGGAATGTGTCCAAGACCCGCGTGGGCGCCACTCGCAGCTTCCCGCTGGGAGGCGTAGTTGTTGAGATGTGAGACCAATCGAAAGCGAAGCGGGTCGGAGGCATCTAGTCCTTCAATGATGCTCAGGTAACGGGCAACTTCCGCCAGGCATTCCCGAAACCCCAAACTCCGATAGTCCATAGCTAGGGCATGTGCGTCAAAATAACCTGAGAAAAGAACAAAAGAAAAAAACTCAGGGTTTTGCTCATTACCCGCCTTTCTTCCTCCCCAAAGGCAGTCTTTTCTGGCAAATACCTAGTCTTGAAAACAGAACAGTCACGGGGGTTCTCCTGCAAACCCAAATACTCTGGAGCGGACCAAAAATCTTTGCATTAATCAACATGAGTAGAATGTATTTGCTAATGCAAGTTCAAAGTCCAATTAGGAGCTGCTGAGCACAAATTGGAATTATACCCTACCAGCAGATGAAACTATGCTCATTCCTTTAATGTTTTCCCTCAACAACAACAAAAAATACATCAAGGACAGAGAAACCACAGAGCAGTGAAATTCATTAGACACACAGATGTAAGTTATCATCGTGGAGCTTTTAGGCACTTGGTCCTCAGTAAAGCATTTTCCAGGCTGGAGACAGAGGAGACCGACCCACAGACCTTGGTCTCCCACCTTCTGTTAGGTTTTTCTCTACTAAACCACAACAGGTTTCTGTCCTGGATGTGATGTGTCAGCTCCTTAATAATAATAATAATAATAATAATAATAATAATAATAATCCTATGTAAGAAATTAAGAATATATGTACATGTGTGTGCATGCTATTTCTCAAAATTGCAATGGACAAATGTGGCAGATATCTGAATCAGGGCTGTCAAAACTTTAGAGGATCTCAGAGACTTTTTTTTTTTTTTTTTTTTTTTGGATAGGCACTTTCCAAAAGATGCACTAGCATAATTTGCAAAGGGCTGGGGTAATATATTTAATGGAAAAAATCAGATGTTCAATTAAAGTCATACTAACAGGCAAGCGCACATGCCACACATCCTTCTCTGCCCACCCCCAGAGAAAAAGCAGGCAGGAACTGCACCAATCCTGGACTATGCCTACTGTTCCCTGTACCCTGACGAGATAGAGGTCTCCAGGACTAATAAGAAGTACCTTTCCCTCCTGCCGTGTGCAGCATTTTCAGGTGATCCACGGTCATCTGTAAGATCTCAGCTTTTTCTAGCTTAGCAGATCCCTAAAGAAGAGAATGACAAAAGACTGATTTGGCACGAGTGCCTTTGGTGGAAAACATATAACACACACGCACACACATATACATATTATATAATATCACATATTATATAATATATATGTTACTCTTTCTCTGTAAATCAACAAGTGTGGACTAAAGCAAAATTGTCTTCACAAAATCCGTTGGAAAATCTGTATGAATTCATCGAGACATAAGCAACACGACTATTTTCCAAGACATGAATAAGGTTCAGATTTATGGGGGAAGGAGTCAGAAGGCGCAGATAGCTATACTGATAACTCTACCTACTTTCTCCATTACCTGCTTCTCAAAAGCACTGGGTACCAGCCTCCTTAGCTCAGACAAACTGTTATTGATCCGGTCTCGTCGGCGCTTCTCAATGATCTGTGGGAAGCAGGCAAAACAAAGAAGGACATTTCCATGATGACTGCAAATTTCAAAGAGAAGAAATGTGATTCTTTCTGTTAATTAATAATAAAATTTAAAAAGAGGAGCAATCGTTCAAAATAAAATTTAAAACTCACGCCTCTCCGTCTTTTCCTGGCCAAGATCTGGGAAGATGTAGTTGGGGACATGGAACCTAGAGCCGAACTCAAGTTTCTGAAAGGAAAGGGGGTTGCGGGGGAGAACAGTCGTTAAGCGAGTGGAGATGATCTAAGGGTAGCCCCAAAGCCCTTCTTGCACTCAAGACTATTTTGGCAAATTGGACTTGAAGGTGACTCGAGGGTCTCTCGCCACCGGCAGTGGCCAGCCTGCGACGCACACAGGTCGGCTCAGAGCAGCAGCTCCTGAACCCTCGCCCGCTGTCACCGCTGCCAGTCAGTCGGGTCTCTCCTCCCTCTCTGGCCCCGCTCAACCGTCTCCAAATTACCCATTCTCGTCCGCACTCTCCTTCTCCACCTCTATGGTCTCGTCCAGCTCGCTATCCGAGGAGCTGTACTCGGGGTGAGCTCGCTTCATGCTGGCTGCGCTGGGGCTTCAGGGGAGGGTCGACGCAGTGGGCAGGGAGGAGTTAACAACCGCGGCGCCTCTCAGCGCTCGGCTGCTAGCGTTCAGCACACACTGATCCCGCTCACGCTCTGCCTCCGGTTAAAACTCAACCATCCCTTTCCCACGCTGAGCCCCTTCCCAGGGCCCTAGGGAGGGCGGGGGCGTAGGGAAGACGGTGAGGGGGCGGAGGGGCGGGGCCGAGGCTCCCGGGCAACCGCCTCCCTGCAGCCAATCCAGCTCCTTACTCCGCTGAGTGGCAGATGCTCAGGGGAGGGGCGGGGGCGAGACTGAGGGCGAGGGCGGACAGCGCCTCCGCCCCCGCGCCCGCCCCTGCCCGGCGGCGGTGCGTCGGCTCCACGGGGGCTCTGCCCGGCCTCCACTTGTGGGGAAGGAGGAGGTGCAGGCGACGGTGGGCCGGCGGCGAGGAGGCGCGGGAGGCCGGGTCGGGACACCAGCCCGCCGGCAGCCGCGGCCCCGCCCCGCCCCGCGCGCCCCGATTGGCCTGGCCGTGCGCCAGGGCCGCGCCTGCAGCGCCGCCGGTGAGCCGCACGCGCCGCGGGCCGTGGGAAAGTGCCGGCGCCCCGGCCGCCAGCCAATCCGGGCGGCTGGCGACGGCGACGGCGGCCGCGCTGGCGGCGGCGGCGGCGGCGCTGGGCGTCCGCATGAATGGAGAAGAATGGCCAGGCGGGGGAGCGAGGCTGCGCTAGGGCGCACCGCCCGGACTGAGCGGCCGCGGGCTGGGCTCCCCGTGTGAACCTGTAATCGGAGCCTGGGCGCCGGCCGGCCCCGGAAGCCACCGCCCTGAGCCGCCGTAAATCTCGGCTACGTAGCCGCCAGTGCTCCGCGGCTGCAGGCGCGCGCTCTTGGCAGGGCCCGGCTGGGTGCACCTGGCGGGGCCTCTCGCTGGTCGCTCCGTGGAACCAGCAGGAAACCCAGAGAGGTGTCTCTTGTGCTCCGGGCACGTCCTTTGTGGCTACCAGCCCAGAGGCTAGTCACATGGAGGAGCAGGACGTGGTTTGGGGGATGTTCTTCCGTTTCTGGGGACTGAGCCCGCCAGTGTAGCGAGACGCTTCTGCAAGGGCTTTCCAGTCTCCAGCATGGAATGAACTCCCCATGCATCTAATTTCCGGGGAAGTGGAGCGCTGGTTTTGTAGGCTAAGTCGGGGAGGGGGGAGTCCCTGGGGATATTCATCATGTTGGTTTTCCCCCAACCCTCACCCTCCTCCCCGCCCCGCGTTGGCTGCCAGATCCTCTCAGCCGGCGACAGGGTGGCGGGGCGGGCGTTTGCATCTGAGGCCTGCCTCACTGCGAGGATGTATGTCTCTGATCAGTAGACAACGCACCACACACACAAATACACCGCCTTCTGGCTTCGGTTGTGGCATGGCGCATAGTAGATGCTCCATGAAGTTTTCTGCGAGGATCCCAGGAAGACGGACTTGTAAAAATACAGTTTTAAATCTCAGAACTGATTCCAGGATTTGTACAGAAGGTTAGGATGGTTGTTTTGAAAATCGACTGCTCTATACCTTACAAAACTGTAGAGTGATTCATCTCACATTCTTGAGTAGCTTGAGGGAAAGCTTAATAAACGTCGGAATATTAAAAAAAAAGATTTTTTTTTTTTACTTTTGCAAATAGCTTCTTTGTTTCTAGACCTCATTCATTGTAGACCTTAATGCCATCTTAACACACCTTGAAAGCCACACTGAAGTGGCCTGAGTTTAATTGACGTCTTCCTTTCTGAGCCCCCACCACTTCTACATACAGGTCCAACCTCTCATCTCCCACTGAAGCTTTAATCTGCTTCACCTTAACCTTTAACCTCTCAGCCTTTCCTTCCATCCCCCTCTGTTTCCGTGTCCAGGTTGGGTTCCTACATACTGGGTTTGTTCTTCCTGAAATCCAGACCACTGTTCTTCCTCATACTTCCCCACATGCTGCCTGTCAGTTGTCAATCCAAGATCAGACTCACCACCTATTTTCTCTGCTCCTTCTGCAGGTAACAGAGCATCCTGGAGGTTGCTGCTATCACAAAACTGGAAGTTCTACTTCAAAGCTTCTTTTTACTCTCTCAGTCTTCAGTCAGACACATCACACTGCATGCCTCTTCCTTCCCAGAACCTGATGATTCAGAAACCAACTCTCTGCCTTTCAAAAAATCCCTCTGATATTCTGTTTCTTCTCCTAAAGTGACAGGCCACTCTGCCCCCAGGAACAGTGTGTCCATTCCTCTGTGGATCTGTAAGCTTTCCCAGCCTATAGCACCTGCAATGAGTCAGGTCTTCTTTGGCCCATTTTCACTGCTGTGTACAGGTGTGGACAAGCAGCAGGTGAGAGGAAAAGACAGGGTGGGGTTGACCATGCTTGATCCCTCTCTGATACCTAAATGAAATATTCTCACATATACATGTTTACTGTCAAAAAAGGAGGATATCGTCTCATTCTTTCATGTGCCCAACAAACACTTATTCAGTGCCTTCTGTGTGCCTGACACTGTGCTAGGAGGGCCTGAGAAAGGAAAGTTGACCCAAAACTCTAGAAGAGCCCTACCTTCCTAGAATTCACATCCCAATGGGGAAATCAGATAATACACCAGGAAAATGGTTATTGATGCCTCAAAGTTTGGGAGCGAGAACACATTATGAGATCTGGGAGGCCTCTTCTGAGTTTGGGTAGGGACTTAAGTAAGATCAAGATGAGATGGGTGAGGGGGTTCAGTTGTTGCCAGGAAGAGTGGGGGTGGCAGCTCCTCCCCAGAGTGGAATCAGAGGAGAGAATTGGGCTGAGGGTCCCTGTAATGTTCTCACCACTTGCTTTTTGTAGAGTATTTATCCTGGAAAGCTTGGAATAAAGAACTACTTGAAACTTTTATGAGGTTCCTTGAAGGCAAGGTGCACCTTGAAAATTAATCAGGGCTACCCAGGTCTAGCCCTTCAGGAATGGGTCTTTTTCCAACTGGAGGTAAAGGAGAAGATGTTGTACTCCATTTTTGGAGTTCACCTATCCTGAGGAATCACCGTTTGAATTTGCTTGTAGGCCTTGTCTGTCTATACACATGTGGATATTTATTTATATTTCCGCAGAGTGTCTTCTGTTGTGTTCTCTGGCAGAAGGGATACTCCCTGATGCCCTGGAGAAGACACACAGTCTAGATTAGGAATATACTACCTGGGCCAGGCCCACGTACAAGTCTCCCAGATGAGAATCAGTGGGACCTCCACTGAGGAAAGGAGTTCATCCACAAACTACAGCTCCAGCATTTCTATATGAAAGAGTCCTAAGGGTGACCAGCTGGTTGGAAGACACCCAAGCAATAGCCAGATAGGGGCTGCCCAGGAGGAAGCCCTAATTCTTCAGTTATCCATTCTTAGAGACTGGACTTCTGTGGAGATTCCTACTCTGGTGCCCTAATGAAACCCTTCCTCTGCCATTTAGCTAGTGAATGCAAGTGGTCTCCACTGAATAAGCCTCAGAAATGAAGCTCAGAGTTGGGCAGAGGCCACACCTACAGCTCTCAGCAAAGAAAAGAAGAGGCTGCCTCATTCTGAGCTTTCCGGAAAATTACTTTATCCATTCTAAGGCAAAAATAATTAAAATAATTTACAAAATAGTCAAATACAAAATAATTTACATAATTTACATCAATTATGCAAAACACTCCACATTGTATGTGGCCATTAGTAAAAATTGTCAAAACAACTTTTAGGTGAAATCAGCCAGTATTTGAAACCTTTATGTTTTGATTGTTTATATATTCACTCAATAAACTTGTAGAAAGCCTCTACTGTGTGCTAGGCAGTGAGCCAGGCCTGGAGCAAAGAGCCACAATCTCTATGAACCCACTAGCACGAACTTCTGAGCTGCATGACAGTGAGAAAGTTACTCACCTCTTTAAAGCCTCAGTTATCTCGTCTGTAAAATGGGGATATTAATAAACATTTTCATCCAGTGTCACAGATTAAATAAGATCATGTATGTAAAGCACTTTACACAGAGTGTGACCATTAATAAACAATCAACTGCAACTGTTATTATTAGGTATTAATATACCTTTTCTACCAATGAATTCTGCGAATTAGATTACTCCAAGTTTTCCTTCCGATACTCTCTTACACATCTAATGAGATTAAAAGCTGGTATAATTATGTGATAATTGAGTATAATAAAACAGTGTCTCTAGGAAGTAGTAGCCTTTTAATAATCATGAGCCAAAATCAGTGCTTCTTATTTAGAGCACCAGATTATTTTGAGTAAAATGACCATCTGCTATTCATTATGAGCGAAAGTTGTGCTTTTTGAGTCTCTTATTAAGAAATATCTCCCCTGAGCCTGCAGTGCTATAAATAGGTGTATAAACAAGGCTTCGGAGACATGTACCCACAGAGTTTAGAGATGGCTCCTTTATGAGAACACACCAAATCAGAAGCCACAATGTAGAGTCACTCAAAACAGTCATACCAGAGTCTTCAGTAAAAACCCATTTCCCTCTGCCCTCATGCTTGCTGTCTTCCCTAGAAACCCTCAAACACCAGATTGCCTTGTGGCTTATCATGCCACGCTGAAGTGCACTTCCACGATCAACTCTCCTAATTGAGGGCAGATGTGAGATGCCCTGGTATTTACTTTGAAGGGATGGTTTAATTGGAACCCAACAGGCCACAGTGGGTACACTGGGACAAGAAGAAGATTTCAAACCTCCTGCCTGGGTTTACATCACCCTTTACAAGCTGTGTGACCGAGAGCCAGCCCCACACCTCACTCCTCCAAGCCTGTTTCCTCATCAGTATAAGAAGAACACCTCGAGGTTTGTTTTGTGAAAGAGAAAATGAGATGCAGCATTTTGTATAGTACTGTATAAATGGTATGGCTTGTGGTTGTCAGTGATGATGATCATGTTAACACCGTGGGCTGCTTCATCTCAAGTTTTCCTGGGTCACCTAGGAGGAAGCTTAGGTAGGTTTTCTTGCTCCTGCCAGTGAATTCATTTAGGCCACTCTACCTTTAAAGAAGGAGGAGGAAGAGCAGAGAGAGTTAAAATACCCAAGGTGCATTTCACAGAAAAGTAATCTGAAGATACTCTGTAAATAAATGAATTCATTTTTCTAAATACACTTGGAAAACCTTGGCAATCTCAGGGCACATTACAGCTCAAAACGTCAGAGAAGCCCTGAGTGAAGAAGCCTTATTGACATTTGTCTAACTCAGCACTTCCCCAACTGACCAACTATGGCATCTTTTTTTTTTTTTTTTTTTTTTTCCACATAGCACCTGATAGTATTCCATTGAAATAGCATCCCAAAGAACACACTTTGGGAAAATCTGTCCTGGCGTAAAATAAATATGTTTCGCTTTTGATTAAAGACCGCTGAACCACAAAAAAAGTAAGTAAAGTTAAAAGCAACTTAAGAATTGTTTTTACTAAGTTGAGTGTAATTTTTGCTTTGAAAGCTCTTTGCTAACTAGTCAGACTAATTCCTTTAAAAAAATTAATATGTTTTAATACCATTTTATGACACCATATGCCAGGCACTGTTTTTAAAACTTTACCTATAACTCATTGAATCTTCACAACCACCCAGGACAGAGGAGTTATGATTTCTGCCAGTTTAAGATTAGGAACTTGAGCAAAGACAGGCGAGAGGGGGTCCAGGGTTGTGTCTGAATCTCTATCATTGGTTTGATTCCATAGCACCCTCTTTTTCTCTATTCCTTTATAACACCTTCTTTTCCTTCTACCCTCTGTCCCCCTTTTTCCTTTTTCTTTTCCCAGTAAAAATGATGCCAGTGCTACTGTGTGGCATATTCTTAATTTGATTTATATAGTAATTTGCACTATATTTTCATAATTTAAATAATTCAACTATGTTTTATTTTTATACCTTCAAGACAGCTCAGGATAGAAATGAAGTGATTCTAAGAGTTTCACAAGAGCAGTTGGGAATATTTCTCCTTGGAACTGGTACTGATCTTCATTTGGTGGAAATGAAGGTCTTTTTGCCCAGGTGCTCTGGATGCCCATACAACACCACAACACCTGAGGAGTACAACTTCATTAGATATGACTTCCAAATATTTCATCATTTAGCAGTTTTCTGTTCCTAGATGGTTTATGATAAGTACATCTAAAATGATTTTAAGTTACTGAAGTTAAAAGTACAGTGGGAGCCGGGCACAGTGGTATACTCCTGTAATCCCACCAGCTCGGGGGGCTGATGCTGGAGGATTGAGACTTCAAAGCCAGCCTCAGCAACAAGGCACTAAGCAACTCCAGTGAGACCCTGTCTCTAAATAAAATTAAAAGTAGAGCCGGGGATGTGGCTCAGTTTTTGAGTGCCCCTGAGTTCAATCCCTAGTACCCAATAAATAAATAAATAAAGTATAGCAGGCAGTTGCAGATAAGGCCAAATCAGAACTCACAGACTTTGAACCCATAGGACTGCTAACCCACTACATCTATTGGCCCAAATTGACACACTGGAGCTTTGGGGTTTTGTTGAAAAGGATTTATTTTTCCGTTTGAATCAATAGCACAGGACAAAAATGGAGAACAAAGAGTAATTGAGGTTACAGATTTTGAATCTTAGTAGAGAAAAGTGTGAGGACCTGATGAGAGCCATTGCCAAGAATGATGCATCTCAATCCTTGCCAGAGTACCCCATGTTAAATGGAGTTGCCTTGGAAATTTGCTACGACCTTGCTTGTGTGTTTGAGAAAGGTGACCCTGCTCAATGACCAGGGTGGATCCAGGATTAGGGTGTATCCTGCAGGAAGTATTCCCTCCTTGGGTTTAGGGCGTGACAATAGTTTTAGGGAAGTTGGAGGTTGAAGATTATTCCTGCTGGGAGTAGGGCGTGCCTGCTGCCTGAGTTCCTGCTGAGTCCTCGTGGAGAAAAAGTATTTAGGACGTGTATTGTGGGGGAGATAGAGGATTTCCCCTGAGCGTGTGTGTGGAGGCTGGTGTGAGATCGGGAATAAAGAATTGCTGTTTGAACCTACAAAGCTGTGTGGTGGCTCGTGATTCTGTGCCAAGCCGAGACATTGGCATCTGGCAAGGACCAGAAGTGGAAGGAGCTGAGTATGTGTACAATAGATAATTCTAGTGGGGGAAAAAGAATCAATTTTGCATCAATATCCAAGTGACAATGTGCTGCTGAGAACTAGGACAGGGACACCCTGCACCATCATTCCACTCTTCAACATACATGCCCACAAACCAACAAATGATGCCCCGAGGGCACATGGAGATGCACCAGTCAGGGACTTTGGGGCTTGGCTCTATGGCAGTCTAGAAGGGCCTGAGTCAAGGGGCAACAGCAAAAGCCTTCATTTGGAAGATACAATTGACAAAGAGCATTGAACTTGGTCTTGACCACCATCAGTGAGGCACTCCCCAGGTGGGGTTGAGGACTTAGAAAGGGGTCCTACCTTGAGGCCAGGAAAAGGCATTGTAATTTGGGCATTGATTGACTTCCTTTGTACTCAGTGTCTAATGGGGCCAGGTAATCTCCTGAATCGTATCCTCTCAAAAGCCACATGTTGAAGCCCTAACCCGTGATGTAATGGTATTTAGAGATGAGGTATTTCAGAGATAATTAAGTTTAGATGAAGGTGGGTCTCTCGTGATGGAATTAGTGACTTTAGGAGAAAAGGTGCCAGAGAACGTGAGCTCTTCACTGCCCCCACCTGTCCTCCAGGTTCCCCACCACCACCACCATTTGAGAACACAATAGAAGGCAGCCTTCTGCCAGCCAGCCAGAGGACCCTTGCTAGATCCCAATCTTTCTGAGATCCTCATCCTGGACTTTTGGTCTCCATAACGATGAGAAAATAAATTTCTGTTGTTTAAGCCACTCCGTCCATGGTATAGGCCAGAGAGAATTCCTATTTCAAAACTTTCTAAAATGTGCCTGTATATTTGTAAGTAGACATTTCTCTTACATATAAATGTTTTATTTCCCAGCTTTAAAAAAATGTATTCTATTTTATTTGACAGTAATTGAAAGAACTAAGCAAAAGACATAAAAATTTCCCCACTTAAAAAGCACTATTTTTAGAGCAAAGGTATTTTTCAGTTTTTCAACCTCTTGTTCAGCTCCCTTATGGAATGTAAGTTAATAAAATAGGACAAATTTCTTTCCAAGTAAATGACAGAGAGCTTAGGATTTCTGGTGAGTATCATCATTTAGGAGGAGCTTAGGTCTAAGTCTACAAGTTTCTCTCCCATCCCTCTGGTTTCTGAGCTGCTATCAGATGACAGTGATATAAATGGGTAGTTTATTTCTGCTGGATATTCCCACTGTATGCAACAGGCCCTACCGACTCTCTTGTTGGTGCATGAGACAAATGAAGCCAGAACCCTTCCCTTTAGGCTTTCTACCACATCAACCTCTCAATACAGATTCCTAGAATTTACGGTTAATAAGGATTCTTTCTATGATCTTGGAACCAACCGGCCATCCCTCTGTGAATAGCTTTCCCAGGTACAGCGGGCCCAAGGCACACAGCCTCCCGAGGATCACACTCTGAGACACAACTCACATCCCTGGATCTTTAGAGAATGGACACCTGCAGAAGACTTTCCCCTCGTCTATGGCTTGGATTTGGAGTGTTCTCCACAGGTCCACAAGTCAATGGCTTGTTCCCCCAACGAGGCAACGTTGAAACCTTTAAGAAGTGAGGCCTCCTCTGAGGCCTACAGGCCATTGGTGCACTTTGAAGAATAAAATGAATGTATTTTTGCACTCAGGAAAAAGTAGTAGAGGAATGAAAATGAGATGGAAGAATTTTTTTCATAGGATTTAAATACATGTCCTAATTTTTTAAAAAGCAGAATATATTCAGCTTTAAAGACAGCTTGATTTGTCTTTACTTACATGCACTGTCACATGTCATTGCCTCCATTCCTACATGATTACCATGCTAAATATTCAAGTACTTTTTTAAAGTTTTATCTAAAATACCCAAACTAAGAGCATAGTTTCCTGAGAATCTACAACCCTGAGTTAGAAATCTTTCTCCTTTGTAAAATATGTAACTTTTAGTAAATTTTCATACCCAGTTTTAAGAGTTCTTTTCATATTTGCTGGTATTAGGGAAAACTGAAAAACACCTATAAATACTCCTTAAGTTGGTGACTTTAACCAAAACTCCACTCCACTCTCCCATTGGCCTATATTCTTTTGTTGTTTTTTTTAACCTTTTTTTTTTTTAGCAGTCAAATCAGACTACCTTTGTTTTTTCTAACTTTTCTGTTCAAATACAAAGACTATAGCATTTACTGATTTTCATTTCCCTTGAAATTTGACTAAAATAGTTAATTCTTAATTTCCTATGCACTCATACAACATAATCCTGCTTTGATTGTTAATGTTTTCTACACGGGGCACTCTATTAAATGCTTTAAATATTCTGCCTTCTTGACTTACAAATTTTTAGGCCTTAAAAAACTGGAAGAAGGCTGAATAAGAACAGCCCAAAGAGCCGGGCATGGTTGCACATACCTGTAATCCCAGGGGCTAGGAAGACTGAGACAGGAGGATTGAAAGTTCAAAGCCAGCCTCAACTATAGTGAGGCACTAAACAACTTAGTGAGACCCTGTCTCTAAATAAAATGCAAAAAAAGCGCTTGGGGATGTGGCTCAGTGGTCAAATAGCCCTGAGTTCAATCCTTGGTACAAAAAAAAAAAAAAAACAACACATAATAGTGTCAACTTCATTGGCATTTCTTTCTGATTCCCCACATTACTATCCAGGAAAACTTTTCATATTGCTGCTTCTATGTGTTTATTCATCGAATCTCATCTCTAGGATCCACATTTTTAGTTCAAACAAGAGAATAAAAAATATGTTGATAGATGATGGGTGAGGAAAGAAATGTGTAGGATTAGACACTTCAATGCAGTGGGCCAAGAGAGATTTGCTGCTTTTATCTCTAGTTCCTTTTTTTTTTTTTTTGTAGTATTCTTAGACTTCAGAGAAGAAATGGGAGTGGGGGTACTAGTGTATGCCATGTGGGGAAAAGAGGGTCTCAAGTATAAGCAAACAGCAATGGGATGGACCAGTGAAAAGGGATACCAAAATCATAAGGGCAAGAGAGAGAAGTGGGATAAAACAATCTAGTGAGAGGTAAGAAGTAGAAGGGGCAGATTTTGAATTTTTACCATCCAGAGTTGGGGTCACGAAAAAAGAATACACAAAAAAGAAAGAAGGAAATCCTAGAGTCTAAAATCTGCCAGGAATGATCCTGGATTAGGACTATGGTTTCAGGGATAGAAAGAATAAGGGAAAAGAAATTGAGCAATACCAGACATCAAATTGAGCAATACCAGTCATCAAACGTCAGTGATACCGGTCTGATGAAGTGAGTCAAAAATCATTCCTCATTTTCTTGCTCTAAAACAGTGGTTCTCGGCTTTTAGCATGCATCAGAAACACCTGAAGGGTGAAATGATGCAGCTATTGTTGGTCCAAGGACCACACACTGAGAACCAGCCCAGGATTCTTAAAAACAAAGCAAAACAAAAAGACTTTGCTGATGAAGAACCTGGGGGTGTCCGGAGGCAGGGTGTAGAGGAGGAAACAAAGTTGCTTAGCTTCAAGTCAATCAAAAGATCATGATGAGTGAGGTACATGATACAGTATTCAGCTATGTATCTTTGAAACCAGCTAAATTCTTTCAAATAATAGCTTTATACTTATATAATGAATTCGGGATATATGTTAAATTTAGCTATATGATTTGAGAATAGTTTTGGTGGTGGTGGTAAGAAGTTGATGTCTAAGAAAGTTGCTGCCTATTTTGAGAAACCATGGACTCTCAAAATAAATTTCCCATGGGAAGGCCTCCATAGAGAAGAAAGGAAGCCATTGTTTTCCCCAAGTCAAATGAAATGTCCAGGCCTCTGAATCTCAAATAAATGAACAAATAAAACATAAAAGCACAGATGAGACCATCCTTCAAAGACAAAATCATTAAAAACAAAAGACAAGTTACAATGGTAATAATCGCATTTAATAATACAGGTTAATTATATAAACAGAGAAGCTACGTTCCTTCAAGTTCTGTAGTCCATAGCTCTGTGATGAACTATGATCCACCAAAGACCAGATATATTGGATATATGGTCTTACAACTATATACAATTATAAATGCATATTGGAACCTATGTATATCTTCGAATTTCAGAACCGAGAACTATGCTGCTTAGACCAGTGGATCTGAGAATACTGAGGCTATTCCATCCTCCCATCCCACCTCCCTTGAAAAGCCCCAAGGATCGGGGTTTAATTTGCTGGGGTTGGGGTGTGACAAAAGTATATTTTTCAAGCTTCCCAGGTGCAGCCAAGACTGCGAATCACTGCAAAAACCAAGCAAGGAGAGGATGCAACGAGTACATCACAGGCATTGTTTGCCTCTCTGAGTTAAATATGACTTTTCCCAACAAGAACCTATTTAAATCATTATATGCAGTAGATATCTTTGTTGAAGAAAAATACTACATAGAAATAAGTGTAAGATTATGACAGTCATTTTTGAACTTGAGAAATAACTAGGTTAAGCCAGGAGGAGATTCCCCCCCCTCCCCTTTCACTGCTATAAATACAACATTCTCTCTCTCTCTCTCTCTCTCTCTCTCTCTCTCTCTCTCTCTCTCTCTCCTTTGTTTTTTTAACTGTAACATGGTAACCCACCCCTTTGGTGATCTGCAGCAAGTCATGTAAACAGAAACATTATAACTGTTATTATAAAAGCAGTTTCCTATAAATGAGAATTTATGCTTATATCTAAATAAAATTGAAACCTGATCAAACTTGGGCTCCAGGAAAACAACTCTGGGTTTGGACAACACAACCCAGAATAATATGCTACTGCCAGATGATATATTTTTGAATATACCGGGTCATCTTTAATCACATAGTATAGGAATAACTTGTCTTCCACAGACAATAAAACAGATTTGGGAAAGGGATGGGGGTATAGACAGGGGAGTACCAGATGGAGTCAGCTCTTAACTGTGGAATCCTTGGCCAACTTTATGACATCATTAGACACATGTTTGTAAATAAGTACATTCTACTTCAGTTTTCACTGAATACTGTTTTCACTGATACTACTGTGTTTTAGCGATTGATTAAAATTGCCATTCCATGACTCTTCTAGAACATACTATCCACATACAGTTCTTATACCTAGAAAGTCCTCAAAAATTTAGCACTGGAAGAAAGCTTAGGGCTTATCAAGTATTTTAATTTTATAGTTGAGGGACCACTCCACATTCCTTAGCAGGTATTGTTGAGGATCTGGAGAAAATGAAATCCTCATGCATCAGTGGTTGGGAATTTATAGCCAATTTGGAAGCAGTTTGGCAATTTCCTAGATTAAACATAAATACATCACCAAATGAGCAATTCTATTCCTAGGTATCTACCCAAAAGGAATGAAAACATATCCACACAAAGACTTGCATGTTAATTTTCATAGCAGCATTATTCACAGTTGTTAAACTGTGGATATAGCCAGCCCAGTGATACATGCCTCTAATCCCAGCCTCTTGGGAGGCTGAGGCAGGAGGATACCAAGTTCAAGGCAATCTGGGCAACACAGAAAGACCCTGTCTCAAAATTAAAAATTAAAAAGGGTCTGGGGATTTAATTTGTTGGCAGAGTGCCCCTGGGTTCAATCTCCAATCCAAAAAGGGGGAGGGGGCAGAGGGGGAGGGGGAGGGGAAAAATTGAAAGATAACGAGAAAAAGAAAACAATTCTAATGCCCATCAACAAAATGTGTTTATATCCATGCAATGTAATATTACTCAGCAATAAATAAGGAATAAGTATTGATACATGAAAAAACCCAGATGAACCTTTAAAACCTACTAAGTGAAAGGCACAAGTCATAGAAGATGGCATATATGATTCCATTTATATGAAATACCTAGAATGGACCAATCTATAGGTAAATTTGTGGTTGCTTAGAGCAATGGGGTGAGGGAGGAAGGGATGGAGAGAGAGAGAGAGAGAGAGAGAGAGAGAGAGAGAGAGAGAGAGAGAGAGAGAGAGAGCGCTAGCGGTTCTAAATTGGGGGTGAGGGTTGTACATTATGCATATACGAAAAACCACTGTATCACACACTTCGAATGTGTGATGTACAGGATATGAACTCTACCTCAACAAAGCTGTTAACTGAATTAAAACAAAAAACAAAAAAACAAGTCATGGAATGTCATGTACTGGGAAACGTCAGAAGCAAATTTCCATCAGCCTCCCCTCTGAAGTCACCTTGGCCAAAGAGACCATGGCGCTCCTGCGGCAGGAGCGGGTTCCAGCCGGTGGTGGTGAGCTCTGGACCTTTGCGGTCCTGGCCTCTCCTTGGCTATAAACCAAGCGCACTCTCCGGGGCATCCCAACGGTCCCGGACCCCACGGTGGGACCATGCCCTCCAAGCTATTCAGCACCTTCAACCCTTCTCCCAAGGAGGACATCTGATGAGCGGCTTTCTCGTCTCGCTCTCCCCCCAACAAAGAGAAGCTGACCTCCCGCGTGACCTAGCAAGAGCTGGGGCTCCCTAAACACGCTTCCCCCCTATTGTAAGCGGACCCTCGCCGATCGGAGACCAGAGGCGCGTCCCACCGGAGGGACGCGGGACAGGGAGGCCCCCGGGGCGCGCGGGCCCCTCCCCCCAGCGGCTGGCAGCGTGTCGCCGGCCGCGGATCTGCGCCCCGGGGGTGGAGGCGGTGGGGGAGGGGCTCTGTAATTGCCGCGCGGCCCCGGTTCCCACGCTCCTATTGTTGGCGACTTTGTTTCCAATTCCCATCACGTGTGCTAATTAGTTAGCGCTGCTGGCTGGCTGGGAGGCGTGTGGCGGGCCTAAAAGCAGAAAGATCACTTCCTGTAGGGAGCCGGGCAGGCTGAACACTACCCCGGGCTTCTTTCTCTCTCCTGGTCCTCGGCGCCTCCCAGGAGGGTGGGAGTGGGCAGGGGAAGGAAGGGGAAGAAGTGCGGATGGTGGAGCAAAATGCCTCTGAATGGCCACAGCAACCAAAAAGCTGGGGGGTGAGAGTGGGGCAGGGGGAGCGTCAGGGCAGGGATGGTGACAAAAGCAGGGTTGGAGGAGAAATTCACATTAAATCTCCAGCCTGATTTGGAAATGCTCCCCAAAATTCCGTTCATGATTTTGTTCAGTGAATCTTTTCAAGATTAGAGAGATGGAGAGAAGGATTTTTGCTCTGTTCATTTTAAATTTTGTTGGTGGTGGTTTCACACACGGAATAAAAATAAAGCCTCACTGTTCCGAAGGAGAAGAGTGAAACAGTGAGTCGCGACTCGTGAGTCACTGAAGGGTCCTTGGACCTCAGCTTCTGACTTTTATCACTTTGGCACTGAGCTTTTAGAAGGGGTTCAGTGATGAGTTAGAGATCCCTCACACAGGACAGTAGTCAGCTTGCCAGTATACCTGGGTCCAAAGAAAATATGCTTTCTGTATTTCTTGGCTTTTAATTGAGTTTCAGGCTTTAGACATGCTCTGATTATCAAGATGGAAGTTTCTGCTTTGAAGATGCTATATTATCCGTATTTCTTCCAGGGTGGCATTTATAAGGATTCACTGTAAGACCTATGCAGTAATCAACAGGGAGAAGATGCTGCCTAGGTTTTACAGTGAGTCCTTATAAATCAACAGGGAGACGAGGAATATGGTCAAGAGTGACTTCGGTCAGCATGCAGTTAGCAAGGATAGTTTCAGGATCTTGGGCTCTTGGCCCTTGCAATCCTGTCCTCTCAGCAGGAGGATGAAAGGGCGCAGACCACTTCTCTCTTGCTGTAAACCAAGTGCATTCTCTGCTGCGGTGCCCAACAGTTCGCTGCAGAGTGCTGGTGGGGTCCCTGTGTACTGGGTTGGGGAGAAAGAGGAAACATAAACGCTGTCTTTACGCAGCTTACAAAGCCAATTCAGGAGGCAGAGAAGTATTTAAACCAACGATTAAGGATGATTCGGAAATGGAGATCTATACTAGGGATTCTGAGACTAGAGGATAGATACCAGATCCAGGTGGGGGATATTTGGGGAGGTTTCCTGGAGACAGGTTGATTCCTCTGACGCTAATGACAAATAACTGTTGGCAAAGAGAAAAAAGGAAGGAAGGGCATTGTGAAAAGAGATAATAGGGTGTGCAAAAGTCCTACACATCAGGGATGCAGTGCAAGGTACTGTGCAGACAAGTGTGCACGGCTGCAGGACAGGACTCTAGGGGTAAGCATGGGTAAGCATGGGTAAGCTGGAGAGGTAAGCATCATGAGAACTCTTGTGGAAGGATTTGGAATGTATCTTAAATACCATGAAAAAGGAGTAAAATAATCAAATATGTCTTTAAGAAAGATTTCATGGATAGTAGTATGAAGGATGGGTTGAAGGGACTCAGGATAGAGGCAGTTCTAACTGGAGACTAACTGGTCTGGCTACATGAGAGATGTAAGAGACTGAAATGAAGAGTGGGATGGAGAAGACAGGCTAGATTCAAGAACTGTTTAGAATATGGAATTGACAGAGCTTGGGGACCAACCTCACTCTGGCAGTAAGCAACTGAGAGAAATGAGGGCAACTCCAGGTTTCTATGTGCTATGCCTGGGCAAATGATGGTGGCATTCACAAGAGGAGCAGCTTGGAAGACAAAGGACAGTACAGTGAAATACTATACAATACTACAAAGTTTTATGAAAAAAAAATTGTAGCAACATGGGAAATACTTACAAAACTAAGTGAAACAAAATTCAGGATGTAAAATTTTATTTATACTTTGATCAGAACTATGTTAACCATAATCTAGAAATAGAATAGTAAAGTGGAAGAAAATGTACTAAAATATGTCAGATGAGGCCATAGATGATTTCTTCCCACTTATGTATTTTTCAAATTTCTGTATTAAGCAAGTATTATTTTATAATGGGGAAAAAGCAACACATTCTCTTTAATTTTTCTACAAAAAGACTATTGTTTCTTTGGTTTTAAAACAGAGGATTTGTACTTAACTGAAAGCTAACTTTTCCCCTAGTGTTATTTATTTTTATTTAAATCAAAGCTGTAATATTTTCCCCAGATCCATTTGCTACACAAGTGATCTACAAACATATCAGAAGCAAAAGGGAAAAATAAATCCTCTTCCAGTAAAAATTTTAAAAGATTTTGAAAATCCCTCCATTTGGATATTTCTTTTTGCTTCTCTTGGGTGGGCAAGAGGAAGCAAGAGAGCTTAGTTTCAGGAAGTGACATCAAACATGTTAGTTGATTCTAAGTGCTCCAAAGAAAATTTAAGGCCTTCTTCTTAATTGAAAGTAATAGGTAAAATGCTGAGATCGAGTGAGATCTTGAAGAGCCCCTGAGCTGGCAGCTTTAGCAAGAGCAGCCCTAAAGGCCAGCACATCCCCTGGAAAGGACTTTTGATTCCATATCCAGTTACACCAGCTGTGCTACAAAGAAACAACCTAATCAAAACCTGAGCATAGGACTTGGTTTAGAATATGTCAATAAGAGAGAAAAGGGTGGAGAATTTTGCCTTAAGAATTTATTTTTTGAAAAATACTCAGCAACCATTGGGTGCAGTGTGCATGTCTGTAACGACTGGAGAGGCTGAGGCAGGAAAATCGCAAGTTCAAGGCCAGCCTCAGCAACTTAGTGAGGCCCTGTCTCAAAATTTAAAAAAAAAAAAGAAAAGAAAAGAATTGAGGATGTAGCTCAGGGTAGAACACTCCTGGGTTCAATCCCCAGTACTCAAAAAAAAAAAAAAAAAAAAAAGTACTTAGCAACCAAACAATTATGAGCGCTTCTTATATGCCAGCAACTTCACTAAGCATTTCAGGTATAACTAACTTGCTGAGGAGCCTGCAAAGTAGGCACTGTTATCATCATCACCATCATCCCCACTTTGCAGATGAGGGAACTGAGGTACAGGGTGAGAGTAAGTAACCTGTTCACTCACAGCTTGTACGGATGTGGCTAGGGCTTAAACCCTGATGGTTGTCTCCATTATTAGTGTTCCTAATCATTACACTATGCAGCTTCTCAAGATCTCTTTAAGATAATGCTTTACTGTTATGAATCTCAGACACACAGCGTTTGTTAACCGGGCATTTGGAGCAAATTCTATGCTGTGCTCTTACCTCCTCGTAAGAGCATAGAAGCAGCATTTGGGAGGCAGGAATGCCCATAAAAGACTGACTCTGGAAACATGAAATCACCGAGTGACAACAACCATCACAAATACTTTATTCATACTCTATTTCATTTGAGCTTCTGGAGTAACGCTGAAATGATTTAGTAAGGAGTGATCAAGCACTTCCTTGGAGTAAAATATTCATGCTTGGCTTTGCCACAGCTAGGATAGAATCAGGGTTGGTAATGGAAAAGAGTTCCTAAGAGAGAGTATAGTGTCTTGGGCCCATATTCTTCTTAGCTAAGAATGAGTCCTCAGAAATTCTCCAGCGGTAACTATCCCTGGGTCTCTTAATGAAGTGAAAATAACATATCTAAAACGAGCTCATCATCAGCTCCCCAGATTTCTTTAATCAATAAATAGAACTACCATTATATAGCTTCTTAAGTTAGTGGACATTGTGGTTGGCTCCCCATCAGCCATTCCACCTGAAACCCTCTTCCCATTCCACTATTCCTAATCTCATCTCCCTTGCTAATGGTTGATTCATGGGTGGCCAGGCCTGTCAGTCTAGCCCATGAAACCTAAGAGGTTTGCACTAAACTGCTCAGAAAAAGAAGTCAATATTTCCTCCCCATTCAATGTGAACAAAAATGTGTATCATGAGGGATGGCCACCAATTGATGTGATGGGAAACTAGCCTTAGGATAAAGCCATTGCTGTGGATAGCAGAGTTAAAGAGACACAGAATGCTGGGCTGATGAACTCGCAAACCCTAAAGCTGGTCCCAGCCCTACATTTCTGTTATTTGAGATAACACACTGCCTTTGTGTTTGCCATCAGGAAGAAGGTTTCAGTGATTTGCAACAGAAAGCATCCTCACTGATATATTTTGCACATACAAATCATCCAGTCTATTTTCCTTCCTGAATGTTTCAAAATCCGTGCACCTGCCTCCATCCCACTAATACTGAAAACCTGTTCAAGCCACCAATGATATCCTTCACCTGAATGACTGCAAACCTATTCACCACCACCACCACCACCCCACCGCCCTATCCCCATTTCCAAAATATCCTGGTTCATTTGAATAAACCTGAAGACAAAAAGGATGTAGAAGAATGAGGCTATGGCAGGCACAGCAAGCATTTCTTATCTTGTCCTAGGGAAAACTCTGAGCAATGTCACACCTTAGACCATCCTGAGAGATGTGAAAAGATACAGGCTTCCATTCTGCTCTCAACTTAGTGGGTCTTCTGGTGACAGCTAGGTGTCGAATCCACCTACTGGCAGTCAGAACCTTTCACTCATATCCTTGTGTGTGATGTGTCCTTTGGACTGTTTGCTGCCCTGGAAGCAATCCCAAATGACAGTAACTTCAGTTGAGTCCTGGTTATTCTCATGCTTCTTTGGACCTGGACCAGCCTTTATGGTCTAACTTTACATGGATGCACCAGTGCCATCTTGCCAGGAATGCCATGATTTCTGTCCTAATTTCAGTTAGACTCTACAAAAACTCTATTCTGTTCTGAGAATGTGCTAGGCCTTTAAAAGGGCAGACAGTAAACATGCTCTGTTCTTTGTATTCTGGTATTAGACACAGTGTGGTACTCAAAAAATATTTGGTAAATCAGCCAAATAAAGATATAAAGGTGATGTTTTAGTCTGCTCTCCAGTAGCTCGCAATCTATTAGATAGAAACACAAATTAAGTCTAAAATACAAAAATAAAAACACGGACTGATGCTTATTAGACTCAACCCACTCTTCTAAGGGATTTATATGCATTTATTTGTTTAGCCCCCACAATGACTCTTGAGATGTGTACCAGTATTATCCACATTTTTCAGAAGAAGAAACTGAGGTTCAGGAGGTGAAGTTGCCCAGTATCACTTGACTGGTGATGTGGAGAAGCAGATTAATTGGAAAATGGAAGAGGAAGATATCTATTTAACTAGCAATCTGATAAAGCAAAGAAAAATAGGTTTCGAGCTACATCTTCAGGGATGATGATTTGACATATTGAGGAGTAGGTGCCATAGTCTAGATTACAGAATAGTTTGAAGGACGACTTAGAAGTGGATCTGCTGTGAATAACAGCTAGTCCCATGTGGCTGAGTATAGGGTGTGCAAAGAAGGAAAGTATGATGGGAACTAAGGGGAGACACCTGGTAGCTCAACTGTACAGTCTCTAGTGCCCCTCCCCCCAGAGTTCCATCCCTGCTAAATCTTCATATTTGTTCTGGAATTTTTCATCCCTGTTCACCCTAAATGCTTCAGGTATCATTAGCTCTATACCCAGGTGCAGGGTAGTTCCTGATTTACGTAAGACAATCAACACTTTCCATTCCCCAAGTCTCAAGATGGATTCAAGGCTATGCCTGCGACCTAAGCCACTCAGGCAAATGAATCTGGGGGACTCTTAACGCAGCCCAGGGATAGCACTATTTCCTTATGTCTTCCTTTGGAAGTGCCCAGGGAAATATGCAGGTCTACAAGCTTATGGCTTCTTCTTGCAAGCTCAGGATCAGCCAAACTTAGTCCAGAATAAAGCTGCCCCACAGCAGGCAAGGCAGGGACACACAAAGTGATTTGGTCCTTGGTCACATGACTGGCCACTGGGTCAAGTCACCTTGGAGCCACTCCCTCCAGATTTGGACCTTCCTGTACATGAATGGGAGGGCACATTCTTAAAAATTTAAGCAGATTGAGTAAAGTTTTTTATTACTTGTATCCAAAAGAGAGCTAACTTGATAAAGTCTTCAATATTAGATCACATTATTTAAAGTACGGTTCTGGGAAGTGGTTGAATAAGATCATTCAGAGGCCCTATGAATTAGTTAGAGAATCTCAAGGCAAAGACAGGGTTACAGGCCACTGCAGTATGCCCAGTGACACTTAACAGGGGTGAAGATTAAAGCATTGACAGGAGACATAGAATATTTGAAAGAAGAAGCATGTGTGACAAGCTTCTTTAAAATGTGCTGTTAATTTTACCTGGGATTGAAAGCTTCATTTGTCCTTCTATTTAATCCTACCACAACACAGGATTGTTTTGAAAGAAAAATAACTTCTAAGGTTATGTCATATGATTGGACTCTCTTTATTCTTGTCCCATGGACAGAAATAAGATAAAGGAAACGAAAGATAATTCTATCAGGTATTCTTTTCATTATCTAAATATAGGTTCTTAGTTCAGATTGTTCATTTGCTCGTCATATCCTGGATTCCAATGCTACACGGCTCATCTTTCCAGGTGTTTTTATCCTTCAGATGTTTGCAGACTGATATCATATCCCTTAGAGTCATCAAGTAACCCAGTTCTGACTACTTAGCTCTGTCAAATCCTCCTTTATATAGCAGATCTTTCCTTCCTCTGCATATAAGGAACTACACTCACTATATACTCATCTATCTTCCCCTCATTCCACTTCATGGTGGTGATGCCCCAGTGTGCATGACCTGATCCATTTATTCAATCTCAGCAGGAAATGAAATTCTGTAGGTCAAAAGCTGGAATGGATGCAATTGTTGCATTGGCCTTAGATGAGAAGACCCCAGTTTGAGGCCTTGCTCTGCCCCATTGCACAAACTTGGGACAAGCCACTTAGCCTCTGAGCCTTAGTGTCTTCAACTATCATACAGAAATGACTTCTAGGTGTGTGGAGGCTCCAGTCCTCCTTGCATGCTTCTGTCATCCGCCACCCTCTGTTCCCTAAGGAGGATGAGGCTGGTGAAGCAAGGTCTCCGTAGTGGGCCAAGTGGTGAGTGGTGGCAGTCTCACCTCTGAAGAATCGTGATCTCTTTGAATTGTGAATCCTTGGGGATAGCAACTCAACACTATTCCCGGGCTGTTCTGCTTGAGGAAGTTAAATAAGCCAGGCCTGCTCTAGGCTTAGAAAGAATCTTCTTTTCCTCTTTGCTTATCTTGTGGTTTTTTTTTTTTTTTTTTTTTTTTTGGATCAACTTCTCCTTGGACCCAGAGCAGGACAACAAAGGACTGAGAATTAAGTATGGCTCCTTGGCAAAGGAAGGTCTTGACTTACTTTCACATGGCCGCCTCTGTCCAGGCAGGAGAAGCCTCCAGGTGGTCCAGCCTGTTTCCCAGGGGCAAAGCCTGCACTAACAAAAGCTTGGGATGTGCCTTATCTTGGCCTTGGCACATGTCTCTGGAGGCAGAGGAAAAGCGGCTTCTGGTTTCTCTCGACCTTTTTCCATCTCAACAGGACTAATGCTAACAGCACCATTTTGTAGGTTGTTGTGTCAATTTAATAAGGATCACCTCATAGAAAATGTTTTGAAGGGCTGGGGATGTGGCTCAAGCGGTAGCGCGCTCGCCTGGCATGCGTGCGACCCGGGTTCGATCCTCAGCACCACATACCAACAAAGATGTTGTGTCTGCCGAGAACTAAAAAAAAATAAAATATTAAAAATTCAAAAAAAAAATTTAAAAAAATGTTTTGAAAACATCTGCTTTAGATGGTTTAGATTGTAAAGTAACAATCTTGAATTCTAAGCTCTTCCTTAGTTTTCTGGTTTGTTAAATGTACTTTTAAAAACTAACATACTTGTGAAGCTTTGAGGGATAGAGAGAGGAAAAATGTTGAGTTAACAAAAAAAAGAAGGAGAAGGATGAGAAGGAGGGAGGGGAGAAAAAAGAAAGGATGGAGGGAAGGAAGGAAGGGAGGGAGGGAAGGAGGGAGGGAGGGAAGGAGGGAAAAGAGCAATCCAAAGTCATGTGAATATTTCATTTTTCTTTCTTAAGAGTTTTATCATTCAAAGCCTCTTGCTATTGTTTGGATGTAATTTGCGTATCCCCAAGGTTTGGTCCCCAGGGAGGTGAAATTGGGGTATGTCATGGACATTTAAGAGATATGGCCTTGGGCTGGGATTATAGCTGAGTGGTAAAGTGTGAATCAGGCGGTATAGCAATACCAGATTTCAAACTATACTACAGAGCAATAGTAACAAAAACAGCATGGTACTGGTACCAAAACAGGCGAGTAGACCAATGGTACAGAATAGAGGACACAGAGACTAATCCACAAAGCTACAACTATCTTACATTTGATAAAGGAGCTAAAAGCATGCAATGGAAGAAGGATAGCATCTTCAACAAATGGTGTTGGGAAAACTGGAAATCCATATGCAACAAAATGAAATTGAATCCCCTCCTCTCGCCATGCACAAAAGTTAACTCAAAGTGGATCAAGGAGCTTGATATCAAATCAGAGACTCTGTGTCTGATAGAAGAAAAAGTTGGCTCCGATCTACATATTGTGGGGTCGGACTCCAAATTCCTTAATAGGACACCCATAGCACAAGAGTTAATAACAAGAATCAACAAATGGGACTTACTTAAACTGAAAAGTTTTTCTCAGCAAGAGAAACAATAAGAGAGGTAAACAGGGAGCCTACATCCTGGTAACAAATTTTTACTCCTCACACTTCAGATAGAGCCCTAATAACCAGAATATACAAAGAACTCAAAAAATTAGACAATAAGATTACAAATAACCCAATCAACAAATGGGCCAAGGACCTGAACAGACACTTCTCAGAGGAGGACATACAATCAATCAACAAGTACATGAAAAAATGCTCACCATCTCTAGCAGTCAGAGAAATGCAAATCAAAACTACCCTAAGATACCATCTCACTCCGGTAAGATTGGCAGCCATTATGAAGTATGGAGTATGGAGATTCCTGGGAAAGCTGGGAATGGAACCACCATTTGACCCAGCTATTGCCCTTCTCAGACTATTCCTTGAAGACCTTAAAAGAGCGTACTACAGGGATACTGCCACATCGATGTTCATAGCAGCACAATTCACAATTGCTAGACTGTGGAACCAACCCAGATGCCCTTCAATAGATGAATGGGTAAAAAAATGTGGCATTTATACACCATGGAGTATTATGCAGCACTAAAAAATGACAAAATCATGGAATTTGCAGGGAAATGGATGGCACTAGAGCAGATTATGCTTATCGAAGGTGGCCAATCCCTAAAAAACAAATACCAAATGTCTTCTTTGATATAATGAGAGCAACTAAGAACAGAGCAGGGAGGAAGAGCAGGAAGAAAAGATTAACATTAAACAGAGACATGAGGTGGGAGGGAAAGGGAGAGAAAAGAGAAATTGCATGGAAATGGAGGGAGACCCTCATTGTTATACAAAAGTACATATAAGAGGTTGTGAGAGGAATGGGAAAATAAACAAGGAGAGAAATGAATGACAGTAGATGGGGTAGAGAGAGAAGATGGGAGGGGAGGGGAGGGGGGATAATAGAGGATAGGAAAGGTAGCAGAATACAACAGTCACTAATAGGGCATTATGTAAAAATGTGGATGTGTAACCAATGTGATTCTGCAATCTGTATTTGGGGTAAAAATGGGAGTTCATAACCCACTTGAATCTAATGTACGAAATATGATATGTCAAGAGCTTTGTAATGTTTTGAACAACCAATAAAAAAAAGAAGAAAAAAAAAAGATTCCTTAAATGAAATGTTAAAAAAAATAGCTGAGTGGTAGAGCACTTGCCTTGCATGCGTGAGGCCCTGGGTTTGATCCTCAGCACCACATAAAAATAAATAAATAAAATAAAGATATTGTGTTCATCTACAACTTAAAAAAAATTAAAAAGAGAGAGAGAGAGAGAGAGAGAGAGAGAGAGAGAGAGAGAGAGAGAGCTGGCCTTATGGAAGGCCTTAGGTCATTGAGAGTATACCCTCCAAAGAGCTTCTGAGACCTTGCCAGTCCCTCCTGCCTCTACTTCCCACTGGAAATGCGACTTCTTGCTTTGACTCACTCCTGCCATGATGTCGCATCCTCACTAGAGGCCTTGATCTTGAACTCAAACCTCCAGGACCATAAGCACAAATAAAGCTTTCTTTACCTAATAAGTAGCCTTTGTCAGGTATCTTATTATAGTGCCAGAAAGCTGACTACCAAAACTCCATGAAGTTAACATAAGGTTAAAACTCTTATAGGTCTTAATACCTTATTAGTACTCTTCTAAATCTGCAGAAAAAAAAAGGGTCACTCACTTGCTGTATACTCTCATAGAGAAGACATAGTTGGTTTTACCCTAAAATTACACAACTGTTTTATTTTCATTCCTTGTAATTGCATAATATCTAACAGTAATTGAGCCTCTGCTCAGAGTGATGCTACCCCATTAGAAAGATCTGTCAGTCCGTTCTATCATTTGCTCCTCTTCTATTGCATACAGATCCTAGCCCTCATGTAGTTTCCTTGTAGAAAGATGCCCTGGCTTCCCTGGTGCTGTACTGCAGGCAGCTGGCACCAATCTTACAGAAACAAGCATACACACATCTCAGCCAGTCTCCTATATATGTGCCAACTATCATGCTTTTCCCAGCATAAAGCGCTGAATGTGTTGGGACTTTAAATAAGGCCCAATTTTCTGAAAGCACAACCAACATTTCAGGGAAAAACAAAAACAAAACCTTCAGCACTGGAAATGCTATAAAAGAAATTTCAGACGTTTTTATTTCTTTAAGGCATTGGATGAATGGGTTTCTAAAGATAATGACAACCCACTAGAAGTAAAAATCAGCCAGATAATCACATAACTGAGAGCGTATCTCTTTGGGATCTCTCCGAAGCCTCATATTTTCATAACCCAGGTGTTGCTGCACCTTCTTTCCTTCTCCAAGGGGTGCTTTTTCTGAATCGGGGTGCTATCATTAAGCTAAGTCTTTCTCTAGTCGGTCTTTGCATCTCTGCTTGGAATTTTCCATTGAGGTCCCTGTCAGAATCCACACTGGAGCCCAGAAAGGAAGGGGCATGTCATGCCAAATGTACAGAGTTCCTACTGGGGAACTGGAGCCAAGTTGAAGAATTACAAGGCCATGGGAGAGTGGACTTTCTGACTTTGTCAATTGCCCTGATACCATGAGAGAGAACCCTCAGGGCCCAGACCTCTCAGGAAGGGGTCTACTCTGACATGTCCTTCTTGCTTGTACTCTAAGGTACTGAGAATAGCCAGACCCTTGGAGGCTAGATATAGATTATAGATACAGATATGTGTGAACACAAAGACCTTCTGAGGCTGGGCATGGTGGTGCATATCTATAATCCCAGTGGCTCAGGAGGCTGAGGCAGGATTGCGAGTTCAAAGCCAGCCTTAGCAATTTAGAGAGGCCCTAAGCAATTCAGCAAGACCCTGTTTCTAAATAAAATATAAAAAAATAATTGGGGATATGGTTCAGTGGTTATGCAACCCTGATTTCAATCCCTGGTACAAAAAAAAAAAAAAAAAAAAACTTTCTGAGGTTTGGGAACACAGGGTTAACAGGCTCCTACACCTACTCAAAGCAATCCAAAGACAGAGCATCCACATTCTCTGCAGAGACTCCAGGCCCTGAGATGCTCCAGCAACCCACATTACAGAATGCAGTTTCAAGCCCAGTCAGTTATATAACTAAACATTCTAAAGCCAGTGTTTTCCCAATTGACAGCCCACTCAATGTCATAGGTCATGGCCAGCATTTTCAAAAACTAAGAAGAGTAGAAAATATCAAAGTGCATTGCACATAACAAAGGTAAGTACCTTCTGTTCATTTGTACAATTTGTTCCATGAACTTTTTTCATGAGATTTTTATTTTAGGCAGGTAGGTAGGCAGATGACCTGTCAGTATTATGAGCTAGGCCATTACACAGAATGCAATTCTACCACAGCTCTTGGTCAAGATAGGCAGACAGTGGAAAGATGTGCTCTTATTATTCTATCCTCCATTTCTAATGTTGATTTTTTTTTACTCTTCTTTCAGTACTAATGAACAGACGATGTGCTCTATTTCTCTTTTCCCTGCATTGATAGTCCCCAAAGATACCACATCGACTCTGCCTACCCAGTCTGGATTTGACCTGCGTTCAAGAGGTGATTTCAAGATATGTATTTCTTTTTTTGATGGGAACAGCCTGGGTAAAATAAGTATCATTCATAAGAATCACAGACATTTCACAGGACTTAAACCAATCTCACACATGTACACAAACACCTGCACACGTACGTGTGCATGCACACGTGTGCACGTTTTTCTTTTTCTGGTCAAGGAAATAAATGGTAGAATGTTTTGGGGATTCAACCTGAGATTCATCAGAGTCCTGTGCAATGTGACATCCTCCATTTCTACACTTCTAAAACCATGCATGTTTGCAGAGGCCCTCTGGGGACAGTGAGCCATCCTGACCTCATGACCCTCCGGGTTGTGCAGCGGATGAGGCGGACCCTCTCCCTGCAACTTTGCTCCAGTCAACGGGTTAATCCTCCTGGAGCTGAAGTCTGACACGATGTGAACTCCAACCTCCCCTCACAGCTGTTTTAACATTTCATGTGTCTGACAAGAAGTATGCACATCTGACCTAAACCTCACCTGCTGTAATGTGACTCCACTTTATTGATTCACTGTCGGAGGGCCACCAAACATTTCTGGAGCCCCCCCGCCATGGGCTTCCATTGCTCCAGGCTCTGCAGAGCCTGGAAGGCAAGAGCTCCCAGTCTAGCCCCAAAGACAACACTCCATGTCATGTCAGGCCCCCAGTGCAACAACGACAATAAGGGAACAGCACAGGTTGGCCTCAGAGGGCCTGGTTCAGCTCCCAAAGGAGCTGGTTATGACTTGAAGCTCTGAGTGGTAATGGAGAAAGGTTGGCATCTTCCTCCTGAGAATTCTTTCCCCTCAACTTCTTTTTGACTCCTAATTAAATATTCACAGTTAAATTTCTTTTTATATTCAACTTTTAGCCCTTTGATCAGCTCTATTGATAAAGTTGGGGTTTTTTTCTATCTCTCTTGCTATGAATGTTTCTTGCTCCCCCAAATTCATATGTTGAAACACTGACCCCCAAGGAAATGGTGTTAGGAGATGGGACCCTCAGGAGATGATCAGGTCATGGGTGCAAAGTCCTTATGAATGGGATCAATTCCCTTATAAAAGAGACCTCCTGCCGTGTGAGTTATGGTGAAAAGACAATCACCCAAGAGCCAGGAAGTAGGGTCCTCATCAGGGCCTTAACCTTGGATTTGTCAGCCTCCAAAGCAGGTAGAGGGCTGGGGATACAGCTCAGTTGGTAGAGTGATTGCCTTGCATGCACAAGGCCCTGGGTTCAATCCCCAGCACCACCAAAAAAAGAAAAAGTTAATAGAGAGATAAGCTCTATTGTCCACATGTCTAAAAGTGTGGAGACTCAAAATAGGGAGAAATAAATTTCTATTGTTCATATGCTATCCTGCTTATGATATCTTGTGATAGCAACCCAAAGACACTAACATGCTCCCTCTACAACGCAAGCAGGAACTATGTCTATTTTTTTCTCTCTTCAGCGTCCGATACAGCTGTCTGGCAATCAGCATTTGTTCAGTAAACGTGTGAAGCCCATTTCTCATGGGCTTTGTTAGCCTGAGATGGAGGAGAGGGCTAATGTTTAAAATGAATTCCTATTGGAAACCATGAGAGCAACTCCCAAGTTCTCCTCTCCATTGCAGAAGGCCTTCCATCCCCACCAGGTCTCTCCTGCTAACACAGGAGAGCCCCTGGAGATGTCTGTACTGTGCTCAGGAACAAGGTGCTACAGGTGTGGCCGCCACCCTGGAGACCTCCACAGGCAGGAGAGGTTCTGCCTTCTCTGAAGCCCTCCACACATCCCAGGCTGTCAGCCACGAGGAGGGGGAAAGAACACCTCTCCCTCCCTGGTGTAACCCTGTTCTACAAGGTACCAAAGCAACCTGGTGAGGATTTCTTCTTCCAACACCTACCTTCCTTCCCTTGGATCTGATGTGAGTCAGAGAGACGATGTGATGTGAGTCACACAAAGAGTTCATCTGAGGACAAGGGGCAGGAATCAGAATCTCTTCTCCCCACTCATCACTAAGACACTGGAATTGGGCTGAACTTATTAGCCTCACTCTTCCTTAGGGTGAGGGATTCCCAGGAGGCTGTTCACTGTCTGCCAAAGAAACTGCTCTGGTAGCCCACCAGGTGTGTCTAGATCCCAGCCACTGCCCCACTCCACCTTGAGCTTGAGAGCCACGACTGAATTCCTTCTTGAAAATGGAATCTTGAGGTGATATAGACACGTGGGATGTGCCTGAATAAACCTGTGAGTTCCTGTGTGGCCGGGAAGTGTCCATGAATCCAGACACAGCTAGTGGCTGAACCCTGTGGGAGGACACTCCACTTCTTTCTGAACCCGTGGACATTCTGTCCGTTGAGCTATCACAAAGGCAGCTTGGAGAGACAGTGTGGGCCTCACGGAAGACACCATCACTCCCATCAATGTGACTGCAGTGGACAGGATCACTGTCATTACTCCAGTCACTCAGCAGTGCCCTGATGGCAGGCCAGCCAATTTGCATAGGATGCTCACGACCGGACTCTGATGATCTGATGTGGGTACATGGTGTCTCATAGAAACCCATTTTCCACATGAGAAAAATTTTTATTTTTGGCTTATTCAATCATCAGCAAACAGTTATTGAACGCCTACTGTGCCAGAGATTCATCTATTCAAAGCCACAAACAAAAGTCATAAGGCCACTATTCTTACATACTTATCATAAATAAAAGAATGTCAGAAGTAAATCAAAGCATGTCCCAAGTGTGTCTAGATCCCACGTAAGAAAACAGTTAAATAACAAGATAATTGACAGAATCATGATTTTATGAAAAAAAAAAAAAAGTAAACAGCAACACGGCATAAAATGTGGCTGGAATTAACTACCCCATATCATCCCTATCTCTCGTTTCCCTTTTTTCTCTAATGCACATGCCAGAAAGATGAAACAGATATTTCCCAACTTTCATTATTGCTAGGGGTAGCAGGAGGACATAAATCCTTGACTGCAGATAAAATACCCTGCAGAAGGCTTCCCTGCCCATTAAAATGCAGAGCCACATGAGAAAAGATTTTGATCCTTTTAATTTCCTCTTCTCCTTGTTTGGAACACAGACATGATGTTGATGAGGTGATATCACTGGGAAGAAGGTTAAGATGCTAAGGACGGTAGAGTAGAAAGTGAGAAAGGGCCCAAGTCCCTGATGGCATCCCTGAGCTTGGCATAGCCCTGACCTGACTACCCTAGGTGTCTTAAGATGTGAGACAAAGTCCTGACAGGTTAGGCCCTTATTAGGTTTCTTCTTACTTGAAGACAAACACTTTTTTTTTTTTTTTTTTTTTTGGTGGTGGTGGTGGTACCAGGGAATTGAACCCAGAGGTACTCTACCACTGAGCTACATATCCCCAGTCCTTTCTATTTCTTATTTTGAGACACAAAGTCTCACTAAATTGCTGAGGCTGGCCTCAAACTTGTGATCCTCCTGCCTTAGCCTCCTGAATCACTGAGATTACAGGCATGGCACCACCACCTGGGCTAAGCCAAATGGTTTTCTAACTAACAGAGGTACATAGAGTTGGGAGAAGAAAGCTACTTTAACTAACATGTTTATGGAGTTAAGACCTAAATGATAAGAAGAAGCCAGCCATTGTTCTAGGGTAGAAAACATTTCAGGCAGAAAGAACATGAAGTACAAAGTCCCTGAAACAGAAATAAGTGCTATATTCAAAGAACACAGTGTGCCAAGGCAGCACGAACAGGGAGATTTTCACCTCATCGGAGGTCCCAGAGGCGAGTGGGTGCTAGCCACAGGGAGCCCTGTAAGCCATGTCAGAAAATCTGAGTTTTATTTTAATTCCCAGGGGGAGATTTGAGATGGATGGATCTGAGATGTATTTTGGAAGTAAATCCTTTAACAGGATTTGTTGATGGATTGAATGTAGAAAAGGGGGAAAAATAGGCCTTGCAAGTGACTCCTAGGGTTTTGTCCTGAACAACTGTGTGGAAGATGGGGTTACTTGAGAGAGGAAGAATCGGGGAGGTCTCCGTGGGGAAAAAAAGAGGAGTGCAGAATCAAAACCTGTAGGCCAAACTGGCAATATCCACTAGAGTTGCCAGTGGCAAGTCATGTTGGAAGCTGGACTCAGGAATCTGAAGCTCCCGCGAGATGTGAAGCCTGGAGACAGACACTTGGAACCATCCACATCATGTGCTGTTCCAATCATGAGTCTGCAAGTGAGTTCCTGGACAAAGAGGTTTAGGCCTGGGATATGTCAGCGGTTAGGCTTAGAATGCAGGTGAGGGAACCAACAAAGGGGACAAGGAGGGAACATCAGGGGAAGTGAAATAAAACTAGGAAGCTTTGAGAGAGAAGTGAGAAGAGGATGGGGAGTGTTGGGGGCTTAATTTAACGATGCCAAGAGCCTGAGAGCACTGAGGCAGAGCCAAGGCTGTGGATTGAGCTGGTTGGATGTCAGGTCATCTCACCAAGAGCAGTTTCAGAAGAGAAAAGGAGTGGAAGCCACACACTTTTGTGGGTTCAAGACAAAATGGGAGATGAGGAAATGAAGTCCAGACATCTCTTCAGTATAGATAGTTTTACTCTGAAGAAGAGCAGGAAAATGGGGCAGTGTGAGAGCAAATGGGGGATCTGGGAAGGCTTTCCAGTTCGAGGGTAGATCTTAGGGTTCTTTGTACATGGCGATGTTGGTTATGCAATGAGGTGGAGGACTTGACATTTACTGAGCTCTCACTGCATATCAGACGCTTTACAGATTCCCAGTTAATCCGCACTGTTGTGAAGCCTGTGAAGTTGGAATTTTTCACTCTTTACGTGGACAGGAGGGAGACAATAGAACATATTGGTCGGTACTTCAAATTTGAGCATGACATCATCTGAGTTGTGTGACCTCAACCAGTTATTTAACTCCTTATTTAACTCATTGGAAAGTGAGGATAAAATAGTACTTATTCCAGAAGATTGATTGGAATATCGAAATGAAATAATCCTCATAAAACATGCGGCACAGCCGGGCACGGTTTGATGCACACCTGTTATCCCAGCGGCTCAGGAGGCTAACACGGGAGGATCGTGACTTTAAAGCCAGCCTCAGCAAAAGCAAAGTGCTAAGCAACTCAATGAAACCCCGTCTCTAAATAAAATACAAAATAGGGCTGGGGATATGGCTCAGTGTTAGAAGAGGGCCCTTGAGTTCAATCCCTGGTACTGCCCCCACAAAAAAAAAAAAAAAAAAACCATGCGGCAGAGGCCTCATACATTGCAAGTGCTCTATTAATATTTCTTTCCAGAAATGAGAAAAGAGAGCGTTGGAGATTCAGTGTCTTTGTTTATTTAACAAATATACTGAGCTTTGACATTTTGCTCCATTCCAAGTGAAGCCAGGAAATACTGCAATGAATAGATTCCTATCTTCATGGAGCTTATAGTCCATACTGACTATAATCATGACAGTGGCAGTAGTAGTAGTAGTAGTAGTAGTAGTAGTAGTAGTAGTAGAAGTAGTAGTAGTAGTAGTAGCAGTAGTAGAAGCAGTAGTACTAGTAGTAAATAAATAAATAAACTAACAACAACTAGTACGTCTTTCCTACATGCCAGGCCCTGAAGGCTTCATCGTTGTGAGTAACATGCAAAATCTGCCTTGCTCCACTCAGTCTTTCTATTATGTCATCCTTCCCAGGGGTATCATTTTTCAGGAAGAATGAAACCCAACTCTAATGAAATAATCCAGTTGTGCGAGGACATGTTATTGAAAGGAAAACAGTAGAGGTGATGACTAACCTTCCTTGCTTTCTCCACAATTTCCCTGATGGTATCGGAAACAGATTTTAAGGATTGTTTTTCTCTGCTTCCTGCCTCCTTTCCCTTCCCAGGTTTTTTCTCAATTTGTTTAATTAATTAGTGACACATAGGTGACTGGCGCCATGTTGGATCCTGTGGGGGTATCAGAGAAAAGTATTGTTGTGGGCTTAACTGTGGCTCCCCCAAAATTCATATGCCCTCTAACCCCAGTGCCTCACATTGTGACTAGGAGACAGGATCTTTAAAGAGGTGATTAAGAAAAAATGAGGTCCTATGGGTGAGCTCCCTAGTCCAATATGACTGGTGTCCTTGTAAGAAGAGGAGATTAGGGCACAGACACTGCGTGAAGACACAGAGAAAAGACGGCCAATGGCAAGCCAGGCAGAGGCCGCAGATAAATGAACCCTGCCAACACCTACTCTTGGACTTCCAGCCTCTAGGACTATGAGAGAATAAATTTCTCTTGTTTAAAACCCCCAGTCTGTAGTATTTTATTTTTGCCTAGAAAACTAATCCAAAAAGAAAATGAGAAAAGCACTAAAGTTAAATCCCTGGGCCATGGAGGAGGAAGACAGTATTGTTATTAAATCACTCTCTTTGAGTCCCCTTAGGATTATCTTTACCAAGCTCTAACCAATTATCATTCTGTTACTATTTCATCATTATGTTCATTAAGGATGGTTCTCTTCACTTTCAGATGAGGAGACAGAGGCACAGAAAGGGAAAGAAACCTAGCCAAGGCCACACACTTAGTAAGGGGCAGAGCTGAACACTCACCTGGACATTCCTCCTCTGGTGGTATAACCAAGACCAAGTTTGGCCAGTAGGTGAGTAGGTGAAGATTGAGGTACTGTGCAGCAAAGGGTGTGTCGGGGAAAGTGGAGATTCTTCTGGTCATAAACAAAATGACAATAAAACAATGAGATCAAATTTCTCAGGAGACTTGTCAACTAGCTGGAAGACAGATACTGGATAAAAGAATTTTTAACAATTGATTTATTTTTATTTGTTTTAATTAGTATACAAGACAGTAGAATGCACTTTGATACATCATGTATAATGGAGTATAATTTCTCATTCTTCTGGTTATGCATGATGTAGAATCCCACTGGTCGTATAGTCGTATATGTACATAGGGTAATAATGTCTGATTCATTCTACTGTCCTTCCTACTGCTGTACCCCTTCCCCTCCTTTCACTCTCTTCTACCTAATCTAAAGTAACTCTATTATTCCATAGTGCCCCTACTATGAATTTTTGAGCAAAAAACATGGAATAGAAATATGTTTCTCCAGGGTGCCAAAAAGGGAGGACAATGGTTTAAATGAATTAACAGATATATTTATATAGACTCTAGTCTCCTTTCTTAAAGAGATACCTGGCATTTTGCATTGACGACATTGTGTTATGCTAGAGAATTCCATGTCTACAGCTAACATGCCCAAGGTATAAATGCATGAAAAGTAATAAATAAATGAAAATATACATCATAGGTTAGAAACAAATGGAAATGCGATTTCAATTCAATAATTTCCTTTCACAGAAAAGTATACTTGATGGGGCTGGGGTTATGGCTCAGCAGTAGAGTATTCGCCTCACATGTGCAAGGCCCTGGGTTCTCAGCACCACATAAAAATAAATAAATAAATAAATAAAATAAAGTTATTGTGTCCAACTACAACTACAAAAAAAATAATTTAAAAAAGAAAAGAAAAGTATACTTGGCCAAGAAAAAAAAATAACTTTTTGATTGAACCCAGGGGCACTTTACCACTGAGCTACATCCTAGAACTTTTTTATTTTTTGTTTTGAGACAGAGTTGAGCTAAGTTGCCCAGACTGGCTTGAACTTGCTATCTTCCTGCCTCAGCCTTTGGTTGCTGGGATTAGAGGTGTAGGCCACCCAGCTTAAAAAAAAAAAAAAAAAAAAAATTTACAAGTCACTTTAAAATATTGGATTAGAGGAGAAATCAAATTTTCTTTTTTGTATCCAATTCATTTTCAGTGAAGATATTGTTTTACTAAATTGCTTAAAGTGTCAAGAAATGCCAGTAGGTAATAAATCTAAGACAGATTTACAAAATGTGTTTTTCTGCTAAAAAGAAGTTATTTCTTCACATAGTATAGAGAGTATCTCAATCAAGGGATCAAAGATTCTGATAATTCCAGGATTCTGTTCCTGCCTTGTCATTGTCACTGTGGGTTCCCAGGCTGACACCCACAATCAACTCAGCTCCTCAAAGGTCTACAGCTCTGAAGACATGCCATATTGTCCTACCTCTCTCTCTTGTCTGTGCTGCAAAGTTCTCTGATTTTAGGAAGAAATTAGCACTTTTAGCAACTAATTACACAAGACACTGTCATTTCTTTCTAGATGGGGAAAAAAATACACCTTAGTTATCTTCCATGTGTTAAATCATGAGAAAAGATAACACGTTTGTTTCATTGCTATGAAATTAATTTTCTTCCCAGTTATTTTGTTTATTTGCTCAATTCAAAATTTGAGCAGCATAATCAGTATATATTTTTGGTATTCATATAAAATTAAGGCTTCATAAATATGAATCATGCTATTAACTGTGCGCATTGTGATTTTCTCTAATTGCTGTCATTTGCATACGACACAACTCTTCAATAGTCAAAAGATTAGAGGAAAATTTGGGAAGTGTGCACAGAACATTTTGGAATACAGAGTGTAGCATACGATAATGGGGTTTGAATTACATGGGGTGCTAACTCTCTTTTGTGTTTTATTTATAGACAGGGTCTCACTGAATTGCTCAGAGTCTCACTAAGTTGCTGAGGCTGGCTTTGAACTTGCAATCCTCTAGCCTCAGCCTCCCAAACCACTGGGATTATAGGCATGAGCCACCATGCCCGGCATGATTTTTAAACATGCATAAAAGAAGCTGTCTAGCTGGGCACGGTGACACATGCCTGTAATTCCAGAAGCTCAGAGGCTGAGGCAGGAAGATCACAAGTTCAGAGCCAGCCTCAACAATTTATCAAGTGTGAGGGGAATGGGATAATAAATAAGGAGGGAAATGAATTACAGTAGATGGGGTAGAGAGAGAAGATGGGAGGGGAGGGGAGGGGGGATAGTAGAGGATAGGAAAGGTAGCAGAATACAACAGTTACTAATAGGGCATTATGTAAAAATGTGGATGTGTAACCCATGTGATTCTGCAATCTGTATTTGGGGTAAAAATGGGAGTTCATAACCCACTTGAATCTAATGTATGAAATATGATATGTCAAGAGCTGTGTAATGTTTTGAACAACCAATAAAAAATAAATTAAAAAAATTTAAAAAAAATAATTTATCAAGGCCCTAAGCAATTTAGCAAGACCCTAAGCAACTTAGCAACACCCTATCTCAAAATAAAAAATAAAAAGGGTTGAGGATGTAGCTCGGTGGTTAAGAGCTCCTGGGTTCAATCCCCAGTACTAAATTAATTAATTAATTAATTAATTAAAATAAAGGAGGCTCTCTTCTAAGTAATGTATATAGGAAAGTATTCCTGCTTCAATCAACTTGTCAAACTTTGGAAGAAACTCATGAATGACCTCATACAGTAGAAAGAAGATTATGAAATTGTTCTATTTCAGAAAGAATGAAGACATTTTTGAAGTATTCTCAAATTTGGGAGTCTTTTTTTCCCATTAATCTGGATTACATTTTTTTTCTCTGTGACAATAGAGGGAAACATGGTTTTATTTAAATACGTAAAAGCTAAAAAATAATGGAAAAGGATTATAATTTCTATTTATATAACATTTGAGACAATAAACAATGCACTTCTCTTAGAAAAGCAACCAAAAGTGCATCCTTTTGCCATGAACCTTGAGTCGGTGCTGCAGCACTTGGATTCTAAGGGGGGTTTAATACTGTGACCATAGGCAAGCAGTGTATAAATCTCCATAACACCAATCCCATAATAGGCCACACTAAGAAAAACTAAGAAATATGTGTGTTGCAGAAGGGATTGATGAAAAACCTGTCTTTCAAAATGACATCCAAGCTGAGTGCCACACACTTGTAATTCCAGTATTTGAGGGACCACAAATTGGATGCCAGCTTGGGCAACTTAGCAAAAACCTATCTCAAAATAAGAAATGGGGTGTAGCTCAGTGGTAGACTGCTTTCCTTGTGTTTGCAAGGCCCTTCATTCAATCTCCAGCAAAACACACACACACACACACTCACACACACTCACACACACACACACACAAGATATCAAGCTTTAACTATATTAGTTCCTTCTGGAGTAATGGAAGCATCATTTCTTCTTTTATAATAATTCATTCTAAATCAAGAAGTCATTTAGAGATAGGAAAAATAAAATCATAAGGATGTTTATAGTACTATTCAGATGGGAAATCAACAAGAAAGAAAATGTAAAGAGTTATGAGCAAACTGATTTTTAGTACTTCCCTGATGGACTTTCCGTCATGGTCGGACTTCCCAGGTATTCCCCCAAGGCAATGCTTGTGTTCTGGGAATGCTGACCTGTCACAGCAGTGGTCCTCAGAGCGCAAGTGTGTAGCACCAGGGAGTTTGCCAAAGATGCAACTCAACGCCTTCACTCCAGACCTACTGAATCAGAAAGGCTAGTGTGGAACTCAGGAGTATAGGTGTTAAGTGAGTCCTCAGGATGATGCTGACGTGTGTTGAACTTTGAGAATGGCTGGTCTGTAGTGCATGGCCTCTCTAACTCTCAATTAATTTCTCCTTCAGATTAAAGCCCCTCCCTTAGCCTTAAGCCCCACCCCTCCACATGTCTGGAACAGCTGTTTCATCAAACCCTGACAGCTCTTTACTTGAAATAGAATTTGTCATGAACACACCACACTTAAATATTTGCAGGGATATGATCATACCATGTCCTAAGTTGTCCTTTAAATGACAGACAGTCCCTAACTTAAGATAGTTGGACTTACGATTTTTCAACATGACAATGAAGTGAAAGTGATACAGATTTGTTAGAAACTGTACTTTGAATTTTGATCTTTTCCCAGGCAAGGGATGCTCATGGTATGATCTCTCCGATGATGCTGGGCAGCAGCAAGGAGTCACAGCTCCCAGTCACTCACGTGACCACCAAGGGAACAACCCTTACTCTACAGTGCATTGTGTTGGCAACATTTTGGGAGTACAGGTATTCAATAAATTATGTGAGATATTTAATACTTTAATATAAAATATAAAAATAGACTTTTCATTAGATGATTTTGTCCAACACTAGACTAATGGAACTGCTTTGGACATACATAAGGTAAATGAGGCAAAGCTGTGATGTTTGGTAAGTTAGGTGTATTAAATGAGTTTCAACTTACCATATTTTCAACATACCATGGTTGTTGACATGTAACCCCATCATAAACGGAGGAGCATCTGTATACTTCTTCTTTTTCCTTTTTTTTGTATTAGGGATTGAACCCAGAGCTGCTTTGTCACTGAGTTACATTACCAGCCCATTTTATTTTTTGAGACAGGGTCTCGCTAAATTGTTTAGAGCCTAAGTTGCTGAGGCTGGTTTCAAACTCACAATCCTGCTGCTTCAGCCTCCCAAGTCGCTGGGGTAATAGGTGTGCACCACTGGGGCTGACACATCTGCATTTCTTACCTGCATGTGTGCTGCCACTTTGACAGAAGGGAAGCCTCTTGAGCGCAGGAACTGTGCCATAAAGACTATTTCCCTTACCACAGATTTATGAGTGCGGACGCCACAGCTTTTGTTCCCTCTCTTGTCACATCATTTTGTTCTTTTGAAGTATCCAAAGTTCACCTATTTTTCAAGGTTCATTTCAAATAGTACTTTTTTATGATCTGGCTTCTGTATACAGAAATTTCTTTCCTTGCCGGGTTCACTGGCACACCCCTGTATTCCCAGCGCTCAGGAGACTGAGGCAGGAGGATCACCAGTTCAAAGCGAGCCCCAGCAAAAGTGAGGTGCTAAGCAACTCAGGGAGACCTTGTCGCTAAACAAAACAGGGCTGGGGATATGGCTCAGGGGTCAAGTGCCTCTAAATTCAATCCCCAGTACTACCCCCCACCAAAAAAAAAAAAAATAGAAAAAGAAAAAATAGTTTTTTCTTCTTTGGAAAAGCCATAGCATTTTTAAAAATTGTTTATTTTTTTTGCTCCAAGTTACAGTCATTTATGCATGTATTATCTTTCTCATCACTGAAAATGGAGTTAATTGTTCCAAACCTCCCTTTTAAAAAAGAAAGAAAATAGCAATAAGCCTCAGGGTGTGTATGTATGATTATGGTATTCTCCCCAATATTTATAGTTCTGATTTGGGGTCATTGACTATTTGCCCAGGAAGTAACTCATATTTCAGAGAGATACAGTCTTTCTGCTGGGCACACTCGGGGTCTTTAACAGGGCCTGCACTCCGGAGACAATTGTTGCAATTTGTGTGGTCTAATGAGTGGTCGCGCAAGATTAGACATGAAGTAACGGGAATCTGCAGGAAATGGAGCCATAAGGAAACCAGGGCGACTTTAAGTCCCATCGGTAAGGAAGAAAAGAGCTTCACCGCAGGGTAAGGACCAGTAGCACAGGTTTAATTGTTACCATGTCTTGGTGTGAACCTACGGGTGCTGGTGCCGCTGTCTGCGCTAATGGGAACCTGATGCAGCCGGCTTCCTGAGACTCACCCGTCCTGACTTCAAACATTGCAGCCCCTCCTGCAGGAGCAAGCAGGCTGGAGTTCCACTCAGGTTTATTTCCTCTCAACAAAGGAGGGGCCTTCCCACCTCCAGCCCCATCAACTAAGAGGGTTGCACCAGGGACCCCAGCAGATCTCTGGGACCACTCCTCTAATATTCCCCACTCAATACTAAATTCTAACCTCCTCCAACCCCATGAAAGTCTTCCAGAATTATCTTAGCAGTCCAGAGAAATGGCTCTGAGCTTGAAAACCCAAGAGTGGGAGAAAGCACACAGGTCAGGTCATTTGCCAGCAAATCACTTGGTCAGCTGGCATTGTAACCCAGGTCTCAGGTCCACATATGCATATCCTGAAAACAGGTATTGAGAATTTATCATGGATGGGAATGGAGAGAGGAAATGTGCCTGGAGGTCTGTTTCTCCTCTTCCTGCCTTTCACTGCTGTTTTGCCACTGACTCTTGACAAGAAAATACCAAAGTAGCAGCCAAAAAAAATCCCTCCGTTTATGTGATTGGAAAAGTGTTTATAGTCCCTGATGTTTGGGGTCAGCCCCAAAACCCTGAAGGCAGGCAGGTATAATCCCAGGTCTCTTCTCTGAGGAGGAGGAGTTTGCTGGAATTTAAAGCTTCCTGGGTTCTTTCTCTTACCTCAATTCCCAGAGGCTATGCAACCTGGTGTTTTTTTGTTTTTTTTTTTTTTTCCTTTGCTGAGATTTCTAAAGTTCCCTTTTTTTACAACCCTTATCGACATGTAAACTCCACAGCAGGGTGAAAAGGTAGGTGTTTAAGATAGACGGCAACAGCTGGGATAAACTGCCTCTTAAAAGGCTGTCTTAATGAAATGCATCTCTTTATATTTGGGGCATTTGTAAGCAGAATGGAAATGAAACTTGAGAAGATTGTGCGATAACCAGACTATATCCTGTCAAGAGAGTTTCTCCAATAACAGAGATGAGCTCCTAGATAGCTACCAGATCTCCAGCTTCCGCCCAGTGCCTCCCACCATAAATCTTCATTCTTACTCAGGTTTTCTGTGGATTTTTTTTTTTTTTTTTTTTTAGGACAGAATTCATTTCCCTGGAGAGACAGGCCTAAGGAAAGATCTGGAATTCCTCCAGTTAAAAAAAGCCATCATTCTGCTTAGTCAACATTAGCTCCATCAGAATCAATATCCTGCCCAGGGTGGTTTTACATTGTTCTGAAGTCTTTTACAGGTGGCCAGGCAAAGATACAGTTCCTAATCTGGATTTTCTGAAAGGGAAAAGAAAATGTTCCTCAGACTTGGGGAAAAGAAAAAAAAAAAAGAGGTCTGAACTCTCCTCTTACAAATAAGCTTCCTTTTGTGACATGTTCTGCCTGGGTTTGCTCTCTCAAGAAATTCCAGTAACCTGATATTTTGACACTACCTCTCTTCCTGGAGTTATCTCCTATTTTTCACTCAGCCTCTTACTAAATATCTAATAAATTGTTGGTCTCTGAATTTTAATTTGCTGTTTTGCCAGTGACTCTTGACAAGAAAATACCAAAGTAGCAGGCAAAAAAAAAAATAGTTTTTTTTTTATAATAGTTCCCTATCTTGCTGTTTGTTAATGAAATTGTATATATATAAAATTGTATATGATTATATTCAATAATAAATTTTCTCCTTTCCTCAATTTATCCATTCAGTAGATGGAAGGATGATGGTGGGTTTTGATTGTGAACTATGTTAAGATTTTTTTTGTTTTTTGTTTTTTTTTTTTTGGTACTGAGGATTGAACCCAGGGGTGCTTAACCACTGAGCCACATCCCCAGTCCTTTTTTATAATTTAGAGACAGGGTCTTGATGAGTTGCTTAGGGCCTTGCCACTGCTGAGGCTAGATTTGAACTCATGATCCTCCTGCTTCAGCCTCCTGAGCCATTGGGTTACAGGTGTGCACCACTGCACCCAGCAAATTCTTTTTTATTTAATTTTTTACTCATTCTTTTTAGTTATACACTGACAGTAGAATGTATTTTGACATATTATACACTGGGTTAAGTTCTTACTCCTTTATTCTTCTTGAGATGTCCCTAGGCAAATCCTCTTGCCCACTATCTTTCATGAAATTTGGTCTCCTCATCCTTAAGATAGTAATAACTCCCATAATTTCCAAAAGGGCTGAGGGGAGCCAAATGAGCAAATATAAACCTTATTATAATTATTTGTGTATTTGTGAATTGTAAGGCACTTAAAACTTTTAGTTGTAATCATGGCTATTTATAATTGAATAAAATGCATCAAATAGGGACTGGGGATGAGGCTCAAGCAGTAACTCGCTCGCCTGGCATGCGCAGGGCACAGGGTTCTATCCTCAGCACCACATAAAATAAAATAAAGATGTTGTGTCCACTGAAAACTGAAAAATAAATATTAAGAAAAAATTCTCCCTCTCTCTTAAAAATGCATCAAATACTATTGACACCACAAATATACTTAAGAGAACAAAGAAAAATGATTATTTCATAGAAAAAAATATTGTGCATATTCTTTTAGTTTTGAGTTTTTCCTTAAGATTTTGACTCTTGGAGGAAAACTTTTCTGGAAGAGCTACATCCACGGAGATGTTCAAAACACATTCTGTTTGAGCTACAAAGAATAAACCCAGAAAACCAAAGGTCTCTCAAAGTTCAAAACATGCGGATACCCAAATCATTTGTGAAACTCTGAGTAGGAATTATTTGCATTTGTCTTTCTCTATTTGGGCGCCCTGGGCTTCCTGAAAAGGACCAGGCTCTCTGGGATCCAGCGTAGGTGGAACAGCTGGGGATCCTCCCAGCCTCCTGATGTCACAGCTTATCAGTGTTGATGGACAGAATCCAAACTGCCTTTCCTGCCTTGCTGACCAAACAGAATATACACTTCTCTTTTCTTCTTGCAAAGGAAAGAGCAGCTTTATTTATGACACTGAAACATATAGGAAGTCACCAACACATTGATGCCACTGGGTAAATTCCCTCCCTGGGACCTCAGTATGACCTAATGCTATTATCTATCCTATTTTTAGGGAACACCAAAGTCCAACCAACATAGTCAACTTTTGATCATCTGCAGAAGAAATACCATAGACACTTGGGACCTCCTTTTAATTTTTTTTTCTTAAACTGGAAGAGTAGATGGACTGAATAATCTTTGAATTGGAGAAAGCACATATTAGATAAAGCAAAGACTTTTAATGCAAGTAGAACGCACACACACACACACACACACACACACACACACACACCCTACAATCCATTCCTTACTAAAATTGAAGGAAATTCATTCTTCTGTGAATTTTGGGTTAGGTTGAATATTTCATAGATTTCCACATACATTCATGTGACAAGATTACAGTGGAATGCATTGTTTTTATTGATTTATGTCTCAAAAGAAAAAGTAAGAACAATCTTGGAAAAACTATGAATTTATTTCCTTATAAGATTAATATGTAAAAATTAATAACGTCATATATTATTTATCCCATTAATATTATTTATTGAGTACTTGCTGGGTACCAGGTGCTGTGCTGGGTACTCAGTGTACATTGATGAGTAAAGCCAGCATGGTCCCTACCCTCTGCACTTGCATTCTGATATTAAAATGTGTGCAGCTTTGCTCTCTTTGGCCTGAGGAAGGAGAGGCTGGAATAAGAAAACTATCTTCGTATTCATAATCTCTACTCTTACTTGCTCCAACAGGTAGGAAAGAGTCTACTTGGTCAGTTGGCCAGGCAAACCTGAGGCCATCAGAGCAGTCTGGAGAGGCTATTAAAAGCACATGTTCTAGAGTCAGATGTCTGGGTTGAATCCCAACTTCTCCACTGTCTAGCTATGTGCTCTTGGGCAAGATACTTGGGCCCCCTGTGACTATGGGAAAGAAGGGTCATATTAATTTACCCACCTCATAGGACTACTGTAATGATCAACTAAGTCAAAACATATAGATCCGGATAAACATGCCTGGAAGATAGCAGGTGCTCAATATATGCTGACCATTATTATTCACATCTGAATAACAATCCTGGCTCCACACAGGCTCCACACCTGTCCTCTCCCAACCCCTCCTCCAACCCCAGGATTTTTGCATGATGTTCCTTCAGTCACCCTTACCATTTATTTTCTTACCAGAAAACTTTTCTTGTATTTTTCAAAGCCCACTTCCTATTGGACACTCTCCCTGTCCCTGACTGCCAGTGGTTGAGAGTCCCTCCGCTCTGCTCTGCTAACAACTGTGCAGATCTCCAATCTTCTAATCTACAATTGACCAATTGCTTTCTTATGTATTTCATCCCATAGATGGAGGCTGCCTTGAGGCCATAGGTAAGTTCTCACTAATGTCTGTTACATGGACACATGTATTAATGTATATGTGCTTTTAAGGGCAGTTCAAGTCTGAAGGGCACACAGGTCCCCTAGGGTAGCATTTGTTTCAGGGTATTTCTCAACAGCAATGAACTTTCTTAAGCTGCAATTCAAGTCCAAGATTACTGTCCTCAAAATATTCATTCTTTCGACCTCTGGTTCATGAAAGCATTACATTTTGATTAACTGTTAGCATTCCCAACAACAACAAAAGAAATTTTAACTTAACCAAGGCATACAACATTTACCACACACACACACACACACACACACACACACACACACACACACACAAGAGGGGGATATTAGGTATGAATATCTTGTAGATCAAACTGTCAAAATGAAAAAACAATTACCAAAGTACTCAAATTCATTGAGATCTCTGAGAAGATAGAGATTTTGTTCCTTGGCATAGAATTTTCAACTAGTAGGGGCTTTTCATTTCCCCCCTCTCTGAATAGGAACAATTAAACATTAGAAAAACAAAGCATAGTTTTTCAAGTTTCAGAAGCAAAATCTCCACATCCTCTTCTTAGTTCCTCTCTCACCTTTCTTTGTCTTTTTTGTATGAATTCACCTTTAGTGTGTGATGAGCTATACCCCCTCTCAATGCCTGTGGCTGGAGTGACTTGCTTCCATCTTAAGGAGTGAGAATTTCTGACTACTGTCCTCATCAGAGCTTTATTCTTTTATTTGTTCATCCATCTAGTAACTACTTATTGACCTGATGTAGATACTACTGAAAAAAAAAGAGGATAAAATAGTGACCAAAATCTGTCCTCTGTCCCAGGAAAAAATTTTTTTTTTTTAAAGAGAGAGAGAGAGAGAGAGAGAGAGAGAGAGAGAGAGAGAGAGAGAGAATTTTTTTTAATATTTATTTTTTAGTTTTTGGCGGACACAACATCTTTGTTTTTGTATGTGGTGCTGAGAATCGAACCCGGGCCGCATGAATGCCAGGCAAGTGCGATACCGCTTGAGCCACATCCCCAGCCCCCCAGGAAAGTTTTAATTGGTTTGTGATTTCCCAGGGAGGGACAATTTGCATGTGTGCACTTAACTGACAAATTTATTTTGAAAATGTTCCACAAGAATGGAGTTTTTGATAAAATTTAATTTTTTTTTTTTTTTACAAAATGAGATATTTGTAATCCCTGGCATAATATCTGGAAATAGTTGATACTTGGCAAAAATATATTGCCTTCCTTCCTACATTTGAAAAATGGAATCATGTTTAGCATGTATTTGGTATTTGTTTTTTGTACTAGGGATCAAATCTACAGGGGCTCTTTACTACTGAGCTACAGCCCCAACCCTTTCTATTTTTTATTTTGAGATAGGGTCTCACTAAATTGCAGAGGCTACATTGAACATTTGAGCCTCCTAACTCAGCTTCCTGAGTCACTGTGATTGTAGGCGTTTACCACTGTACCTGGCTGCATTTGGGTTTTGACATTTTTGACAACGCATCAAATTCTACTGCACTGAGAAGCTGCCTAGTGAAGAATATGAGCATGGTCTTTGGAGATAGACTAATCTGGCTTTCAGCACTGGTTCTCTTGGCCACTAGATAGAGAAATAATCTCAATGAAGGAACTTAAACTCTCAAAGTCTTAAATTTCTCACCTGAAAAATAGGAGAAATTAGTACCTATTTCATATGGTTGTTCTAAGATTATTCGAGATAAAGTATGTAGAACTTTGTTCATGTGAATCCTGCTTTCATAGCATCTACTATTTAATATAAACAAGTATTATCTGCAATGTCTCTGCTTTGGTAAATCAGTTTACTTATCAAAATTGTATCTCTCTCTCTCTCTCTCTCTCTCTCTCTCTCTCTCTCTCTCTCTCTCTCTCTCTCTCTCTCTCTCTCTCGGTGCAGGAATTGAACCTAGGGGCACTTAACCACTGAGCCACATCCCCAACCCTTTTTATTTTGTATTCTGAGACAGGGTCTTGCTAAATTGCTTAGGGCCTCGCTAAATTGCTGAGGCTGGCTTTGAACTTGTGATCCTCCTACCTCAAACTCTAGAGTTTCAAAATTGGATTTTCTTAAGGCAAAACATGTCTGTAATTTGTAACCAAACTTCAGCTCCAGAAGGAGAACTATGGGATTCTGTCATCTTTGTTTTTCATTTTTCTGTATTGGAGATTGAACCCAAGGGTGCTTTTACCACTGAGATATATCTCCAGTCTTTCTTATTCTTAATTTTTTAGTTATAGGTGGACACAATGTCTTTATTTTACTTTATGTGGTGCTGAGGATTGAACTCAGTGCCTCACACATGCTAGGCAAGCGCTCTACCTCTGAGCCACAAACCCAGCCCTCCTCAGTCTTTTTTGTTTTTAATTTTTGAGACAGTTGCTGAGGCTGGCCTGAAACTTGTAATCCCCTTGCCTTAGCCTCCCAAGTCACTGGAGTTAGAATATAGATGTGCATCACTATACCGGCCTTCCTTGTTATTTTTCAAGATGCAATGATGATTAGCACCTCTCTCTAAAGAACCTTTCCCCTGCTGGTAGAGAGAGATTTGCACCAACATGTACCAGTGCATGCTTCGAAAATTAGCTTTCGAAAATCTTTACTATAAAGCAGTAGCTCTGAAGTCTGGGGGAGTCTTCCACTCTGGAAAAATCTCTTTTCCTGGGCCTGAGGGAAATACATACAACTTCTACGTATCAGTTTTCAATATCATTTCAGATGACCCAGAGTCCCTGCAAGATGGGTCTGAATCTTTCTCTATATTTGTTTAACTCCTTTATTCAATGGGTTTATCAAGTCCGAACCAGACTTTTAGCTCTTCAAGATTCCCCCTTATGCTGTCTTTCTTCATTAATGGTATCCTCTGAGAGCTCTGCCTTGGAACTACAAATTCTGGGTGCAGGGTATCAACTGAATGGAGCCTTGCTAGGGAGAGCCATACCCCACCCTCAGGATAACAATGTCACGAGGCAGCTCTGTGGGCAGGGCCTGTCTGCTTTTGTTTGTCATTCCCTGGCTGTTGTTTTCACTGAGATACGTGAGTCAACAGCCACTCTCTCTTGTGGTACAGGGTACACTAGACAGTGCAGTTTCCATTGCAGAGTCTGTGATTGAGGGAAGCCATCGGACTCCTAAAATTAGCTTGGGGAAATCTTTACTATAAAGCAGTAGTTCTTAAATCTGGGAGGAATCTTCCACTCAGGAAAATCTCTTTTCCTGGGGCTGAAGGAAATAAATTTCTATGTATACGTTTTCAATGCCTTTGGGATGACTCACAGAAACCCTGTGCAGTCTTCCCAAGCACCCTTTTGGGTATCTGCCTCAAAACCAGCCCTGAGTCCAGGTCCAGATCTAATTGTTTCTTCTCGTGAGTCACGAAAATCCAACAAAATGGTCAGCGCCTCAGAATTCAAACGTTGAATCAGATCCGGCCCAGTGGACTATCTGTTCGGGATGTCACTCTCCTTAAAGAAGGGCCAATCATTCATTCATCCTACTGGGGACATCCTGACAGGTTTCCTTAGGCCCAGACATGGGACAAAACTCCAGAAGCTCCTCAGTAAAATGGAGCATTATAACAGAGAGTCCACTGCACCCCAGCAAACATGGGACCTGTAGTGGGCAGTTTTCTGGGGTCATTTTCTCATCAGCAGCAACAGGCTTAAAATTGATGGGCAAAACCAGAAGATTCTCTGCCTGGTTCAGGGGAAGCTGCTACAGGAATTTTTGCCACCGGCCTCTTGTTGAGTGACGGGAAAAGAAAAAAAAAAAAAAAAAGATCATTTAAAGGCCCCAATTCAAATGGTGTGTACAGAATGCCAGGCCCTGGCTGCCCTGGAGAAAGCCACTCTGGTGCCAGCTTAGGGAACAAATGTGTTCCCACTGTCTCCTGGAAAGGCTTTTCCCACCCCTGCTGAGGGGGTGGATTTCAAAGCAGCTGACTTCTTGCCCTTTGTAATAGGACTGCAAGTGTTCCCGTTTGAATTCTGAAACTTTCTCCTAATTTTCCGCTCCTCCAATAGCTCCCCCAAGAAAAGCTGGTATTCTGGGTCACTGAAATGGTGGCAGGTTATTAAGCAGAGAAAGAGGATCAGAAGAATTGTTCCTAGCAGCGGCAGCACCAGCAGCCGCGGCAGGGAAGGCAGCTATGGTCTTGGGAGCTCACGTTGCATGTTAATGAAATGCTATAAAACATCAAACCCTAAAGGTATCAGAGAAAGCCACCAAAATCCCTTGTGGAGTTTGCCTTTGGCAGCTGTGTCTCTAAAAGTTCCACGCCTTTCCCCTATTTTCATCATCATGCATTTCCTCCTCTTTTAAAAGACACACATAGACTCACTCCCAAACCAGGGTGTGTACTGAAGGCGCCCGCCCCCATCGTCGGTCCCTGACACTTGCGAAGCCTTCAGTCTAAACCCCCCCAGGTCTGCAGAGCCTGGCGGGCACTCTGGGGAGAGGTAGACAGTAATTAAGTTAGCTGTTAGCTGCTGTGAGCCGACTTGGGTATTTCATCGCAGCTGCCTGCCTCTGTCTCCCCAGCCACCCTCCCACATCTTCCTAAGAGACCGGCTGTGTGTGTGAAGGAGGAGCTGTTTCCCACAGCTCTGATCTAATTCAGCTGAAATTCAATCTCCGTGTGACCCACCTCAGCCAGCGCTCTCCCACCCGCCGCCAGCCTCCTCAGCAGGCTGTGTGTGCTGCCCATTTACACTGTCAATCCAGCAGCCTCCCCTCCACCAGCCCCAGGGTGTAGACTTACGGGTGTCCGTGGGCCAGCACTGGGGGCCTGCCTGCTGCCCGGAGGCTCACCCCTCATCCCCCGTGCTCCGAGGGGACACTCTATACCTGCTACTCAGAGGATTGAATGGGACTTGTGAGTTATCGCAGCAGAAAAGGCAGCAGAGCCAGCTGAGGCTGAGAACCCAAAACAGATGTGAAAGACATCAGGCTGGGTTTTCCATGCATCTTCAATGCCCAGGAAGATTTACGATCCCCTTTAACCCTCTTTTTAACATAGGTTGAACCGGACTTGTTTTATAGCAAGGAAACAAGCCTGATAGTCATACAAAAAATCACCAGGGCGCCAGGGCCCGCCCTGCAATCGGTGGCCCCTGGCTTCCCTTCTTTGTCCTCTTTTCCTTGAGATGGATCCCTTAGCCTCTGTGTTTGGTGGGGACATTTCATCACAGACTCTAGAACTCTCCATCCATCCAAAGCCCACAGCAGCCAGTGGCTTCAACTCTAAACGATGCTCAGTTGTGGTTTGCATCTTTCTACTGAACAAGGAAATGGTAACTATCTTTTAGAAAGCCAGGGATTGCAGGGGGACAGCAGTGACCAGTGAGGCAGAGGCCCTGGTTTTTTTTTTTCTTTTTTTGGTCTAATTGTTACCTAATCATGTTATACGGGATCATGGTGCACTTTCTTTTGACCAAGAAAGCTTTGAACTTTCCTTTGCACTTCCTGCAAGAGGAGGATTTCTACCTAGGGGCAGGGAGGCACAGGAAGGCAGAGGTTTGCAGGCGCCTTTTACAAGCCCCAAGAAGCAAAAGGGCAGGGGTTTACAAAGGCGTCATAATTAGGAATGATGTGTCAAGGCAGGCAAGCACCTCTTGAACCTGACCCTGCCCGTCTCCTTGAGGGCTGCCACGGGAACCGGAGAAATTCAGCCTAATTTTAGTATTGGGCACTTTCCAAGGCAAAGAATACTAGCCATCTTTTAACTTCTTTTATTTTACTGCACAGAGTGAGATGGTGACGCGTAAGGTCACACCTCTATTTTTATTTTTTTATTATTATTTTTTAAAGAGTAAAATAATTTGCACGAAGATTCCTTTTTGCTAACAAGAAACCAGCCTGCTTATCTTGATATACAGATAAGAATAGACAGGTGGAGCTGCAACGTGTTTCCCTCACCCCCACCCCCACTCCCATACTAGAAGACCTTTCCATCCACAAAGCCAAGGGAAGCTCGATTTGCATTCAGTCTCCAGAGAGAGTTTAGAGACTCTTATTTTCTTTTTTAGGGCAGTGGGTAGTTGTAATCCGAAGAAAATTCTTGAGCACTGAAACAACAAAATAACTTCTACTGAACTCCTGGTCACAGTTAGGCTATGTCATGGGAGGAGATATGGAATTAAAAAAAAAAAAAAAACAATTTGAGGTTGGGGGGAGGATACTCCCCTGCCTGGGGAAGAGGGAGATTCCCTGCAGCCAAGCTCAGAAATAATAGTCTCCCTGCGTCCTGAGAAAACTGTCCAAAATGTTAACACATCAATCTTAAGGAAACAAGCCTAGCTTTTACTGACTTAATTTCATATAATTATTTCAGAGTTTGAGTCTTTACAAGAAAGAGGGAGTGGAGGAAAAAGATCAGAAAATTGAAGGGGACGAATAGAAGAGGAATGAGATTTTCTTTGTTTTGAAGATTCCCATTTCTACCCCCATGCCCGGGTTTCACCCGTGCTTTCATCTTTTAGGAGCAAAAGCACAGTGCGCTCAGCAGCATGCAGAGTGGCTCTGAAGGCACTGGTTTCAGCTCAGGTCTATCTTTAAGGGACACTTTAATAAAGCCTCCTCTTGTGTCCTGGATTCTACAGCATGCAGCATGCAGGGAAAGGAAGCTAGAAGACCTGTGGCCAGTCCTGCCTCCTGAGCACAGTTATTGTATAGCTTGCACAAGTCATTAGGCTTCACAGGACTCAACTCTATCTGCAAAACACAGAGAACACCTTCCCTACCTACCTCAGAGGGTTTTATATAGAAAAACACTTTGAAAAATAAAAAGCACTGCTATGCAAATGAAAGCTATTCTTCTTACAATAATAAAGTTTAACTAGTATAAATATGCAGTAAGTTTAACTATTACTAGTATTCACCAAAGAGTTAGAGCTAAAAAATTCGGTAAGCAAACCAAAAACTTTTAACAACATCTAGTCCATTTATTATGCAAATTACAAAGCCCCATCCTCCAGGAATTTTATTCAATGGAACCCAGCCCGGGAATCTGGATTTTAAACAAGTGTCTTGGGAGATTCCAAGGTAGTGGAGCAACCTGACTTTGGGCAACATGATTTTGCAAAATGAGGACATTTCTCATCTTCCCACTCCCTGGCGGTACCCACGCTCCCATTGGGACTGGGTGTGAAAATAGAGCACATTGCGTTCACATCCCTTTGTTAATATTTCAGAATCTACAACATGAAGGACTAGAAAAAAACAAAGCAGAATGGAGGATTATGTGGATGGGTTTTGGTTTCCCTTTAATGATGAGAAAAATGCATGTCTGCTCTGAGCGGATGATAAATTGATCCAGAAAATGTTGCACAAGTGTTCTTCACTAAGCTTCAGGGTCAAAGTCAACACTATAAAAGAAAATGTACCTCCGTTTAGTTAAAAAGGACTTACGTTCAAGGCATTGCACAATGGGGCTGGTATGGGTTACACTCTGTCAAATAGCCTTGTTCATTTGTTCGGCTTTCCACAGGACTTTGCCAGAGGACAATGGGGTGGGAGCAGATTTAGTTTTTGTGGTTGCAGTTTGTTTTTGCACCTGTGAGTTTTTTTGTTTTTTTTTTTAACAATACTTTGAGAAAATCATAACTTTTTAAAAGATAGTGAAATAATTTGTATGTGAAGTTGGGATAATGAAATAAAGGGCCATTCACAAAAAGAAATCCTATTTGAGGAAGCTTGGCCTACTCTAGCATTACGTGACAACAAAGAACAAAACTGAGGAAGAATTTTCTAGAAAGATAGATGACGTCAAGAAATTTGAGGACAACTTACTCCTCAAACTCTGTCTCACAACTTAACATTTCTAAGATGATAAAAAAAAAATAGCAAACATGGCTTCCAGAAAACCTAAACAGAGAACTCACACTATGTTTGGTTTTCTCATAGAAAACTCTCAGATTTTTTTTTCCCTCACAATTGTGAGGCACACACACTTTCACACATGTGTGTGAGTGGGGGACAGGGGCGGTAATATTGGTTTTCTATGCTCTCAGTAAACCTTGAAAATTAGAAAATTAAAATAAGAATGTTTGAAGATAAGTACAGTGATAACTAGAATCATGGGTAATAATTAGCTTGATTAAAAGATGGGAGAAAGAGTCCATTTAAAGGTTTACAAAATAAATTCAGAATCCAGAAATCTAGGATTCTTTATTTCCTCCAGAGCCCTGCTGATTATGAGTAACAAAACCTTTGTTCAGGGTAATGATCCCAAGACATCAAAAAATAGTTAAATTATGTTCTATTATTTTTCCCGTTTAAGAAGGTACTAAAACAATATATTTTGGAAAGATACACCAAAATGGTTAAAAGTAAAGAGGTATTCATGCCAAAAGTAGAAAATCCTTATTTTTCCAGAATCATTTATACAAAAAATACGCCCCCCCACTCAAAGTTTCTGGACAAGCAAAGTTTGTCTAAGGAGCAAAAATGGGTGGGTGGATGGGGGCGGTGCAGAGGCAGAGAAGGAACAGCTGTTTTGGGTTAAGAAGCGTGTTAATGACGGCCCAGGAGTCAGGAAGATGCTTGGTTGAGCCTGCTGGTCAAAGAAGAGATCTATTAAACTGTTGAATAAAAGCAATTGTTCTAGGCCTATGATAATGGAGCTGAGCAGGGAGATTCAGAAGACAGCTTTGACAAATGAGCTATCTGGGGCTTAAAACCTCCCTCCTCCACCTCCCTCCAGGCTGTGATCAGAAGTAGGTGACACACAGAGGCGTGGGGTGAGGAGAGGGGTGCTGAAGTGACCCAGTCTAACTCACCAACGCTGGGGCCTTACAGAGAGCCTTCTCTGAGAAAGTTGATAACCTGAACTGAAGAGGGCCGCGGCAGCGACAAGAAGGGAGAAAGAGGATCCTTTCAGCTGGAACATTAATGATAAATGCAAAATGTCATGATTACTATGGAGGTTGCAGGCACCGGAGGCACTAAGAAAAAAGAAAAACAGTAAGCCGTTTTATCTTTACAGTGGTTCCTACAAAGGGGTCAGCAGGTCTTGGCAGAAACTAGCAGTTAATTACCTCCGCGTGTCTCTAAGTCAGCTCATGCCTCTAGTAAGAGCACTGTGGCCCCTCTGCAAGCAGCCCCTGAGCTCACTGATGCCTGCTGGGAAAGGCCAGGGACCTGGAGTGGGGGATGGGAGTCCTCACACTAAGCTGCCTGAGGAGGAGAGGGCAGAAGCTGCACCAGGCACCACATCTAGCTGTCCCCCCACCCCACCCTGCACATACCCTACCTCCTACAGACACTGCACACTTGCCCCAAACCTCCTCCTGAGTGGGGAACTCTGTCTCAGTTGAAATGGAACAACACTGAACTGTCCCTGTTTTAAAGAAGGAGAGATGTACATGGAAGGTGACCAGAAGGAAAACTATGCTGATCAGAATATGAGCCCTAATCTTAACTTTAGAACTAAACTTCCCCTAAGCCACTAAACAAAGAGCCACGTTTAAGATTTTGAAAATACATAAATCTTTTAAAACCTCTTCCTAACTCTGTGTCACATCATCTAGTTGATGCCATAGTTTATAACAAATAGAAATACACATGATTATAATATCCAAAAAAAGTTGGAGTTCAGAGGCATCAACAACTAAATTTAGGAACTGGACTCCTAAATCCAGCTCCCTCCTTATTCCTGGACTTGTGCTTCCGATTGCTTACTGGACATTTCCACTTGGCTGTCCTATAACTTGGAAACTATTTGTGCTTGAATCAATTTATTTTCTTACAGATGCAGGTCTGCTGTCATCTTTTCTGCTTTGGAAGTTATTGCTTTAAGACTAACAGGCTGGAATTCACAAACATATCTGTTCTACTTCACCATAGAGGTGTAGATGGGGTGATTTTTTAAGAATGTTTAAAGGATTTCGAATCCAGGTAGCAGCCATGATCCCACCCATCAGCAATTCTGAACCAGGAGTAGTTGGGCTAGAGGATAACAAGACAGCGGAGCTCATGATAAGCAGTAACAACCATTTTTATTATAGTTATGGTCATTTCTGAATAGCCCCCAGGAACATGATGTAAGAAAAGTTTGGCATTGGGTGCATGCCTGCCCATTCCTGGCCCTTCACCCTGAGGGTAAAAACCTGCCCACTCAGATCCCTTGTTCAAAAGTGCTCCGGCCCACATAGACTTTCCTCAGACTCATAGAAAGTAAAAGCTGAAAGGGACAGTAGAGATCCCCTGGTTCATCCCCTTTCTGTGAACATCAAGAGGTGGAAATTCAAAAAGGAGCTAGGCCAAGGGTAAGAGGAATCTGGTGGCAGAGGGAACTACAACTAGAAGCAAGATCATCTGCAGTGCTTCTTTCTCCCTTCTGCTTTCAAAACTACACTATGTGGAAGAAAAATCAACTCTTCTCCCAAGGATGTGCACACTTCATCAGGGTTCAGCAGACCCATGGCTCACCCTGCAATCAGGGAGGATCATTAGAGACGAGCCACTAAACAGAACAGGTGTTTGCAGGCTAGCCACCAGGAGGCTTCATATTCTAGAAGACATTCCTTTCAACACCACAGAGGTCTGACATTTATACAAAGCTTCATTGTCTCTCAAATTCCTTTCAATATTAACACCTTCCTAGCTGGAGAAGAAACAGGCTGAAGAAACTACACTGTACTACTGTGCAGCGAGCGTGCAGGTCATAACTGGATTCATTGTGTAAGTTGGGCCTGCCTCTTATACATGCAGTAATCTTTGCCGTTTCTCCCCAAGAAGATTGAAGCTAATAAGAAATTCTCATTTCCTTTTCTAGTTGTTCTTGGTATCTTGTGGCCAATTTTAGTGATTGCTCAACTACATATCTGAGCAGGAAGAGGGACTAAACGTGTGGAGTAAGGTCATGGATGTGGCATGGGCCCCAGAGATGTCTGTGTATACTCATCTTGGTGACTGTCAAGCCATTTCCCCTGGGCAGCCCAATTTGATTGCAAGAGAGCACTCCTGGTCCCAAGCATTGCTTCTTTAGCATGATCTCAGTCCCTTCTTGCCTCTGCATCCTTTCTTCTTTCAAGACTGGAAAGAGTTTCCACTTTTCCATTTACTTTTTCCTCTATGTTCCTCCTTATGTTTCCCATTTATATTAGCAAGGTGAATGCAAAAGAAACTGTATTCAGGAGACATCCTTAACCTAACATGTTTTAAGTGTGCAATCGGCACAATGAGATCACCCCATGGTAGGAATCCCTTTCTTTGTGCCTAGGTATCTAGAAGTTTTTGGAGAATCTGACACAGTATAAAATGAAAAAAATATTTACATAAATTGCATGTGATACAGATTATCATGTTACTTCAATGCTAACAAGGATTAAGATTGTGATTCTTGGGTCTGGGGTTGTGACTCAGTGGTAGAGTGCTTGCCTAGCATGTGTGAGGCACCAAGTTCGATACTCAGCACCATATTTAAATAAATAAATAAATGTCCATTAACAACTAATATAAATGCTTTTTTTTAAAAAAAAGATTGTGATTCTTGATAGGATTCTTAATATTATTCACTGAGTTTTCCAGGGTCCCTAATAATACAGGAACTTTTCCACAAAGGATTCATCTACCGTCATGGCTTTAAAAATCTTGACTGTTTAGCAGTTTATTCTATTATACCTTCATGTTGGTTCTAATATAAAATGGTCACAAAACTTGTAGTCAAATGGATACTTAAAGGAGATGCACCATGCCTACCCAGTGATTCTCTGTGGACTTTCAGTAGCCCCATAATACCAATATATAGTCCAACTCAAGAAATCAAACTTAATCCTAAGGGACCCATTAAAAGAGCCATGCTCTTTGAAGATCAGGATCTTTCAATTTTATCCCAAGGCTTTTTTTTTTCTTATTAATTATAAAATTTGGCAAATGTTTCTGTTGAATAAGAAACATTTGAATAAGTTGGATCACAACTTGAGGTGCTATCTGCTCTGTGTGCTGTGTTTTATAAACCGATTTTATCCACAGCCTTGCTTAAAGAATAGACCAGACCCTGTTAATTCTATGTGCCAAAAACTTCCCTGGCCACAGCTAAGTGGACTTGACCCAAATTGATTCAATGAGAAACTCTCCTGAGAATTTAGAACTGGGACCATGGCTTTCCAGTATTGGGCCAAGAGCTGAGAGATAATACAGAACCTCTCAGTCTGAAAGTCTTTTTTTTAAAATTTTTGCATTATAATTCTTAATACACCATTATACCATATGCCAGGAACATCCTGAAGCAGAGCAAGCCCATTCAGAAAGAAAAAGAGGAGAATTAAGCAAAATCAGTTTAAAAGAAAAAAAAGCAACAATAAATAAGTCAATAAAATATTTGTTTTATGTGTCAGTTAAAAATAAATTTAAATATAAAAGGAAAATAAATAAAATATTTATCTGACCAAAATAGTATTAAATTGAAATCCATAAGAAAAAAACTATATTGGAAAGCATCAGAAATTTAGAATTAAACAACATGCTTCTACATGACTCATTGGAAAAAGAAAAAAACATGAGAAAAATTTTTCAAGATTTTAAAATGAAACCCAATTGCATGGAATGCATCTAAAATAGTACTAAGAGGAAATTTATAGCATTAAATGATTACATTGGAAAAATAGAAAAATCTCAGTCCAATTCTCTAACCCTCTACCTTAAGAAAGAGAAAGGAAGAGCAAATAAACCCAAATTATAAAAATCAGGGATAATAATGGTAATAGCCAATGAAATAGAAAAAAAATAAAAACAACAGAGAACATTAAATTAATGGTTGATTTTTAAGTATTTTTATGGTTGCATTATAATTATATATAATGAGGGGATTCACCATTACATATTTAAACATACATGATATAGCAATATAATTTGGCCAATATCACTCCCTGGTATTTCCCTTGGCCTTCTCTTTTTCCCTCCAGGTCCTTTTCCTACACACTACTGAGCTCCCTTCAATATTAAGGATGCCCCCCAACACACACACACACACACACACACACACATACACACACACACACACACACACATCTTTCTCTTTCTTTAAAAACTCATTTTTTAAATGATCAATAAAATTGAAAAACCATCGTGAGACTAATCTGAGAAAATAAGGGAGACATACAAATCACCAATGCCAGGAATGAACATGTAAGTGGATCCTACACACATTAAAAGGGTAATAATGAAATATGAACATCACATCTATAAATTTCACAATTTACATGAAATGGACAGTCATTAAAAGACACAAACTACCACCGCTTACCAAAGAAAAAGTTAATCTGAAAAGCTCAAAACCTAGTAAAACAATTGAATTAATATTTTTAAATTTTAAAAAGTAAAACTCTATGTATAGATGATTCTACTAGTAAATTCTATCAAAGTCCTAAGAAAGAAATTATATCTACTATATACAAACTCTTTTAGAAAACAAAAGAGGACATAATATTTCACAACCCATTTTAGGAGTTTGGAATTATACTGACACCATAACTAGAGAGACATGACACAAATTAAAACAACAATGAGGGCTGGGGATGATATACCACAGCATCCTTATTAGATTGGCATAATACCAAATTCTGTCAAATTTGGTATTATGTGGAGCAATAGGAACACTAACACAGGATGGTAAAACCACTTTAAAAGACAATATTCTCATCCATAACAAAACACTAGCAAACCAAATCCAGTAGTATTAAAAAGCATAATCCATCATGACCTGGTAGTATTTTTATTAAGAATACAAGGTTGTTTTGACATTTGAAAATTAGTCAATATAATTCACTATTATTAACAAATTTAAAAAGAAAATAATGTAGTCATCTCAATAAATACAGAAAAAATATTGTTGAGATTTAACACCAACTCATGATAAAAAAAATAAAATAAAATCACAAGAAACTATAACTAGAAGGAAACTTCCTCAACCAGATAAAGGGTATATACAAAAAAAATTTAGGCCTAGCATTATATTTAATGATAAAAGACTAAATTCTTTTCACTAAAGATTTAGAGCAATGCAAGGATGTTTGACCTCGTAACTTATATACAACGTTGTACTGTAGGTTCTAACCCTTGCCACAAGATAAGAAAAAGTTTAAAGTTTTGTGTAATAGAATCAGTGAAACTATTTATTTGCATATGACATGATTATATTTGTATAGAATCCTAAGTAATATAAAAAGTTACTAATTAAATAATAAAAGCACTAATAAATGCATACTTTAAGATAATAAGATATAAAGTCATATTAAAAATCAATTGCATTTTTAAATACTAGCAAAATATAACTAGCATGATCCAAGGAACAAAGAATTGATAAAGTGGACTTCATTGAAATTGAAAACTTCAGCTCTGAGAAATACACTGTAAAAAGAATGAGAAAACAAGCCACAGACTACCAGCAAAAGATTTATAAAACAAATATCTTATAAAGGACTATTACCTAAAATAAATAAAGAACTCTTAAAACTCAACAATATAGAAAACAAGTAACCTTATTTAAAAATAGGCAAAATACCTAAACGAGCATATCATCAATGGAGATTTACAAATGGTGAATAAGCATATGAGAAGATGCTCAACATCATTTGTCATTAGAGAATTGCAAATTCAAACAACAATATACCACTACACCCAGATTAAAATGGCCCAATACCAAATTCCATCAAGGATGTGGAGCAACAGGAACTCTAATTAATTCTCCGTGAGAATGGTACCACTTTATTCTGCCATGTGCTCCCCAACATAATGTGCTGTAAACAGGCCCAAAAGTAATGAGGCCAATTAACCCCTATTGAGGGTTGGACTGGAACCTCCAAAACTGTGAGCCAAAATAAAACTTTTCTCTTTTTAAGTTGATCATCTCAGATATTTGCCAGAGTAATGGAATGCTGACTAATACAATGTATCATTCTCTGGTTATTGTTACCACTCTGGTATAAGATTTTGAAAGTGGTGGTGGCTAGGGGAACATGGAAACAGAAAATAGATGGAAACTCTTTGTACTTTCTGTTCATTTTGCTGTGAGCTTAAAAATGTGCTAATAAGAAAGTGAACAACAGAAGAGGCTGAGGCAAGAGAATCTCAAGTTTGAGGTCAGCTCAGCAGGGCAAGACCCTATCTCAAAATAAAAAAATAAAAAGGATGGGGAATGTAACTCAGTGGTAAACTGCCCCTAGATTCAATGACCCATACCAAAAATCAAACAAACAAACAAAAATTTGAAGTTACTGCTTAGAATAAAGAGAATAAAGAGATAAGAAATATTTAGGGATAGACCACCAAAATAAGTACAATTTCTAAGAGAAAGCAAAAAGCTGAATAAATTAAGAGTTATATACTGTTCATGAAATAAATAATTAATATAGACGTATAAAATCACCCCCAACTAATATATAGGTTCAGAGCAATTATTCTAGCTAAAAATCTCAGCAAGTTTTTGATAGAAATTAACAAGTAGATTCTAAAATTTATATGGAAATGAAAAGGTCCTAGAATGGCCAAAATAAATTTGAAAAAGAACAAAGTTAGGGTTCTTATAATACTTGATTTCAAGATTTGCTATTTACTACAGTAATCAAGACAGTGTGGTGCTGGTGTAAGGGAAGACATACAGAATCTTGGAATAGAAAATCTAGAAACAGACCTACATGTATATGCTTAATTAACTATCGACAAAGATGTTAAGCTGTTCAACGGGCACAATAGATTCTCAGTAAATGGTGCTGGAACAACTCCATATACATATAGAGAAAAAATAAATCTCAATCCACAACTCTTGCCATACACACAAGAAGGAATTAACATGAAATGGGTCTTATACTCTAAAGCGCCAAAATATCTAAAGAAAACCTTTGTAGCCTTGGGATAAACAAACATGCCTGAGACACAAAAAGCATTAACTACAAAAAGTTGATACACTTGTCTCCATTAAAATTTAAAGACCTTTGTTTTTGTAAAGATGCAATTAAGAAAATGAATTGGCAAGTCAAAGACCTGAAGGAAATATTGGCAATGCATGTATCCAACAAAGAACTAGCTGTGTGATTGAAGGCAGGTAATTGACATGAGTGCAGCTTATTTTCCTTGTCTGTAAAATGGGGATAAGTAATAATGCTTGTCTCATAGGGTTGTGTGAGGATTAAGTGAAATAAAGGGTAAAAATCAAGGACAAAGTAGTTTTCCTTTCTAGTTTTTTTTTTTTTCTACAGCATTGATTACAAAGCCATAAACCCATTCAAAAGAACAGTATTGGGAGTGAGCAAAGAATACTCACAGCAAATCTGAAATGTCCAGAAGTCAAGAGGGTGCCTTTATTTATTTCCAAAGGGTTTTCCATAGGTGTAGTCAGTGGGGAAGCCCTGCTTTCTTCTCTGTTGACCAAATTCCCTGCAACAGCACATCCCGGAATCTGGAGAGCTGCTGTGTCCTAAAGGGAATTGATATCTCAGAAAAGAATGGGCCAGAAAGGGTTAGTTATTTCCTCTGCCATCCGAGATGAAAGTCATTAGGCAAAGTTGGCAGAGAACTGATCTTTATGCAGATATCAAGTTGTATCTTTTTTCTTTATACCTTGTTCTAAATTGAGCTATTTTCTCATAAATGTTTATAATTTGTAACTAGCAATTACCTCATTTTAATTGCTGATTTTTATCAGTTGTAGTCAAGTGCCTTGAAAGGCCGCCCTCCTTATCTGCATTTCTTCACTTTCCAGTTCAGTCCTCACCCACTGCCCTCTTTGCTATTCTTGCTGCCCATCCTACTGTTGCCCTCACCACAAACACAACCCTGAGGCCAGCAGTTCTGAAAGTGTAGCCTTGAACTCAAAAAGTGAGCAGGGACGACCAGGGGCTAAGGTCAAATCCTTTCAGAGTATCTGCAAAGAGAAAAACTGGCTTAGAGGAATTCCAGATTACGAACCCAAAGGAAACATTTCAGAACAACTTTGAAAAATTGTCACTAACATCTTCTAAGAATCATTAATAAAAATCATATCTGTCGCCTCTCTCCACCTATAGAGAGATGGCCTTTATTTGTCAGCTCTGACAAATAAACTCTTGCGTGTAAAGGTAAATAAATAAATCAGTATCACATTTGTGAAACAGGGCAAATAATTTATAAAAACAGGGAGGTGTCCTCCAAAGAGCAAAAGAATATGCTTTTTTTCTGATTATATACAAAGTATTCACACCGTTCCTGTCTTCATACATGTACTGAGGGTAAAGTAAAGATGGTGGAATGAGATGAATAGCATTACCCTAAAAATGTGCTTTTTGAAGTTTAAAAAACAAGTCTGTGAGGGGCTGGGGTTATGGCTCAGTGGTAGAGTGCTCACCTAGCATGTGAGTCCTTGGGTTTGATCCTCAGCACCACATAAAAATAAAATAAGGGTATTGTGTCCAACTACAACTAAGACTAAATATTTTAATTTTTTAAAAATCTGTGATATTAATTAGCCTGAATTAACCATTTTACCATACATAAACATGACCAGGAGACTGGCTGTCTTTGGGAAAAAGATAGGGACAAGGGAGATGGGGAGATGGGGGCTGCTGTCTTTCTGGACAAACCTCATAGAACTTGTTGAATTTTTTAAAGGTGAGTATGTATAACTTGAAAAAAATGAAAGATTGGTATGCTTTCAAAGCCAAGATCCAAACCTTTCAATTGTATTTGCAAGTTAATTTCTTAATGCCCCATTTTCTCAAAGACAGAAACCCCAGTCTTCCTCATGGGGTATTTCATGATCTTTGTTTCATTCCAGGTTTCTAGTAAAAGATGGTACATTGTAAAATGAGGATAAGAACAAGGACAAAGCACATCCACAGTTTTTTTCTTACTATATCTGATAATTTCCGAATGACTTAAAATATAAATTATAGAATAAAAGATAGAAATGAATCCAAAGATGCTGGAACTCATAATAAATTAGAATAAAGGCAGAGATTCTGAGCTTGAGTTAAAACCCAAGCAAAACAATCAAACAATTGTAATTATACTACCACCACCACCCTGTCATGGAACATTTACCCTAGTTTCCTCTGTCAGGAATTCTGCTATTCCACCTCCATCCCCATCACCGCGGGCCCTTCCAATGAAACTTCCATTCCTCAAACTCAGCTTAGAGGTGACCTTCTCTGAGAAGCTTCCTGGCTGAGTTGGTTGTCTGCATTCCCCTAGCCTCCAATGTTAGTGCCACATCTGCAGGTATCAGTTTGACCTCAGTTCCTTCCAGGAGGAGCCTGCCACAAGCTCCTTGCAAGGGAGTCACCCTATGTGCCAATTACAGGTCACTTGTGATGGTGGATGCCCAGCAACCCTCTACCTTGGTCACAACAGACAGGACCATGGAAGCATCAGATGAGGAGATTCAATTCATAGATGGCCTATCAAGTATGCTGGAATAAAACTTGCCCAACAGAGATGAGCTGGTTATATTAGAGTGTCCTCTCTTTGGGAGCCTTAGACTGGACATTTGGTAGCAAGGGAAGAAGCTGAAAGACACAGAAAGAAGACAAACTTCAGATCTCCCTAGGCGATGAGTAAGCAGCCACAATAAGTAAGATGGAGAGAGAGGATGCATGGAGCTGAGAGAGATCATAGAGCAGAAGTAGGAGAACAGAGAGGAGCTGAGCCACCCCAGCAGGTGTTGCCCAGTGACAAGCAGTTACCAAAGCTCTTGGGATCCTGGGCTTCCTTCCCATTTCAATACCTGATCAACTTCCCAAAGACCTGACTTTGGAGCTGTTCCTGGTTCCTTATGATGGCTCCTATCCTTAAGTGAAATGTTGAGTGGCACTTGCTTCTCGCTACCAAGAAAACCTGACATGACCTCTCTCATTATTTACCAGCCTGCATTTCAGTCTCGGCTTTTCTACCACCCTCCTAGATTGGAAGCTCTCTGAAGGTTCTGTTTTCTGTCTGTATGCCGAATACCAGACAGAGCAAGAATTAATCCTTACCACCTGAGTAAGTAAAAGGATGCATAATGAATCAAAAGTCTTATAAATATGTCCATGGCTGAAGAGCAGGACTCAACTTCTGTTAACTCCCCAGGACCAAATAAACAGGACCCATGAAAAACACTTACTGGTGTTGATGAGCCTCCAAAATATGTGCAAGGTTCCGGAAGCCGATATCTATGCTGAGATCTAAATCTCCCTGCTCACTTGTGTACCTCTACACATAATTAAAGGTTAAAGAAGTGTCGTGTGAGCTTTTATAGAAACCAAAAGTACATGCAATTCTTCTGAAAGCCCGCTGATTACTCTTAGCACATTGTGTTTTAATTTTGATCTCTGGAAAATATCAGGAACAAGAAAAGAACTTCCACCCCCACCCCACCAACCCTGGCTCCATAGGAAAAACAGTATTGAAATCATACAAACATCTTGGATCGACCCTCTTTTGAAAGTATGAAACTTGCCTCACCCTCCCAACAGGCCTGAAGTCTGCACAGTTTGTCCGCCAAGAGAGTGGGATTTGGCAGCACTCCTCGTAAACTGAACCACAGGAGGCCTCTGATTGAATTGAAATTGTTTCCTCTGTTCAGATTTTGTTGGTGGTACTCCCCCCTCAGGATGTGAATTCATCGTGTTGGCTGTGGGGTGAGGCTGGGGTGGTGGTGGGGACACATGAGGGTGAACCCATGTGTGAGAGCATATATGTAAACACACTGTTTATTCCCTAACCTCCCTAATAAAGGCATCAGCACGACCTCCCCCCCAAAAAAATCATGGAAGACTATATTCATTCTTATTTATCCTCAATATATTTTGGAGTGATTAAAATTTAATCAGAAAGACAAGGCAAGAAAATTGGAAATGGGAGAAACGCAAAGGGCAAAAATTGGCAGTGGATTTCCCACAAGCCATTGACCTGGCCTTCTTTGACAGCACATATATTTTTATAACCTTTGAGAAGCTAAGGGATATTCAGAGGGATAAGAGGCATGATCTCTGCTTCAGAGATAAAAGGAGTGCGGAAGGAAAGCAGATTTGGGCTGGGATGAAATTTCACCTTGCCTCTTGGTGGCTAGTGCCCCTACTTACTTGTTCTTCAAAGGCAGCCCTACCATCTAAAATAAATAAATGAATAAATAAAAAGACACCATTTAACACGAGGAAACTAATACTCGGATGCGGTGTTAGGGTGGGGGTTTCTTCTTGGTCACCAGTTCTAAGTCCTGAACACCTGCATCGTAGAATATGGCAGCCCAAGTGAAATCTCACAATTTCTCAGTTTGGGGTGTCTCACAAGTGTTCCCCAACAGCACAGCAGGAAGTAATTGAAGCTATAGAACAAATGTGATAGATCTTTCAGTCCCTCCATTTTCGCACTGGTAAGAAATTGAAAGCACTGTTTTCCTACTTTGAAAAACACACACACAAATCTATTCTGAAATGCAATGCAACATTTACATACATTTTTTAAAACACAGGACCATAAAGAACTTTCCCACCTGTTATGGGCTGCTTTCAGTGATGCCCATGACAACCCTGTCAGGTATAAGCTCTCTTCTCTGCTCCTAGAAAACTATGATGAAAAGATTTGAGAACCACTATCACATTCCAAAGAGGACCATGGAGCATTTTTTCCTCATCCTATTTGGTTACAGAATTTTGTGAATGAAAAGCAAATTAAAATAACTTCTTTCTGCCCCTTGGCATTTTACAAAAGAGGACACAGAGCCCTGAGAGCTAGAGGCCCTTCCTCACTCCCCATGGTGGAGCTTCCCACCATCTGCCAATCCAAGTAGCTGTGCCTGATCACAGACTGGAGTATCGAAGTTACTGAGAGAAAATAGTTACAGACATAGAGGGACCATGAATGCACTCACTCTGGAGCTCAGATACAGAGAGCAAATGGGTCTATCTTTCCTGTGCATTTGATTTGATTTGGCCCCATTGGCTGGGAAGTGAGAAGATAGTAACTAAATCCCTGTTTGAATTTTGATCTAGTACAATCCACTTAAACAGTTTGTGAATGGGATGCTCAGTCCCTCGCTTTATGCTTTTCCTCCTTCCATCCTCTCCAGAAGGGTGCTGGGTGTACTGAATGATCCCATGACCTGGGGTGGCTGGGTGCCTAGACCTTCTGACTGGCCTGCTGTTCTCTGGACCAGCTGCAAAGCGGCTGTTCCGAGGTCCACTGGGGAATCTCTGGCTTGAGTGCTTCCTGGGCATTGAGCTGGTGTCTGTTGCTGACATCCACAGCCGATAAACTTCTTTCTCAGCACAGCCAGGGCACGAGGCCCATCCCTGCCATCTAGACCTCCCCTAGGCTTTGGTTGGCACTAGCCATTCTGAGTATCCACCCTGTCTTCTATATGGTCTCCTATCCCTGCCCTTGGCCTCCCCCAGTCCTGGTTACAGGTTACTTGATCCCCCCACAGTAGCCCCTTAGGGACTCACTGACTCCCAACATGGATGTCATGTGTAAGTCAAGGGCAGCTCCAGGATAGCCTCTAAGCCCTCCCTCTATCTAACCCTACTGCCTAAACTATGCTTAATGATGATGCTGAGACCCAGCAAAGTGACTTGCTCCCAAGTCCCAGATGGAAAGCAGCGAGAGAGACTCCAGACCTAGGTGGTCCTCGACTTTACCTAATTTATCATTCCCTCTTGAGACTGAAACCTATGCTCATGGCTATCCTGAAGATAGGAACCGATCTTACTCTTCTCCTTTCTATCTCCCCTCCTTTCCCCTTGTCCTCTCCAAATCAACTGCTCCAAAAGAGGCAACCCTTTTCTGAACTAACATTTTGATCTTCTGGACAGGAGTTTAAACTCTGGGGCAAACTTTAGAATCTGATGGGATAAGCAAACTCTTTGAGGAACTAATGAGGAGCTTCCGGTAGTCCTCCTTCCCTTTTGGCTTTAAAGCCTGTTATGGGGCTCACACTATTCTGCCCTTCTGGCTTGGTTTCTTAGAGGTGGGAAACTATCAGACAGTGGGAGATGCAAGAAAGGAATTAAAATGCATCTATTTAATATTTGTAAAGGTATTACCCCTGTTACTGACATACATCTATAAAGTTGAATGGCCAAGCTATGAATGACCTATGAACATATCTAATGCAAAGTTTCCATTTCTGAATGCTTTCTTATTTTCAAAATTATTCAGTATTTTAATAAAACAGTTTTTTCTCAAACCTAGCCTCTCTCTATGCAGGACCATATTATTCCAAGCAAAGACTGAAGCATTTGTTGTGTCTGTGGATTTTTATTTTTTATTTGGAATGAGAAATTTGTTTCCCAATGGATGGATGAAGGAAATAAGGTACATATGTACAATGGAATACTAGTAAGCCATATAATGAATGAAATGGTATCATTTGCAACAACATGGTTGGAACTGGAGATCATTAGATCATGTGAAATAGGCCAGGCGCAAAAAGACAAGTGCCACATAATCTCATTCATGGTGGAATCCAAAAGAACTATTTTTTTTTAGAGGTTGGGGGTAGAATGGTGGCCAGTGGAAGCCAGGGAGAGAGGGACTGGTGAAAAGGAAGGGGAAAGGCTGGTTAACAGGTCCTAAGATGCGAGTAAGACTTTCTGGTATTCTATTGCACAGCAGGGTGACCATAATGAATAAGTATGGTGTGTGTGTGTGTGTGTATGCGCACGCGCAAGCACATGCAAGAATTTTTAATATTTTCACCATGCAGAAGTAATAAATGTTTGAGGGGGATAGATTTGTTTACCCTGATTTGAATATTACACAATGTACACGTGTCAAAATATAACATGGTATTCTATAAATGTGTACAATTTATGTATAGCAGTTAAATTTTTTTAAATAGTTGAAAATTTAATTTTTTTTTTTTTAAGGAGTGAATTTCTCCTTCCTCCTTAATGGAAGAACATCTCTGGGGATAAGTAACAGCTCCTGACCTCAGAAAGAGAGAGGATAAAGATGTCCCCTAAGATCACCCCCCTTATTTGAAATTTAGAGAATTTGTCCTAAGTGTAGCTTGATGGGTCTGAGACCACCTCGAACAGTGCACCCAGTGGTTGGCGGGACCTCTGACAGTGTGGGTGAGTGCTCAGTAGCCCAACACAAAGCTCTGTGGCTCCAGGGAGCTGTGGTCAATGTCTGAGGCTCTTGTGTGGCCCACTCCAGAGGAGTCGCCATCCTTTGTGGCATGAAGGGGCTTGGATGACAAGCCTCTTTGAGCACCCTCTAAACTGAAACCAGAAACCCTTCACTATTTCCCCAGATTACACAAGCCCCAGGAACCTCATCTGCTCATAAAAGGGAAGAATTGAGAACACTAAGACAATAACTGAAACTGGAGCTTCTTCCAACTAGATGTTTAAGGGCTGACCTTCTCTTAATTTTATTTAGAAAAGTAAATGTGACATGTCTTGTATTCCAGGGTCATGGAGCAATTCGTACCCATTACATTTATCTGAAAATTTTCACAAAACCATGGAAATAAATCAAATTAGTTATACAATTGACGGCTCAACTTTAATACTTTTTTGATGATGACTTATGTACTTGTCTGTACATCATGATAATTTGTCATGATTCCTGAGCAGGTGATTTCTGCCTTTTTATGTTATTTTGTCTCCTCTCACCATTCTTCCCTTCCTTCTCTCTTTGTATTTACCAAACACCTATTGCTTGCCATCTCTCTGCTAGATGTCAGAGATAAAAATAGAATAGGAGCCCCTTACAGACCAGAGACACAGAACACACCCTTAGAATGTGCTTCGTGCTCGATTTTGTCAGAACACTGTGATAGCACAGAAACACGCAGCTCATATTTTAAATGGGGAGAATAATATTTTTCCAGCCAACAAAATCATGGAACAAACTTGGTAAATGTCCTAAAAGCAGAAATTAGATTAGCGAATTGCATCACAGAATTACTATTTCCCAATTAATATGAGACTGCTCCATGCTAGAAATGAGGCAGAATGATTTGGTAGGCAATCTTTAAAAATAAGCACTGTATGGACATCATTTTAAATGTCAGTCACCAGGGACTCCAGATTCCACAGAGGTTAATATTGCACAATGGAACCTCAGTCACAAACCCTTCATTCTGGGATTTAGAATCGTTTAACATTGTCACAGGTGTGGCTTCAAAGAAGTCACCTGTTAGCCCTCCCTGCACCATGTGTGGTACAGATGGGAGGATTCTGATTCCTGACCCCTCCTTCTATCCCTAACTCCCGCCTTCCTCCAGGGCACAGAGCAGGGAACCAGTTATCACACTAGAGACAGAGGAGCATTCTCCCTGATTACCTTTCTTTGATTACAGGAGGTACAATCAGTTGGATCTCAGGCTTGTATTTCTCATCCCAATTGTTATGTTTCTAAAGATATTTTAGGCCTAGTATCTGAAACTTGTCACCTAACAAGTATGGACTGATTTTTCTGCAATATCTCGTTTCTTTTACTTTCTTTCTCCCTCCTTCCTTTCTTCCTTTTTTCCCCCTTATATCTCATTCCAGAACCATGTTTATTTGTCCACTTTATTGAAATTTGAGTTGAATAACCACAACCCAAGACTGTTTTAACTACACAGCTAAACTCCCTCAAAGTTTTATGTGTAACACATATGACTGCACATATGGTGCCACGCTGCATCACGACCAACCAGGTAAATGAAAAGTTGTGCTGCAGTTGATTACAATGAATCAAAATGCATTCTGCTGTCATATAGACCTGATTAAAATAAATTAATTAGTTTTTAAAAAGTTTTATGTGTAAAGCAGAGAAAGAAAAAAAATTCAGGCTTAATGTTAGTTTTTTAAAAGAAAAATAATTAAAGAGAAATCAATTAATGTTATTAAGAATACATTTTCATGCATGAATATTTTAATTTTAAAATAATATGGCACTAGTTTTTATAGCAGTCTTTTGGGGGGTAATTTTCTTGTCTCAGTTGAAGGTGCTTTTAATGAATAAATTGAATTGAATAAATGCATCTTTCAAAAACCAAAATTTCCCTGAAATGTTTTTATATCATTGGTAAATGAATTTTGGTACATTATCTAATATGAACACTTTGCTTTTAAATAGCCAGTGATAGTGTAAAAACAACATGGGATTACTTATTCACATTAACCTGAGTAAAAATATTTAAATGACAGAATAAAAGTGATAAAGTAGGGGTTGAGGTTGTAGCTCAGTGGTAGAGCACTTGCCTCACATGCATGAGGCACTGAGTTGAATCCTCAGCACCACATAAAAATAAATAAAGATATATATTAAAAAAGTTTATCTTTAAAAAAATATCAAAGCAGTATGCCTACATTCAAATGATTATTTTTGCTCAAAATTTCAGCTAAAGGCAAAACATCTTTATGTGAACTTTATTATTACTATGAAGAAAAACACCTTGGAGTGGAAGAGATTTTTGAAATGCCGTCAGTAACAAATGAATCCTAGGTTGACTAAAGCCCCAAAGGTTTTGAAACTTTAGAAGTGACTCTAAAATCCAGGTGGCACCAGCATTGAGCCCCTGATGACTTCTATGTGATGACTCTAAGGGAAACAGAATGATATGAAGCACAACCCTAATCATGGAAAAAAAAAGAATCAGAAAATTTGCACAAACAAATTCCAAAGTTGCTATTAGATTGTGGAAACACCCTGCCATCTTGTTTTTCAGTTTCCCTTGGGTTGACACCCATAAAGTCAATTGAATTGGGGTTTTTCTCTGTTGACTTCCATTTGGGCGCAAGATGTTGGGAGAAAGCAGTAGTCAGAGCAGACACAAACCCTGGAGAGGGTTAGGACAAGTCGAGGTAGCGAAGGCACCCCTCTGCCAAATCGTGTCAATAATGTATGGGCTCTGGGTTGTGTATGGCTGAGCATGGCCCCTGCTCTCACTTTGGTAGGCTCCTTTCCCAGTGGACAGTCAGGCCAGCTGTCTAGGCAGCAGGAATAGCTCTCCTTTCCCAAGCCCAGACCTGTGGGAAAATCTTCATTGGCCAGTAATTGATTCCACCCTGCCAGCTCCATTACTCTAGGCTGCAGTCAAACTGGCAGCATGCTGGGGAGGGGAGCCTGCGGAAGGCGGAGAGGGCTGGGAGCAAAGGCCTTCGAGGGGGGGCCCCCTGCAATTAACACTAATCTGAAAATTGGCCTCTGACAGCAAAGCCCAGCACCTGACAGCTAATTACTTGTGTCAGACTGATGTGCACCTCATATGGAAAGGTTATTTATCAGAGACCAGGGTTCCTCCCTCCTTTTTTCTTTCTTCCTTTCTTTTTTTTTTTTTTTTTCTTTCTTCAGTTTGTCTTGGTTGAAAACAGTAGGGAATTGTTCCTGGTTGCTTAGCTCCCAGAAACCCTGAAAGTTCTCATACTTCGTTTCACTTAAGGCCTCCTAAATAACTTTTCTAAAGCCCAATACATGGGTGCTGTGCCTTTCACCTGTGCTGGAGACCAGAGAAAAGCTTAGCTATCCGAGACGGTGGGGCTTATTTCCTCTTATCAAGGAAGTCAGAATGATGAATTCGCAAAATCCAAATCATCAATGTGGAAGCAATAGGGTCCAGAGGGATGGGAGTAACTTCATTCAATCTATTTATAAAAAAGTCAATCCACAGTAGGAAAGACCACTAAATGGTTTATTTTGCAGACAGAATTAAAAATCTGGCATCTTTAATTTAAAATATTTTCTCAAATCTTAAGATAGCTGTGTAGGGCTGGGATTGTGGCTCAGCAGTAGAGCTCTTGCCTAGCACGGGCAGGACCTGGGTTCGATCCTTAGCACCACATAAAAATAAAGGCATTGTGTTGTGTCCATCTACACCTAAAAAATTTTTTTAAAAATTTTAAAAAAGATAGCTATTTGGTGAGATATATTTTTTTATGTTGGTGATTGGAGCTGCTTGCCAATAATAAACAGAGTCATCAACAGGGGAGGGGGACATCTATGGGACTCTCACTTTCTATTTTATACTTTTAGTATTTCCAGAAATTTTGAACACCTATTTCATGCCAGTTATTGTGCTGGTTCTGGTCATATGAGATAGACCTATTTCTTGCTCTTAGAAAACCTAAAGTTTGGAGAGAGACACAGATAAGTAAAGAAATTATGATGTAGCATGACATACTTTATGAATGGTGAAATACAAAATTTCTAAGTGCCTCAAACAGAACTAGCTTAAATTTGTGTGGTTCAGAGAGGCCTCTAAGGTGAGATCTTAAGAATAAACAGAAGTCAAGCAGGCAAAGGAGGTAGTGTGTGGTAGTGGAGGATCAAAAGTATAAAGGAAGTGTCATATACACAAAACCTGACAGAGAGAATTCCACAGGGTTCCAGCCTAGTGTAGACGTGGCCTAGACAAGGCTGGTAATTAAGGAACATAGTTAATTTGTCCTAAGGTTTTCCAAGTAGAAATTTTTATCAGGTTTCCAGCTTCATGAACTTTCACTGCTTATCTGACTTGACCCCCACCTTAGGTATCAAAGTTCAGACAAGCCCACACCAGTGAAAACTCAGTACCACTGAGAAGCAGTAGGTTTATTGGCTAAGTGCTACAGGAAGATTTGCAAGATCTGAGATAGCAGACAGCTTAGCTTTTCTTTACTTATTTATTTTGGTTCATCAATACCTGTCTTTCCAATGGGACTCCCTCCCCCATCCCAAGTGGGTCTGGATTTTGTAAAGATTTATTTATCCAACAAGTGTTTTTGAGTGGTGCCAAGTCATAGGCAGAACCAAGAATATGGTAATGAGCAAGGCAGATGTGGGTCCTAACCTCAGAGAGCTTACGTACACTCAGGAGAAGACAGGTATGAAATAGATCATTACACAAAAAGTAAATTTGTGCAATTTGTGGTTTAAAAATTAGCAGTACATTATCAAAAGTGATCATCTGTTATGAATGATGTGTATAAACGACTAAAAGGAAAGATTTTGTCATCAAGGCATTTTAATGTAAAGTTATGGGGAAGGAAAGGCATATAAGTTGAGTTCCTCTCTTTTGTCTGGAGCTGAGCTGATGTATTACATGAACAGCATCATTGATTTCTCATAACGAGCTCATGAGTGTATTATTATTTCTCTTATTTTGCAAACCCAGTTACTAAGATCTAAAGAGCTAAACAAGAGCTCAAGAACATCCATCTAAGAAAGGGGGCAATTGTAGGATTTGGGCCAAACCAGGCAACTTTCCTCCATCCCTCTCCACTATGAAGCCAACCCCATCAGCACCTCAGTGGACTTCATTCCTCAGGACAAGGAAACGAGTTCCTTCCCAGGCAGAGGACTGCATCCAGTGGCCAGAACACTGACTGAAGTGTTCTATAACCTGCATGGGCCAACTTTTCATTTAGTAAATGTTATTAGCTTACATCATCTTGGGAGAAATATTTATTCATTCCCAGATGTCATGTTTTAGATATTACAGCACAAATGTAATTGTCTCCCAATCTTTCTATCACACCAACCACCAAGAAATGTGCCTTAAAGAAGTATGATATTGAATCTAAAAATACTCACCAATTACACTTTTGAAAGGTAGAGAAATCACTAACAAAGCAAAAAGGTAGGGCTATTGACAGTTTCTGAAAACAGGAAATGAGATAAACAAACAAACAAACAAAAATAGCTGGGGATATAGCTCAGTTGGTAGAGTGGTCCTCTCCCATGCACAAGGCCCTGGGTTCAATCCCCAGCACCAAAAAAAAAAAAAAAAAAAAAAAAAAGCAATCTTGCAAACAGGTGTAGCATCCTACAAGTATTAAAGCCATACCACCTGATGTAGATTTTAGATGGGCCCTAAATGCCCAAATCATGACAGTCATTACACCTGGCTGTTTTTTAGGGAGCATTGATATTTCAATAGTCACTACCCAGCCTACAGGCCCCAGCACAAAATAACTAGTTTAAGAAGTGATGAGCAGAGAGAGGCAGAAGTCCAGCTCAGACACAAAATCCTGATGAAGGAAAACAACCTCACACTCTGCATCAGGCCCAACGGTCCCCAGTTCTGAAGTTTTCTCAGGACACCAAGCCCACAGATCTACTCAAGTGACCCCTGAGCTGAGGCTCTTGTCAAGACAATGTCAGTAGCAGCTTCTGGAAACCGCAGACACTGTGATCTCCATCCATAACAGATCATTATGTTTGGGCTTCCTAATCACCCACTTGGAGGACAGAAAGAGAACACTAACCAGAGTGACCAGGCTGAGGCCTGCACTTGGCCTCCTGCTCCTGCCCGGAGGCCACCTCCCCGAGCAGGCTTTTTTTAGGCTCTTGATGGAAACAGTGAGATAGTCTCTTGGCCCCCAGTGAGGTCTCCATTCCTCAGCTCCTGCTATCTACACAGCACAAAATCAAGACACATGTGACACATACACATCCATTTGTTTTCTAAATGCTTCCTTGGTCATTATTGAAATGAAATCTTACCAAAGTCCTATTTCTCTTTCATCTATCATTTGACTTTCTTCCTTTCTTTTTTTTTTTTGCAAACAAAATATCTCTGATAGCAAGAGTGAATGTAATTTAAGTTTTGACTTGCTTTTATGTAATGATTTCATGCTAATTTGCTTGTAAGTGATGAGATGTTATGATTTCTGACTTAAGTACAGAGTCTATACCATCTGTTCCATAAATAAAGGATTCCTGTTTTGGTCTTCTCAGAAATGTTTATTTTTCTTGAACAATAATGCCTCACACAAGATTTCCACTAAGTGTGGCACTTCTCACAGGATAGCCCATGGAATGGCCAAGGGTACTAAATGCCAATATGCCAACCTGGCCTCCACCACCAGTTTTCATTCCCCTCCACTTACCACATAGCACAAAACCATATGTACGCCCAGGACCCCAAAATATTTCTGCATGAAGAGTTCCCCATAGAGCCCTCTGGATTGCTGGAAATTGGCCATCACTCTCAAAGCTCCCACAGTCCCTGGACACTGTCAGAGTGCACCTCTGAGCCGAGTGACACCTGCTCTCTGCCTGTCGGGATGGGTAGAACCCTGCTGTGAGAGCATTGGCATGGTACAAGACCCCCGGAGAACTCCCTTAACCAAATGCTAGGCAGGTGGGCACCATGGTCCCAGCTCCAGGGGCCTACTTGGAGCACTATATTCAAAACCATCATCAACTAAAAAAAAAAGGATTTTGGCAGCCCAAAACATAACCTCTCATCATGTTTAACAGAGAGTAATTGTAGAGACAGGCTTTATTTCAATTCTTAGTTGGCCAAATTCTAATCTCTTTGGGCCTTTGGGCACCGGTTAACAACGGGTATCTTATTTTACCTGGAATTACCTTCTGTAAGCAGGAATCGTGGTACCAAGAAGCTAATTTACAGATCAACTTTTTCTGCAGCATGAAGATGGTTTTAAAATAATATTAAATATAAATAATATTAATAATAACTCCAGTTTGGGCTTATATGGTTCTTACTTCAACAAAGAAAAATGCACCTCTTTCATAATCACTATCTGGCACTAACTGATATGCAAATTCCCCCTCCCACCCCCTGGGGGGTGCACGGAGTTGTATGCTGCACAGCTGTGAGTCATCAGACATTAATGTAGACTTAATTTGAACTGGTGCTGGAGGTAGTGGGTACAACTCAAATTAGACATGTGGTGGGCGTTTAACCACAATATTACCAATTCCCATTCTGACATCTGACAGCCCTTAATAATTAACTTCATGTAAATGGTCAAACCTTCCCTCCCTGTTGGACCAGTCTCTGGCTATACCAGGCCCTGCATTGTAATTGCTAGTTGGGGCTGTCAGTTGTACTAGTGACAAATCATAGGCAAAAGATCAGACAGCTTCAGGAGCCCTGTGTCCTCTGATCTATCTGCCTTTTAATTGGCCTGGAAGGCCTTCCCAGCAGCTCCCATATGCTGCCTACTTAGAAAGATAGAATATTTTCTCTCTCGATAAGAGGGAAATTGATTGTGCTTTGAGGCTTAATTGGAGGCTTTTGTGATCGGACTTGCAGTATTCTCTAGAACACACTAGGCAGGCATGTTGCCCAAATCTGTACCTTCCTTACCCGTTTCTGAATCCTTGTCCCATCTGCTTTCTCTTCCTTCTACTTCTAAAACATTGTCTCATTCAGACTTGAGCCCTGGAATCACAGGCTGAACTTCTTTTAAGACCTGCATGATTGGAGAACTGAAAACTAAAGGGAATGCAATAAGTTGATCAAGCTTAAACATATGCAAAAGTGACCAGCCTAAAACTAGAAAATCATCATCTCTTGAAAAAAAAAAATGGTACTATATTCAAGCTCAGAAGCTTATGAGCAAAACATTCTACTATTTCTGCTCAGTTAGGTGAAAATCTTAGAACTAGGTTTCTCTTTCTTGGACAAAACAAAGATTCAATTGATGACTCAGAAGAGTCTGAATGTCCACAAAAAAGATCATAAGAGTCAGGTGTGGTGGTGCACAACCCAGTGGCTTGAGAGACTCAGGCAGGAGGATTGTAAATTCAAAGCCAGCCTCAGCAACTTAGTGAGGTGCTAAGCAACTTAGTAAGACTCTGTCTCAAAAAAATAAAAATAAAAAGGGTTGGGGATGTGACTCAGTGTAAGTGCCCTTATGTTCAATCCCTGATACAAATAAAATAAAATAAAAATCATTACCTATTAGAAAAAGAAACCCTGAAGATGGGCACAATCCACATACTGCTGATCATATTCCACATAGGAACTAATGATCCATGTGCAATTAGAATCAAATTTTTTATAATGCAGATAGAAACAGAAATGACTTGCATTTTTATAGATGAAAAAAAGCATCTACTAAGCAAATGAATGGTATCAAACTGATGATGGAGTTTGTACAAGTAAAAGCATAAAGTTTTCAACGTGGGGAAGCTCTTTGATGTGCCATTTAAGTACAGTTGACATGGTAACTATGAAGTTTGTTCTCTTTTTAGTAAAGTAGATCCCTAAAAAACTCATCCTGAATAATATTTTATTACTTGAATTGGATGCTCTTCAAAGCAATAAATTTGTACTTCTTTTTTAAGATTCTAAAATTCAGGCTGGATTTGCCCAAGTTGGGCGACAGCTTTCAGGTTTTATGGCAGAGCTGGAGGCTATATCACTCCAGCAGCCAGGAGGCCTAGAAACAAGCCTGATAGTGTGTGTTAAGTAATAAATAAGTAAACAATTAACAGGGCTGTCAGGCTTGGCCTGTGTTCTTAATCCTGTATTCTCCTCCAGGCTGAGTAAGCACATCTGAAGTAACAACCTCAGTTATAACTTAATGGCATAAAAACAGCTAAGAGGAGAGGAGCAAGAAACAAAAATGCATGAGAGAGAGAGAGAGAGAGAGAGAGAGAGAGAGAGAGAGAGAGAAAATGAAAGCAATGTTCTCTAAATATCACATATTATTTGTACACAGAATGCATGAAGCAAACAGATGTGAGGGCCCCTGGAACTTAAAACATGGCTGTGTCCTGGCCATTTTTTCTGTCATAGAAAAAGAATAAGTCCTTTTCAAAGCCCTAGTCTGAAGGAAGAGCTAACATCAAACAGCCTCAGAAAAACCAGGAGATTAAAGCCCAAAGCTATTCAACTTCCTGCCTTGTAACAAACTAATCTCCTTAGAGAAGAAGATCAGGAGCCACCATTCTCCCAGAAAAGCTTTCCAGATCAGAAGCAGTGGCCTTAGCGGAAGGAACAGAAGGAATAAGGAACACAGAGCCAGGGATGAGAGGACTTGTGCGGGGACTGTGACCTGGGCAGGTCCACACATGTCCCCTCTGTCCCCTCTCTAGAGCTTAACTCACTAGCTATCTCCCCACAGGTTGCCAGTGCAGTACACCTGGGAGCAGCTTCTGCTGTGAGTGGCATGGGAAGGGCTTTCTGGCAGAGGAAAAAATCAGCTCCAGTCCCAGGGTTCCTTGCAGCCAGTACCTCCTGACCATTTTCATCACCACTCCTGTGTCCAGGGGCACCTCTAACATGCGTGTTCCCTGACTCTTACTGTTCCCCAGGCTCCATATTTAACTACTAGTTTTTAAGCACTCCCAGACTCTGCCAGCTCCTGGGTCAGGCTCTCTCCTAACAGCTCTCTCCTTGCCTTGGCAATTGCTGGTCCTGGCCTCAGATATCTGCCATAATTCTGGGTCCTGGCGTGGCAACAGTACTTTAACTAGAAACCTAAAGTATTTTGGAAAATGACTGTGAGCAGATATGAGAGGGTAAATCCACTTCCACAAACCAGTAATGCTGACCAACAGATTCAATATGGTGCTATTTGGTGAGACTAAGGAGAAACTTTGCAAAAAAAAAAAAAAAAGAATACTGCTTCCGCCCCACCCCCACCCCCAAAGGTCACTTATATTTATCAAGCATTCTTACATTCATAGACATAAGTGACTGGCTTGTGAAATTGGAATATTGTTAAACTAAAAAATGAAGCATATGCAAATACTCACTTTGCAGGACCCTCAAATATTCATCCTATCACTGAAAAGTAAATTATTGCAATGTACTCAAATCTAACCAAAATGTACTATATCAATCTGCTTAATGAAAAAAAATTGTGAATTATAAATTAAGAATATCATCAAAAGCCTATTATTCCAAGGTAACTTATTGTTGAAACTGAACCATAAGATATGAATATGTGTGTGTGTGTGTGTGTGTGTGTGTACAGTTAAAATATCTTGATCTCTCTGTCTCTCCTCCTTCTTACAACTGAATTTTATTCAAGGTAATAATCTTATTTCTACTGTTATTTTTTCTCCTAAGACTGGGAAATAAATAACTTGGACAATATAGAAATTATACATATTTACCAAGCAGCATCTAGCAGAGGGCTATTTAGTAAGTGCTGCTGAATGATGAATGGATGAATAAATAAATGAGTGAATGAACAGATTAATGAATGAAAACTCAACTCTTATGATTGCTGCTGATGAAATTCTAAACCAGAATCTGTTTTTTTTTTTCCACATCTGCTAACTCAGAAGATTTTCCACAGTCTAAGGTGGCATTTAAATGATAATCCAGAAATATTTTCAAAGTGAAGGGAAGCTTAGGATTCAGGCTTGTTTTAAAAGCCAAACTTGTTTGACAGGGTTGCTTTTTCTCCCCTGTGCACTTGACTCCTGTGCTCCTTGGCTGCTGGAACTGATTAAGAGGTGTGAGCCGTCCCCAAGAGTAGCAGTTTGTTCTCAACCACTAAACCCAGGCGAGGGAGGACAGGCTTTTTCTCCAGGCAACCCAACAACTTAGAAAGAACTCAAGAAAGCAAACTCTTGATTACACAGGTTAAGCATCCCTAATTTGAAAATCCGAAATTTGAAAGGGTACAAAATTCAAAATTTTTTGAGTGCTGAGCTGGTACCACAACAGAACATTCTGCACCTGGCCTCATGTGACAGGTCAGTTAAAAATGCAAGGGTACAAATTATATGCAAAATTACCTTTGTGTTATGTGTGGAAGGTATACGTGAAACATCAATTAATTTGGTATTTATATTAGGGCCCCATCCCTAAGATATCTCATCATGTATATGTAAATATTTCAAAATCTGAAATCTGAAACACTTCTGGTTCCAAACATTTTAAATAAAAGATACTGAACCTGTAATACTTTCAGAAACAATAGAAGGCACCTCTTGAAAATGTCTTTAGCATTCTTTTTTTTTTCTTTTTTATTGAAATTTGAGTCAGTGTCTCCAAGTACAGACAATGGAGACCCTACCTCACCTCACTAGAGTCATTTACGAGCCCAAGAAAGCAAGAGGGGAGCTCAGAGCATTGGCGAGTCTTTTTGGACACACTGAGCCATGGGTTGGGAGTGTGGGGTAGCAGAAAGCACTTGCAACAGACTGAGTAAGGAATCACAAAATCATCCCAACTCCATCACCAGCAGGATCAGTGAGGAATGTGGACAGTTCCTACGGTCATCAGTCTTACTCAATGATCTGTTTATTCCATCTATCTACTAAACAATTCATTTTTAATTTGAATACTTTTTTACCCACAAATTTGCAGATTTCTACCAACATACATTTACATTTTAGAAAGATGGTGTGTTGTGAATTCATCTAAAGAGGCAAAGCTATCAGCACAAGCACTAGCTGGAAAAGTAAATATAGGGTTAAGTTTTAGCCTTAAAACAATATATCTTCCCAGTTGTATATAAGGAGCACATTCTGTTGAAAAGTAGATTACATTGCCTTATTGCACCCCTATTAGAGAATAGTGGCAATAACTCTTGGGCCATCAGAGCTAATTTGGAATCTCAACTCTAATGCCAACAAACCAAGTGATCTTAGGTAAGTTATTTACTTCTTTGTGCAGTTTCTTCATCAATAAAATGAAGATAACATCTATGTAAAGGCTTATAAGAATATAAGCCATGTATAGGAGAAGCAAAGAGTAAGACTGGCACATGATAGCCATTTAATTAATACTGCTAGCATAATCTAAAAAGTATACTAAAGTCTTTGACAAGTATTGATACCTAAATAAGTATGCAATATATTGATTGATACCTAAATAAGTATACAATGACCATATGTTTGAGTTTATGGGGCAGCTGGGTAAAGGGGTTGTAGTTCTGAATTTTAAAATAAACACACAAGTAGTAGTTTAGGGATAGGTAAATAAATCAATAAAATGGAATAATTGAGAAATAGATCCTCCCATATATAAGCAATTGATTTCCAAAACAAGGTTCCAAGTCAACCCAATGAGGAAAGGAAAGTTTTTTGAATAAACGTGGGATCAGCTAAAAATCAAAAGGGAGAAAAAATACTTTGATCCCTATTTTGTGGGAGACCGTCATGTCATGTGACCAGCGTTTTTCTCTCCTGATCAATTGAGGCACTGTCGGTCACTTCCCGTGATCTGGCTGCTTTTAAGTAGCCAGAGAAGGTAGCCCCGATCTTGAGAATAGTAAAAATGCAACCAAATGTGTCTTCATGCCTAGGCGTGCCTTCCTATATCCCCAGGGATCGAGTTATGCTCACCTGTTCCTTTGTGATATTACCCCTTGCCCTGTTTGGGATAGAATGTCCCATGGAAACGCCCTTTGTGTGTCCCCTTCTTTTACTCTGTCCTTGGGTGTGGCCTTCCTAGATGTCAGTCAACCTGCTGACAGCAGACATCATGAAGCTAGACTCAACCCCCTGAAACCTAACCCCTTGCCACATTTGAATGGCTTCTCCTCAATAAAAGGGGTCAGCGCAGGCTCGCACTCCATCTCTCTTTCTGTGGACCCTTAAGGTCAGAGGAGCCATCACAGCACCCCCAAAGAAAAAGGTATTTCTGTCTCTTGTGTGGTTATTTCATGCAGCCCAGCTCCCCTGGAGTGACCCTGAGTGTTTTAGTCACAGGAATGCAGCAAGTGGCATCCCTGGGTGGGCAGGAACCTGACACTATTTCATTCCATATACAAAGTTAATTTGAGATTATAGACCTCAACCTGAAACCAAGAACCTTATAGCACCTAGAGGGAAAACTTTTCTTTTTGTGTAGAATATCTTTGTAGCTTTGATGTAGGCAAATGTTTTTTTTTTTTTAGGTTAGATGCAGAAAACACTAATCAAAAAATTATAAATCATACTACACTGAAATTTAAATTTTTCTTCTCATTAGAAGTCACCATTAAGAAAATGAACAGACAAATCACAGAATGGGAAAAGCAATTGCATCCATAACCTGATGAAAAAAAAATTAAATCTAGGGGCTGAGGTTGTGGCTCAATGGTAGAGCACTCATCTAGCACGTATGAAGCACATCCTCAGCACCTCATAAAAATAAAGGTACTGTTTCCATCTACAACAACAAAAAAATAAAAAGGATTACTATCTAGAACATCAGTTAACTATAAATTATTAATAAATCAGCAAATATTACTTTAAAATAGACCAAAGACTTGAATAGACCCTGCATAAAATAATATGACTGAATGATCACTTAGAAGTGGATTACATCAATAGTTACTAGGGAAATGAAAATTAAAAACCATGATGAGATCCCATTTCACATCTACTAGAATGGTTAAAACAACAACAAAAAAACCATGGCAACTCTGCTGCGGAGGGCACAATATACATGAAACTCTCATAGATTGCCAGCAGAGATGCAGAATGTTAAAAACACTTTGGAGAATGGTTTGCAAGTTTCTTCTCATGGTAAACTTATGTCTGTCCTATGGACTTAGAAATTTTGCTTTTAGGTCTTTTACCCAAGATAAATGAAAACATGTGATTCCCCCAAAGAGCCTTGTTTATAATAGGCAAATGTCAGTCAACCCAAATGTCTATCCACAGAGAATCAAAATGAGAATGGATAAATCGCAATACACCCAGATGAAGAAATACTCCTCAGGAAAGAACTGATATGTGTAACAATGTGCATCATGGGAAGGGAAAGGAGGCTCCATGCCATCTGATTCCTTTACAAAGAATCCAAGTACAGGCAAAACTAATCTAGGGTGACAGAATTCAGAAAGCAGTGAATAACATGTTGGGGATGGGGGCATGGGGAAAGGTTGCAAAGGGGCATGAGGGAACTTTCTAGAAGAATGAAAATATTCTATATCTAATTTGCGATGGTGTTCACATAAGCATATGTGATTGTTAAAATACATCAGCACAGGCACTGGAAGATCTGACTATGTGAATCTATCTTAATTATATTACACACACACACACACACACACACACACAACCTGGCGACTCGGTCTCTGCCTTCACAGAGTCTGTACCAGAATTGAGGACAAAAGGTATTGTCCCATGTAGATTATTAGAGGGATTAAATAAGACTTGTAAGTATTTGTAGAGTCTAATTCATTCAAATAGCATGTTGCATACCACACACAACAAAATGTTTCCTGCGAAGCCAGAAAGCTGTGTGCATGGGGCAAGGCTTTAGAGAACAAAGGACTACTTGGGCCTTCTTCCCCTACTGCTCCAGTGGCCAAGGAGTTGGCAGGTAGCTGTGAAGGGGATCATTCTCCTCTGGCAAAAGAGTCCTGGATTATTAAAATCTTCCTCCTCTGGCCTTGTTCACCTTCACTGTTTATTGTTTTTGCTTGTTTATCTGTGGCTGCCAGCCCAAGGTGGACCCTTGTCCCCTTGAACACCCTATAGGGATTAGGCCTCACTCACCACTTGGTAATGTTTTCATTTCTGATCCTAGAGTCCTCACAATATGGACAAATAAAAAACAGCAATTCACCCCAGCACCCACACTCGATTCTGGGATCAGAAAGCAAAAGCCCAAATTAATTTTTCCTTCTCTGTTTTACTTTTACATGAGCTTTTACTATTTGTATCCTAAAGCAATTGTGCCTTTTAATTTGTGATGTTCTAATTGATAGTGACATTGGCGGAAACTTAAAAACCATTCAGCAGAAACCATTCCTGGCTCCGTGGACAATAGAGGAAGGCAAGTGTCCCAACAGTTCAAAACCCAAGGAGGAGGGAGAAACCAAGAGCACTGACTTTATTTTGGGGCTTTGTTTCATTTCCAAACCATTCTATCTGTGTCCTCTTTTCACTCACAAATAGAATATTGTTCCTTTCTCTCTGCCAACACATCCAAAAGGGGAGGGAGAGCTAGGAAACGGAGCAGGGAAAGGCCATACAAAATGGCTCATTTTATGAGTTAAATACATAGAAACTAAAGAGGAGAAAAGGATTCTGCAGATTTGCATAGTTTCCCCCCTCCCCATTTAGGTTGTGTTAGAGAACATGGAGCAGATGGAGAGAGTTGGCAAGAGCAGAACTCACACTTTGAATTCTCTTGTAAACTTGAACCCCCTCCCCATTCAGTGAACATGCTTAATACATGTGATTAAAGGTAGAAATCAGCCTAATTGACAATCCCCTGGATACCCCACTCAGTGTACACGAGCTGTTTCCGCCTTCCCATTAGGAGGTAGAATTCCTGCTTCCCTTCCATACTATAGTCTTCTACAGATGGAATCCTTGGAGATTTTGGCCAAATCACTTCCAAGATGTGCACATCCAATCCATGGTGCAGGGTCCAGATCAAGCACAGCCTTGTTCAGAGTGCCCTAGCATCTGCCTTCTCCGCACCCCTGGAAGTCTCCTGCTCTCCTCCTTAAGGGAACCTGCACTCTCTCTTACAGCATCCAGAAGTTTTAGCCTCATGAATCTCCTCTTGTTCCAGCAACTCTCAGCTGAAGGACTGACTTCCTGGGGAAGAGCTTATCATCTCCTCTAGTTATTTCATCACACTTTGTGTGTCCTTCCATAAAGCAGTTATTTCTTGTGCTGTACTCACTTATCAGCTCTTCTGTCTGTGGGCTCCAGGTGGGCAGGCATGATGTCTCTGCCTCCGTGTACTCCTGTCACAATCCTTCACTTACGGTGTCCAGCACACATTATGTGCACCTCAGGGCCCATTGGGTTCAGCTATCTGGATGAAGGTGACTATGGATCTTCCATGTATTTATCAGTAGTAAGTAGAAAACTCAGAAAAAAAATACTGCAATGAGTATCAGAGTGAGAAGGCCTAAGAAAAGTGGCAGTGATAATTATGAACAATTCTTCTGAGTCAGTTGATAAACAAAAGAAAATAGAAATAGAAAGATAAACAGGAGCAGGAAAAGGAATCAAAATAAAAGGAAGGGTTTGTTTGGGGATTTTTGAGAACTGAGCACTGGCATGGGCCATGAAGAGGAGCTGGGAGAGAGAGAGAGAAGTCTTGACAAAGAGATCAAAGCCTTGAAGAAAACAGGAAAAACTGGGATTAAGAGTGTAGGGTAAGTAGGGTACGGTGGTGCACACCCGTAATTCCAGCGACTCCAGGAAGCTGAGGCAGGAGGGTCACAAGTTTGAGGCCAACCTCAGGAGCTCAGCAAGATCCTATCTCAAAATAAAAAATAAAAAGGACTTGGGGGTGGGGCTAGGGTTGTGGCTCAGCGGTAAAGTGTTCGCCTAGCAGGTGTGAGGCTCTGGGTTCAATCCTCAGAACTACATAGAAATAAATAAAAGAAAGACATTGTGTCCAACTACAAAAAAAAAAAAAAAAAGGACTGGGATACAGTTCAAGGTGAAGTGGCCCTGGGATCAATCTCAAGTACACATACAGAAAAATAGAGTGTAGGAAAGGTAAAATTTTGGAAAAGAATAAAATGTTGCTCATTTTGAGATCATAGGATGAAAGAGACAATGAAGAAATGAAGCGGGGAAAGAAGGGAGTATTAGTGGAAATACAAACTAGGTGAATTAGAGCTTCATCTTGATATACCTTCTTAATAAAGCAGCTTCTGCTGGGACAATCAAAGTCAGAAGTCCCTGAGGGCCTGGGAGGGAAAATGGACTGGAGGAGACTGGGAGTGTGGTAGTCCAGGCCTGTACTCCCAGATACTCAAGAGGTTCAGACTGGAGGACTGCTTGTACCCAAGAGTTCAAGGTCAGCCTGGGCAGTAGAGCAAGACCCCATCTAAAAAATAAATAAATAAATAAAATTAAATCATGCAATTTTGTAAAAATCTTTCAATGCCCCCTTTTAGTTTTCCTCATTCAAAATTTCCCCTCAGTCTTTATGAGCGGATATAAATTCAAAGAAAGATCTAAACCAGAAAAAAACAGGCAAAATTAATAACTAAAATCTATAGGTTCCAGCTAAGCCAGTAATTAAGTAAGAAAAAAGTTACAATGAGTGTCTATGTCTTAAGTCAGATGTCCTAGTAACTCTCTGGAACAAGCTTTTAGAAGTTGTCCCTCCAAATCTATAAGTAGATGACTCAAAGTCAAGCGAGGAAAATGTAGCTGGTCTCTCTGTGATACTAGGTTCAATACTAGACCTGGGATAAAAGGGGTCTTCTGACCTCAAGAAGGACATAGACTATGGTCTAGGGTTATGGCTTAGTGGAAGAGTGCTTGCCTGGCACATGTGAGGCACTGATTCCCAGCACTGCAAAAAAGGATAAATAAGGAAGTCGTGCATAAACTAAGAGTGGCCCAATGGAGGACGTCTTCCCATTCATTCGGTGGTCTGAGACCTGCTGCAGGCTGAGGCTTGCCCTTGATGCTGTAGATAGACAAGATGCACCCTTGTTCTGAGTATATATTGTCCTTTAGAACAGAGAGAGATTGTAAGCAACTACCATATATTTAATGATAAGCTTTGTAAATGCTACAAAGAAAGAAGTCCGAATATTATGAGAGCACATAACAGACTTAGAGAAATCCTTTCTAAGTAATTGAAGGATATTAAGGATTCTTCTAGGTCAGGTGGCATCAGGAGACTTCCAGGCAGAGACAACGTGATGAAGGCCCTAAAGCAGTGGGCAAGTGAGAAATCAGTGAGGATGGACAGGCAGGGAGAGAGGACTCAGGGAGCACAAGGTAAGCTGGTTAGGGAGTTTGGTTTTGTCCTAAAGAGCAATGAAAAAGCCATTGATGGTTTGAAACAGATTGGATTTATCCTTTGGAAAGACATCCTGCTTGCTGAGTGGAGAATGGATGGGGCAGGCGCATTAAGACTGAATTCTGGAAGTTAGAGAGGAATGTGGCTTGGCCCAGGGTGTGGCAGTGGGAATGGAGAGAAGCAGATGGATTTGGGAGGGGTTTAGGAGGGAGCACTGATGGGCCCAGACAACAGGCAGGATGTGGAACAGCAGAGAGAAGCAGTCTCCAACGGATAGGACCATTGCCTGAGGCAGAACCATAGAGGAAGGGCCTCCTTCTCCCGCCACCAGCAGGGGATAAGGAAGTCTCATAGCAGTGTGCCACTCCAGCTCCCATGCCACAGTGCGGACCAGCTCTCCTTGGAACAAAAACTCTCAGTTGCTTGGCCTGTGGTCATTAGAAGATCAAGCAGCTTTGATTCACGCATGAGCATTTGTGTGCTATCCGACAGGGTTTTAGTCTTTCCTTCCTTCTTCCCTGGCCAATATCTCACTCTGACAATAGAAACAAATGGGACTCTGTGATTTTAACTTTTTTTTTTTTAAGCTCCCAACAAGCCTTTTTTTTTTTTTTTTTTTACATAATCTTCAACAATAACTGGTCTTTGAGCAATCTGGGCACAGGCTGTGCTCTGCACTCTGAGACACTTATTTTCCACGCTTAGATGAAAAGATAAGCATTTAGTCTATAGATAAAGCATTCAGCTGCCAATACAGCACTGGCAATTGGTTTTTCCCTTCTGCTTCTCTGGCCATTAAAAGTGCCAGCCCTCAAGGTCTACCTGGCTTCCCTTAATCCCACTTTACCTACGGTAGCTGTTTACTCTAAGGTTCTCTATGAAAATAAGGATATGGGTTTAACATCGAATATGGCATGGAACAGGTACACAGCAGACTTCTGTTCTCTCTTCTTTAAGACAAGGCAGGGATTCAAAATTTGAAAGAAACAGGAGCTTAGATCCTGGTCCTCAGGAGGAAGTCTTCCTGCTGCTTGAAGAAATCAGAGCCACAGCTGACGCCTCACCAGCTCCACCTGGAATTCAGCAGGTCCTCACCCCTGCTCTGAGCCTGCTGGAAGTCAGTGCCTAGTCCTCCGAGGGCTGCAAGCCAACACTGGACCTTACGATGCCAAGGGAAGATTTGGTGAAGAGTCTGATGACCAGAGAATCCTAGTCCTACTTTGACACTAATTAGCCACATGACCTCAAAGAAGTTATTGGGCCTCAATTGTATCATTTGTTTTTCCTACAAATAGGATATAACAGAAATGAATATCCCATCTCAAAATTCAATTCAGCCTTCATTGTCTTGGCGGAGTCAAAATTACATCAGGACTAATATGTTGCTTTGGGGGTCTCCCTTTAGGAAGGATCTCTTGCTTTCCAACTAAAAGTGGGAAATAAGAGTAGTAACTACATTTTCCATTCCTCCCTTTGTCTCTTTTCCCCTCTCTTGCTCAGACAGAGTGTTGCCTAGACAGAGGATTCCCTAGTATTTTCATGGTGTAGAGTTTCATGGAGGTGAGGTGAGAAGGCAGGAATGTCTGTCTCTAGTTCATTCTTTCTTGACAAAAGCAAGCCCCTGTCTGTCTTGTTCACCAGTATACAGTACCTGTCATACAGTAGGTGCTCAGTAAGTACTTGTTCATTAGACAAGTAAGTACTCAAGAGTAGTTTGTCCTCTCCTTAATGAAAATGAAAGGCACACCAAAGAGAGAAGAATTCCTTATTTTGTAGAGAGCCTAAGATCCTGAATCTCTCAGGAAGGACAACTCCATTTGCAGAATATGTTGAAATTAGGTGAAACATTCATGAACATTGTTTTTCTGTATAAAGTAATACACACAGAATTTCCATATCACAACAAAAATGTACATTTTTGTGAAGTAGAATGCAGCATTAGCATGCCTTTGAAAAATAAGTGAGACTTTGAGGTTTTGTGGAACAGTGCAGGGGAAATAGTGGGCTAAGGCCAGAGACCAGGAATCCGCCCTGGTGAGTTGGTGATTTGACTCTGGAAACCTTACCAATCTTAAAATGCTCTGATGATGAATCCAAGGATGAAAAACTCTTATCCAGAAGCTTCTGATGGATTTTGTCATGGCTCCAACCTGCTGCTGGCCCAAGCAGCAGCTCAAATTGTACTAACTATAGAGGAAAGTGGGAAATAAGAGCAGTTACTGCATTTTCCATTCCTCCCTTTGTCTCTTTTCCCCTCTCTTGCTCATATTTCACAATAAGAGAAAGTGATAATGTGAGAAATTAAAATTATAACATATATAAAATATTGTATAGATAAATCCTTTCAGAAAAAATGCTTCCAATGATCCAAGATAACTCCTTCAGCAAGCACTTTGCCTTAAACTCTGCCCCCCTAGCACCAACACAGTTCCTGGAACATCCATCTGCCCTCCTTGCCTGTCCATCCAGTCCACGCCATTCACTTGCACTTTAATGGCTTCCCATCTGTCCAGCACACTGACCACTCTAAGAAGGGTCTCCTTTGCTAAATTCAAACAGTCCGATCCTGTGGTTTTGGGGACAATCTCATTCTCCTCCTATCTCTCCTAGCTCTCCTCTCTATAAAGTCTTGGACAAATTGGGTATGGCATCTGTATCTGTTAAACTGAGTTTCTGAGTGCCCAAATATTATTTTATACTTAATGTTACTGCAGAGTAACCCTATTCCTCTTACTGAAGAGAATTCTTTTCAGTAAAGATAACCCCCTTCAAACTTTAGGGTAAAGCAAAAAATGGCTGAAACAAAACAAAATTACTCTCTTTCTTCTCTACCAAAGAAAGCTCCTCTAGAGAAAGTAAGCTCTCACAGATTTGGATAATAGCTTGCCTGCATCCCAATATCTATCTCCACCTGTCAAATCCTAACCAGGCTTCAAGGCCCATCTCAAATGTCTGCTCTTTCATAAGGTTTTTCTTGACCACTGCTATTGGAAGTATTTTCTCAATTCACACTACCCTAAGAGCTATGTGTTGATACGATTTCTTTGGTACTTATCTCCCTCATGTAGCATCATAGATTATTAATATCTATTATTAATATCTATATACTAAAAATAAGCTCCTTGAAGGGCAAGCTCTATTTTCTTTTCTATATGCCCCAAAGCACCTAATAAACACTTAGCAAGTGTCTGTTGAATGCCTGATGACAGGGGTTTCCACATAGTGTTTCAGTGCCAGACTCTGGCAAAAATGTGTCATAATCAGTTTTTCTAGAAGAATCTCATCCCTAAACAAATTTAATCTAAGGGATCTTTTTGAGTAAACTGGATACTTTTGAGAAAGATCATTGAGAGCAATTACAAAACTTCCATGAAGTGCTGGTGGGGAGAGGTAGCTAGAGGCTGGTTCTGTTTTGAAGGTGAGCCAAAAGGATTTTTTGCAAGATGAGAAAAGAGGTTTACTTGAAAGGGAGGGATCAATGCTGATTCCATGCTCTTTAGCTTAAACAGCTGGCCAAAAGGAGTCGGGCAGAAGGCTGTGAGAAGTTGGAGGTAAAGGGCATCAGAAGGAGCTAATAAGTTAGTTTTATTTGTTTGTTTGTTTGTTTCTTTTTAAAATCAGGGATGGAACTCAGGGACACTTAACCACTGAGCCACATTCTTAGCCCTTTTGTATTTTATTTTGAAACAGGGTCTCAGTGAGTTGCTTAGGGCCTCACTAATTTGCTGAGGCTGGCTTTGAACTTGCCATCCTCCTACCTTGGCCTCCTGAGTCGCTGGGTTCACAGGTATGTGCCACCACTCCCAGTGATATTAAGTTCTTCATTGCTGACTGGACATCCCGATGGAATAGATGATGGTCATATAGATTGAATATCCCTCATCTGAAATGTTTGAGACTGGAAGTGTCTCTGATTTGGGAATTTTTGGATTTTGGAATATTTGCATAAAACTAATGTGATATCTTGGGAATGGGATCCAAGTCTAAACACAAAACTTATTTGTTTCTTATGTATCTTATGCACACAAGTTGAAGGTAATTTTGTATAATATTTTCAGTGCACCTGCATTTTGACTGTGACCTGTCACATGAGATCGGGTATGAAATTTTCCATTTGTGGAGTCTCATTGGTGTTCAAAAAAATTCCAGATTGTGTAGCATTTTGGAAATATATATATATATATATATATATATATATATATATATGAAAGATTCAGTCTAGTTCTGGAAAGATTCTGTCTAGAAATTTAAAGTTGGGATTAAAGTCATGAGACCATACCAGTGAGTATAGATGAGAGAAGATAATAAATGCAAGGACTATGTCCTGGGGACTCTGACTTTAAGAAGCAGAGGAATCAAGCAGTGAGAACATGCATGCATGTCTAGAATCTACTTCTAAATTATGTACTTCAACTCCCTAACATTCACACGCTTCAACAGGCAAGCATAGTGGGACCCTTCTGCTCTAAAGCCAGCAATGTTTGTACTTGGCAGTTCCTTGTCTATATTTTTCTAGAAAGTCACATCAGGACTGGCTACAAAATTATCTATAGGGATCATAAGACCCTATATTCTTATTCTATCTTCTTTCTTTTACTTTTGGAAGGAAAAACAGGAGGAATAAAGAGGGGCCATTACTTGATTCCCTCACTTGTATTTCCTAGAGTAAAGCAGTTCTGGAATAATCAAATACAAGATGCAGATTTGAACATCAAAATATGCAATTTATCTTATCCTGGCAATTAAGACACTGTTCACTCTTACTTAGAAAGATATAAACAGGACAATGCATCAACCCTTGGCTGGATTCTTTGTAAAGTACATGGAAACCTGTAGCCCAGAGGCAAGTTGAACCAGAAGTTCTCTTATTTCAAATGAGGAGTTTTCAGATTTATTTTGTGTGTATGTGTTCATGCCTCACTCTTGAAGTTTCATACTATAAAAGTTTATATTATTATATTTATATTAAATTATATTAAATAAAAATTTTAGGCAATATTCTGCTGAGAGCCACAGCCGAGTCGGAAATTTTCTAACTGCACCCCCTAATCTAACCCCACCACACACTGGCTGGAAAAAAAGTTGGGAAGTGAATGGTAGTCGTTATTATTTTTGAAGTATAAATAGTTAAAATGTTAGGTCATTTGAAGAACAAACTCTACTATCCGAAAAGAAATGATGGGGAATGTAGATTTTTTTTTTAAAAAAGGGAAATGTGATACCAGGGTTAAGTGCTTCATAATTTCCTTTTTCACAAACCTAAACTTTATGTTATTACCTTATTGTACCTCTCAGAATTTCTCAACTCACCAAACAAAGGATAGAAAGTACACAACTACAAAAGACTTTAAATCCCTTTTCTGTATCAGAACACAATACCAGCTCTTTGTTCCATAATAGGACGAATCCTTCTCTTTGAGTTGCAGAAAGAACAGAATCATGGTTCTTAACTTGCACTTAAGTTCATCAGGCAGCTCTGATTGCATTTGAGGCAATTTAGCAATAATAAGTGAGATGCAGACACTCAACTCAATTTCTAGATTGGCAGAGATAGAAACTTTGAAATGTTTGGACATTTCATTTAAAAAGAAAAAAAATTCGAAATATCTAACACTGTTTATATTCAAAATCTTAAAGTATATTACATAAATGTGTAGATGCCTAGAGACTTCTGTACATCTAGACCTTGGAGTCAGTCATCTTAATGCAATTTCCTTCCTCTGGGACAGTGTGTGGAATGAGTACTCACTTTAGAAAAATATGGACCTGGATTTGAAGGCTAACTCCATCTTTTTTTTTACCACTTATGAGTCCTAGGGCAAGTTAGCTTATCTCTCTAAGCTTTTAACTTCCTCATCTAGAAAAAGAAGATAATTGGATTATTCTATTTACTTAGGTCAGCATCTAGAAGAGGGTGGGTGTTTAACAAATGTGATACCCCCAGTTGGCAGTGCAGAGAAAGAGTCCTAAAGGTAGTTACTGGGAGAATAAGATATTCTGAGTATATTTTGAAATTGACATCACATAACAGAGAAGAAACACAAAATTCTTTGTAAATTGATCACATATTGCATATTGTGATTTGCATCATCCACTCTTTTTTTGTGTGTTTGTTTGCTTTTTTGTACTGGGGATTAAACCAGGGTAATTTGCCACTGAGCCACATCTCCAGACCTTTTTATTTTGAGACAGGATCTCACTAAGTTACTTAGGGCCTCATTAAATTGCTGAGGCTGGCTTCAAACTCAAAATCCTCCTGTCAGCCTCCCAAGCAGCTGGAATGACAGGCGTGCTACCCATTATTAAAACAAGGAAAGTCTTGGCATTACCAACTCTATTAATGTAACTTGTGATTATTACACCTGGGGCAAGGTATGGAGGTATGGACTTTTTAAAAATTTATTTATCTCAGATGAAAAGTATTCCAGGTTTCTGCAAATTCAAATATTAGGATGGACTTTGGAAACTTCCATCAGTTATCCTTGCAACTGAGCTATGCCAAATAAAATCTTAATCTCAGAATTTAGCTTCGTTTCTACAGCTATTGCTATTCACATAAATTCTTTTCCTCGTTGTATGGCTCAGGAATAAGCAAATTCTTCTAGTCTTGTTTCCTATTTTTGTGTTCTCTAGAGAAACCCAGATATCTGTTTTCACATTTGTTGGACCAGCAATCGTGGTCTGGTGTGCTTTGTGTAACTCCAGCATAACTTTCCATGGAATCCTTGTGGCTAGTTTTTAATTTGTGTTTCCCAGGTATTTTTGGTAATTTTATCAAACTGCTTCCCAATTCTTAATGACATACACAGACAATGTGGTAACCCAAGTCTGACATGCCTAGAACTCATGGCCCTTAGCCAACTTCTATGGATGGGAACTTCACAAACTTAAAAAAAAAAAAAAAACTAGGCCTTGATTCTTCAGGGATGGAAATCAGAGGAAAAGAGGATGTGAGCTAAATTATTTCATGGATAATAATCTTTCCTGTAATCAGCACTAAATCAGTACTCCTTGTAGTCTGAGGTTTAACTGGAAATCATCCATTAGAATAATATGTAAAACTACTAGTTTTTCCTCATTAAAATGTTTCATTTAGCTAACATTCTTGAGGAATGAGGAATTTTACTTAAATATTTCACAGCCAACCAAAGTTTATCCCCCTAAGTGCTAAAAATTCCTATTTTAAATGGGAACTTGATAAAAAAATTACTATTTCCCTGCCACTCTAAATGGAGTGCAATAAGCATAATTTTACCTTGTTTTAACAAATATATAGTTATCTTTTATACTGCAATATATTGATGACCTCCAGACCTTTCATACTGAAGAGACAGTCTGCTAATGCAAAGTCTCCCTATGACTGTTTTTATTTTATCTATCTATCTATCTATTCATTGGTGGTACTTGGGATGGAACCCAGAGGTACCCTACGACTTAGCTACATTTCCAACACTTTTATTTAGTTATTTATTTTGAGATAGAGTCTCACTAAATTGATGAGGCTGGCCTTGAACTTGAGATCCCCCAGTTGCTGGGATTACAGGTGTGCATCACTGCATCCAGTCAGTTTAGACTTTTTGAAAATGAGTTACTACAAACATGTGGACCTTTCAAAATGTCTATAATTCCACTTGATATATAAAAGGCATTAAATTGGCTTGATTTTTAGCAAAGCAAAATATTGCTTACAAATTGGCAATCTAAGTCTTTAGAACACAATGTTTTGTGGATTTTTTTTCCCCCTGATTTGTTTCATGGTACTGGGGATTGAACCCAGGGCCCTTGTACATGCACTCTATCACTGAGCTACTTCCCCATACTTACTTTTGTTTTGGTACCAGGGATTGAATCCACAGCACTTAAGCACTGAGCTGTATCTCCAGCGCCCCTTTTTTTCTTTCTTTTTTCTTTTCTTCTTCTTCTTTTTTTTTTAATGTTTTGTTTTGAGACAGGGTTTTGCTAAATCCTTAGGGCCTTCAAAATTGCTGAAGTTGGTCTTTAATGTGCAATCTTCTTGTTTCAACCTCCCAAGTCCCTGGGATTACAGGTGTGTGCCACGGCCGCTGGTCCTATACCCTTTTATTTTTTGTTTTGAGACAGGGTCTCACTAAATTGCCCAGGCTGGCTTTGCACTTGTGATTCTCCTGCCTCAGCCTCCTGAGTTGCTGGGATTACAGGTGTGCGTCACTATGCCTAACTACAAAGGTTTATTAAAAAAAAAAAAAAAAACTTATTAGAAGAAGAGCAGAGTCTATGATTAATATATTTATTAGGCTATCTTAAAAAATGCAAGCAGTTTTAAAAGGCCCCTGAAGAGGAATATAACAGCATATCAGTCCAGAAGTTTCTACCTTGCCCCTGGCCACTCTGCTATGGGAACTTCAGGCAGTTGGGTGGGTGAGGACACCAGGTAATAGCAGTGGGAGAAGGTGGAAACTGTTGCAAGCCCTGAACCTGATTCTAGTGTGTGTAGCTACCTGGATCAGAAGGTCTCCCTGTACTCAGCCCATTCTACTCTCTCTGCACTGGACAGATCACTAATAAATCTCTTGTTGTCCACAAGGAACAAGGCAGTGTCCTGGGAACTGTTAACTTCACTTTCTGCAATTATTTCTCTCTTATTCAAGTTGCTTACAATTTCTAAAAGAAAAAAAATGGATATGGTTAAGTAAGCAAAAAAGAACAAGTTTAAAATCTCATTTTACTGCCCTGGTCATTCAGTAGTGTCTTCTGAAAGTTAGAATCCAATTTTTTGCTTAATTTATGTTTTTATAGTTTCCTGCATATGGTACGGTGAGATATAATGGGTTTTAATGCAGCACGGGCGGGGTGGGCTGGGGGAGTGAGATCCGGAGAAGCTGAGTTGAAATGAACACATTGCTTTCACCTATCAAGCTTTAGGGGTTTTCCAGACTGGAATTTTCCTGGCTTTCATAGTTTTTAAGGGCTTGGCTTTTATTCTGAACTCAAATCCCATCCCATCTCCCCAAACGCACACGCATACCCACAGGCACACGCATGCACACACAGGGTTATATAATGTCACCAAAACAGACAAGGAAGGGAAGGCAAGATTAATAGCAAGAAGAAGGGTGATTTCAGCACGTTGTATTTACACAGCGTTTTCCTTCAAGACCGCAGAGCTCCACACAGATGCTATCTCACTAATCCTCAATGGGGCTTTCTCAAAGAGCCTTTATCCAGGCTCTCTCAATGGAGAAAGTGAGGCTGGGCCAGCAAAGGTGGTTAAGTCTCCGATAGAGGTGGAAACATAACCCAAGGCTCCTGACGCACAGGCCATTGTCCCTTTCACTCAACCACGCCACCTTCCTGTCAGGTGGCTGGCAAACAGGTTAACCGATCTGCCGATTAGGTAGGTGCCTCCTGCCTACCTACGTGCAGGGACTGGCGGAAAGCAGGTATTCCTAGTCGATACCAAAACGTTAAGTACCAATGAAGCTGGAGATTCAGATGTTGTCCCTAATTGGGGAGAGCTCACTCTGACCCCAAGGCAGAGTAGGCGGTCGGAGCCCAGCCTGCCAGGAAGCCAAACGGTGGCCAGGAAGCCAGCTGGGGCTCTTGTGAGGTCGCTGAGGGGGGCGTGGGGGGAAACCGCCACCTCGCCGGGGGACCGCTTAGTGGCACATCCAGGGGCCGCCAAAGAGAAAACCAAGCCTCATTTGTGATTTTTTTTTTTTTTTTTTTTGTATTCTCAAATGCCTCTGGCACATCCCTACAAGAAGAGAAAGACAAAGAGAGAGGAGAGCGCATAAAGGCAGGAAAAGGTCCTGAGAAATGATGGGCGCTTGAACTTGGGGTCCCGGGAAGACAAGCGTCCTTTCGCAGCGGCCTGGGGCCCGCGGGCGGAGCGGGGGCGAGCCCTCCGAGGGCTGCCCCGGCGGCCGCGGCATTCCCATGTCGTCAGGGGTGACGAGGTGACGACTCGGGCATTGTGGCCGTTGTTTTTCACACAAGAATCCCGCTCCCAGCGGCTCCCTTGAAAGCCTCCCCGGCCCAGCCGAGCGCAGGGCGCCCGCGCCCGCCGCCGAGCAGACGGCGCGCCGCGGTAATTGGGCACAGGGGCCTTTTTCAGAGTCGCTCAGTCGGTAAATGAAACGTCAGCTCCCCTGTGATCCCGCGTGTGTGGGGCGGCGGGGGCCGCGGAGCCGGAGCGCGGGGCGGCCGGCAGCCGCTGCTCTTTCACAGCCCCGGGCCCTGCGAGGTCTCCATCCCCTCCCTGTCCCGGGCATCCCTGGTGCCACCCGAGCGACCCGCACCAGAGGCCCCCTCCGCCTCCTGCCCTGATGCAACTAGCTTGAAACTCACACTGATCAAGATGAAATTAGGGAGGAGAACGTGAAATGGTCTTCTAGACAGACCCAAGAGATAACTACATTTACCTTGATCATTATGAGTCAGCCTTTTATTTAGTGTGTGCATCAAAGGGGAATTTCACCCGATGCAGTTAGATAGGAACTCCTTTCCCTGAGGCATTTAATCTGAAGCTACCTGAGCAGGAGCACAGTGATCTGTGCAAGCCTTTGGTGGCCTTAGATGGCTTTTCCTAGTTCAGGGATTAGTAAATTGCCAACTACTTCCCCCACTGATTCTTGGAATTGCCACTGAAATATATGGGTTCCTTCACCATGGCTCTTGTTCTTCCGAGACAGAGAGTGAGTTCTGGAGAAAGACTTGAGGTTCTTGTTCCTCTCAGCACCACTCCTGCTTCCTGGCTAATGGAGTCGCTGCTAGTTGCTGTGGGAAAGCTGGATTTCTCAACCTAGGTGATGACCCCAGGGATCTGCAGGCTGCAGGCCCAGGTAATTCTTTGCTGACACCCAAATGGAGAGTCTCTGCAGACCCTAATAACAAGCAGGAGTAATGCCACTTGCTTCATGCTTTATAATTATCTTATTTACTCCTCACAAGAGCCTATTTTATGGATGATTAAACAGGCTTAGGAAGGTTCAGAAACTGCCCAACCACACCATTGTAAGTGGCTGGCCCATCTGGCTCCAATGCTCTTAAGAGTTCCTCACTCCTGGGCTAGAGTCCGATCAATATTGAGCAGCAGAGGACAGAAAAGCAGTAGAACAGCAAGAAGGCATTTTTCCTTTTTGTGTGAGAAATCTGGTGTGTAGAAGAGACATTTTCTTTCTCCTAGAAGGGCCCTGCATTAATTTTACCTCTGAGGAATTTCCTCCCAGGCTCAAGATTTCAACATCAGAGAAACTCAAATGCTCACAAGGACCAGACCCAACTGTCATTCCTCACTCATCAGATGTTAGGGTCTATAAACAAGTCAAGATGGCGCCTGGCAAAATGCCAGAGGGAGTGGTTTGTGAAGTAATGCCAGCGAGCTATTAAGTGTGGAGATTCCTTATTGGTTGACTGCTGTATCTAGTTTATGCTAATTAAGATAAGCTGTGTGGAATGTATAAATACCGCTCCTGTCCTACAATAAATGGCTTCCACTCCTGCTATATCAACTTGTTCTCAACCCCCCCCCCCCCGTTATTTTGCCCAGCCAGCCGGGCTGCAGCAATCAGACTCAGATTCTGGGTGAAACTTCTGATGTGGGAAAGGTTAAAAATGCAATATGGCCCCACAATTCAAACTTGCAGTAGTTTTGACAGCAACAAACAATTAGATGTAGATAGTAAATTAATATTAATGAAAATGAGGTGGTAGTAAAAAGGAGAGAACCAAGTGATGCCCTTATTACTGCCTAAGGATAGCTTTATGTTTTTGAATATATGACTTGACATTCATTATTTTGCATAGACCATAAAGTGAAGCCTGGTGTTGTCTTCAGGGTCGGGTGCCATGAGAACATCTTTGAGATGGAGTTGTATTTGCAATGTCTTCTGACACCTTCAGAATCTAGACTTCTTTCAGGAAAGTCAAAGAAGAATCACTTTATAGAGAATTTAATTTGAGAAAGAGCCCCTTGTAACTGGAAGAAACTTACACAAATATTTTCACAAGGTTAGAATCATTTATTTACTAGCGCAACTTTGGTTTAAGCTATTATGTCAGTGGAATGCCATTTGGTACGATTTTTTCATTTATTTCAAAACCAAGTCTAGGGAAGACAAATCAAGAGTCTGATTATGTTTCTCTATATATGAAAGAATAATAATACCATTGAAAAGCCTTATCTTGGACAAGCATAAGGCCAACAGAAGCACTGTCACTCTCTAGTGGCATTTGTGGAGGGTTGGTTGATTGTGGTTAAGAGCTAGGAACTGAGAACTGCCAAGCTCTAATAAAACTCCTCTCTGACCTCAGTCTTGCAAAAGAAAATTGATGCACTGGCTCCAGAGGGCCAAGCACAAGAAGAAAGCTACTGACCTTTGCCTCCTCCTGCCAGTAAACTCTCTAGCCATTCACATCTTAGTACAAATTTTGTTCTTTTTAAAATGGTGGATGAAATCAACACATTTTCTCAGTTTATTCTCTTACAAATCACCATATGTTATATAATAGACAGTTTTCCTGGTCCACAACTTCTCAGAAAACTTCTATTTTGATCACTGCAAGCTTTGATAAGATGGAGCAAGAGATGAAAATACGAATAATTCTGGTTATATGTTTCTGGATTTCTGTACAGAGAGTCTCAGATTGGGATGGGGAATTGATGGCAAGAAAATTTGAGCTTCAAAAGTAAAGTACTGAAAACACTTGGTAGTCAGTGGAATGGGAAAATAAGATTTCAGCAAATGGAGAAGGAGCACAGGAAGGGAATCTAGAATTGGACAAAATTTGCTTTATGGTTTAATTAAGACTCAATCCTGGGAATGGGCAGCTACCTCATACTCTCACCACAGGACATGGCATACTGTTGGTAGGAAGACTCCTGTGGACCATAACAGCACTATTTAGATAGAAATAGGGACTCCTGACTTGCTATTGCAGGTTATTATAGAGATATTACTGTTGTCCAATAATTAAGACACTGCATTGGAAATTATAACTGTCCAACTTTCCTGGGTTCCTGGGCTCTCTATATCCCTGGGTATATCTGTTTATTTTTTGCTTCAATAGAGAGGCCATTTTAAGCCACATTAACTGGAAGACTTAGGCTTTTATTTCTTGACAACTACAGAGTAATTACCTTGAATTTAAAATTTTTGGTTAAATATATACAATATTATAAAATTTACTATTTTACCCATTTTAAGTGTATGGTTCAGTGGCATGAAATGCAGTTCCCATCATCACCACTATATAGCACCAGAATGTTTGCATCTTCCCATACAGAAACTCTACCCATTAAACAACTCTCTCCTCCCTGCAGGCCCCGATAACCATTGTTCTACCTTCTTTCTGATAGCATTTGACTCTGCTAGGTATCTTATACAAGTGGAATCATACGATAGTTGTCATTTTGGGAGTGGCTTGTTTCATTGGGCATGATGTCTTAGACATTTTTCCATGTCAGAGAATGTTATGGTTTGGATCTTCTAGGGGCTCCAAAGGCTATGTGTTGAAAGATTGGTTGCTAGTCTGTAATGCTATTGAGAGGAGGGTGGAACTTTTAGGAGAGAGAGACCCTAACAGAGGAATGTTAGGTCATTGGGTCTGTATTGGTGAAGGGATGTTGGGACTTCGCCCCTCTTCTGTGTCTCTTTTGCTTCCTGACTGCTATAAGGTAAGCACCTTGCACTCTCTGCCATGATATACTGCCTCACCACAGGCCCAAACGTAACAAGGCCAATCGCCGAGGGACTGAAACCTCTGAAGCAATAATCCAAAAGAAGTCCTCCTTATAAATTGATTGTGTTGGGTATTTTAGTAAAACAACGGAGAGCTGACTGACATGCAGCATGCATTAGAATTTCAATTCTTTAAAAGGCTGAATCATATTCCATCGTATATATTTACCACATTTTGTTTATCCATTTACCCACTGATGAAAACAATTACTTTTTAATAAGCACACCAGTATTTAAAAATGATGCTGTTCTTCACAAAAGAACACTTGGGAAGTTATAAACTTACTCAGTGATGACTTCTTCTGTCATGGGCTGAACTGGGTTCTCTCCAAATTAGTCCTAATCCCAGTGCCTCCGAATGGGACTGCTTTGGATTATGCTTTGGATTATGGTAACAGGAGGCCTAATCCAAAATGACTGGTATCCTTATAAGAAGAGGAAATTTGGACATACAAAGTGTTATGGCTTAGATATGAGGTGTTCCCTAAAAGCTCATGTGTGAGACAATGTGAGAGATAATGTAAAAAAGGTTTGAGGTAAAATTATTGGGTTATAAGAGCCTTAACTTAATCAGTGCATTAATCCACTGATAGGGATTAACTTGGTGGTACCTGTGGGCAGAAAGGGTATGGCTGGAGGAAATGGGTCATTGAGGCATGTCTTTGGTGTATATATATATTTCCTGATTGTCATGTCCTGAGCTGCTTTCCTCAGTCACATCCTTATCTTAATGTTCTGCCTCACCTCAGGTCCAGAGCAATGGAGCCAGCCATCTATGGACTGAGACTTTTCAAACTGTGAGTCCCAAATACACTTTCCTCCTCTAAAATTGTTCTTGTCAGTTCTCTTGATTACAGTAGTGCAAAAGCTAACTAAGAGTCACTTGGGGTACACACAGAAAAAAGGCACAACAAGTGGCCACCTGCTAGCCAAGGAGGGAAGCCCCAGGAGATGAGGGCAAGTCCTAGGAAAGTAGGCTTTTGAGTCATGAGGGAAAAGGACTGACTCAGAATTGGAGACCTGGAGCAATTCTGTGCACTTGGCTTGGTGGAGAATAAACACTTGTCAGGCACTATGCAGAGAAGCTTTCAACTGCGTTATCTTGTAAAGTTATTTTAGAAATCAAGAAGGGGCTGGAATAGGAATTATGGTCACTGTCATGATTGCATCCATCTCTGTCTTTATCAAGGTCCTTGTGTTCAGATTTCCCCTGGAAAAATTTCAAAAATGACACAAACTTGGAATATCATTTATTTTATTTTTTATCGTCATATTTCTCCCTGGGCTGTACTCCTTAAGGACAGGGTCTGAGACGTCATCATCATTACAAATCCAGCACAGCACTGGTCACCAAGTAGCCACTCTACATGTGGAATGAATGGCCTGTAGCCCTGCATTTGTTTTCAATTTCTGTGAACTCCAGTGTCTACCATGCTCTGTTGTGTTCCCATTTCAGTTGATTTTTTTTTTCTCATTCTGTAATCCTAGTGTCAAAAATCAGATTTAGGGTAAAATTTTCTCTCTATCTAGAATAACTTCTATCTTCACTGTAGTTCTGAACATATAAGGTGGATTGGGGGCTACTAAAAGTAAAGGGATGCTGTATAAGCCTGGGTTTGAGTCTGTTGGAAATGGACTTGGACTGAAGCTTCCTGCCCTCCCCTGTGGACCACCTCTCAGGGGTCATAGAATGGTATTGTAGCCAAAGGAACCCATGAATTATACTTCCCTTAATTTTTTTTATGTCAACTTACTTTAAAGTACCCCTTTAGACTTCTTTCTGGTAGTTAATAAAATCAGATTAATGCAAGAGAACTCTTTTTTATAAGACAAAGCAAACCTAGTGCACGATAACAATTGCTTTCATCAAAAATAGACACCTGGGGCTGGAGTTGTAGCTCAGTGGTGAAGCACTTGCCTAGCATGTGTGAGGCACTGGGTTCAATTCTCAGCACCACATAAAAATCAATAAATAAAACAAAGGTATTGTGTTCACCTAAAACTAAAAAAAATATTTAAAACAAAAACATACATCATACATAACTATTATCTGGGTGGTGGGGCAGAGACACAAGAATGATAACCCTACTTAGTTAAAGAAGTTTGAGTTCTTCATCCTTAGGAAAATGCCTTTCCAAGGAGCCCTCTATTCCAGCCGACTCCAGGGCAGTCTAGCAGGTGGGGACACTCCCTTTGTGGATACCAAAGCACCTGAACTTTTAGCTGTCAGGCTTGTCTGAGAATAAGCTTTCTTTTTTGAAGAACGAAGAATGCAATATGTAGTTTACCTTTTATTTCTCCTCAGGAGCTATTTTATTCTTTATTAATGCCAAGAGAAAGGGCCTAGAAGAGCCCTTGATATGTGGATGTCTAATTAGGAAACTTGCAAAGCCAACACTGTGGAAAACGCTCACATTTTCTTTTAAAAGAAAGGGGGGGGGGAGATTTGACATTAGGCTATTCAAGAAGTCCTCCAGTAAAATAAACTTATTTGTACATTCCACTTAAGCTAGGCTAAGCCTGTTGCTCTCAACCAGGAAGTCAAATGTTTACATTCTCATTTAGAATGAGAAGTGTCTACCCCCAATTTACCTGACAGCTCCTTGCAGAGGCTTTGGCTGACTTTTCCAGGTGAACCAAACAACTCAGTGCTATGATTTGTCCCCATCAAAGCTCATGTTGAAAGTTTTTCAATGAGGCAGAGTTGGGTGGGAGGTGTTTGGGTAGAGATTCATGCCCTGACTCAGGAGCAATTGAGTTCTTGCATTCTCAAAGGACTAGACTGTTTACTCCAAGAGCAGGTTGTTATAAAGCAGGGTTACCCTGTTTTGTCTCTTCTGTGTAGGCCCACGCACTACTCTCACACACTCCCTGCAAGCATGTGGTATTTATTCACACTGTTATTGTGTTAGCTTGGATTCCCTGAAGGAAGAGCTGATACCAGGATGTGTGTGCATGGTAGATTATTTGGGAGGTGACTCTGGAGAAGAGGAAAAAGAATAAGATAGCAAAAGGGGAAAATACTATTGTGAGAATAAGGGATTGATTCTTCTGGGGCCACCTGAGAAGCTCACTTAATGTCTTTTGGAACTGCCCTACTGAGACAGAGGGAGCAGGTTCAGGAGGTCATCAGCTCCTTCCCATCCTCAGTAACATTAACTTCCTGATCCATGCAAATGCCTGGAACAATCCAGCCCTTTTCAGAATCCGTAGTACTTCAGGGTAGAAAACAAAAACATGTGATGTTATTAGTTTTCTTTGTTATAGAATAAATCACCCAAAATTTTATGGCTTAAAACCATAAATATTTTATTATTTGATACTGAATGGTTTGGATCTAAAATTTTCTCCAAAGAATCCAGGTGTTGAAGGTTTGTCCCCAGTGCAGCAATCTTCAGAGGTGGGGCTTTTGAGAAGTGGTTGATTCATGAGGGCCTCATTAATGGATTAAACTAAAGATGGATTCATTGCTGACTGGACTATTTGGGAGGTAGTGGAAACCATAGGAGATGGAACCTAGTTGAAGGGAGAGGGTCCTTAGGGATGTGTCCTTGGGAACTGTAACTTGTGCATGGCTCCTTCTCTCTCTTTCCTTCTTGGTTTCCAGGGAGTAAGTACCACCTCACAGCAGACCCAGAAACAATAACAATGGAATGAAACTTCTGAAATTGTGAGTCAAAATAAATCTTTCCTCTTTAAGTTATTTTTCTCAGGTATTTTGTCACAATGACAAAATGTTGACAAACACACAGAGCTGCTATGAGTCAAATGAGGCTGATCCATAATGGGGGTGGGGGTGGGGGTGGGAGTATGGGAGGAATGGAGGAACTTTAGATAGATAGGACAAAGGGGAGGAGGGGAAGGGAGGGGATGGGGGGTAGGAAAGACGGTGGAATGAGATGGACATCGTTACCTCAAGAACATGTATGAAGACACAAATGGTGTGATTCTGGACATGAAAAATTGTGCTCTATATGTGTACTATGAACTGAGCTGCATTCTGCTATCATGGATAACAAATTAGAATAAATAAATTTAAAAAAAAAAAGAATGTAGGAGCAGCTGCAAAACTGGCTCAGGATGGACCTAGCCAAGGTGCAGACCTTGGCTTCCAAGATAGTCCATGCATATGGCTGATGGCAGAAAACATTGGTTCCTCACAGGCTATTGGCAGTGGCCCTTATTTACCATCACATGGGCCATTCTATAGGGTTTCTAAAGTATCCTTGCTATACTTCTAGATGTTAAATTTCTCCCAGAAAAAAATGATCTGGCATGTGGAGGGGGTGGGGGGAGATGAGCAAGACTGATGCCACAAAGTTTTTTATAACTATCCAATAGTATCTATGCTATTGGTCATACAGATCAACCCTGATACACTGGAGGAGATTACATAAGAATGAGTATACCACCCAGCTATCCCTTTCCTGGTCTATACTCAAAGGACTTAAAAACAGCATACTACAGGGACACAGCCACATCAATGTTTATAGCAGCACAATTCACAATAGCTAAACTGTGGAGCCAACCTAGATGCCCTTCAGTAGATGAATGGATTAAAACAATGTGATATATATATATATATATATACACAATATAATATTACTCAGCAATAAAAGAGAATAAAATCATGGCATTTGCAGGTAAATGGATAGAGTTAGAGAAGATGATGCTAAGTGAAGTTAGCTAATCCTAAAAAAAACAAATGCTGAATGTCTTCTTTGATATAAGGTGGCTGATTCATAGTGGGATAGGGAGCAGGAGCACGGGAGGAATAGAGGAACTCTAGTTAGGGCAGAGGGGGTAGGAGGGGAAGGGAAGGGGCATGGAGTAATTAATGATGGTGGAATGTGATGACCATTATTATCCAAAGTACACATATGAAGACACAATTGATGTGAATATACTATGTATACAACCAGAGATATGAAAAATTGTGCTCTATATATGTAATAAGAATTGTAATGCATTCCTCTGTCTCATATAAATTTAAAAAAATAAAGAACGAGTTCACCAGAGAGTGGAGACAATTGGGGCCAACTGGGGCCATCCTGTAGACTTGCTACCATATGTGAATATGTGCTTAGGGGGCACTGTCAGCACAGAATGTACCAGAACCCACACAGAATGTACCAGGACCCACACAGAATGTACCAACATGACTGAAATCAGACATGAGGACATGGGGAGGTAAGCCGCAGTGTTCCCAAGGCTTGTTCCTGCTGTGCTTCCATAATGCCTCCCACCACTCGTACCCAATCATTTCCTTGGTTCTTTGAGTTGAATCTGGGAGGATGTTCAAAGGTTTCAGAAAATACTACAAGCAAAGCTGATCTAGAATTTTGCAATTACAAGTACAGTAGATGATCTGAAAATGGCCTGCGTCTTGGATTGATTAAATCATTTAGACAGTTTACTTCTTGGTTTTCTTTCACCCCCGAGCTACAGCGCACAGACTACAGAAGCCAACACATGACTGTGTGCCTTTTAACAGGAGAATGTAACAGAGCAGATGCTCCGATTTTATGGAACAGGACAAGACACAATCTGAAAGGAAACAAATCTGTGTTATCATAAGGACAAGATTCATTTTGGTTTAAGTCTGTTTAACATTGCAACAGACTGTGAGGGTCACCAAGGTCGATAAACACATGCCCCAAAGTCATGATTCTTTGAAATACAAATAACTAAGTCCTTTGGGTAGTTGTAGAAAAAAAAGTATTTCCACTCACAAAGTAGGCTAAATAATCTTTGGTCTTAACAACAATTAATTACCTATCCATAATACATGCTCCTCCATTTCCTTATTAACAGACTCCCCTTCCCCATCTTCTCTGGCAACTTGGAGTGGCCATGTGACACTGTTCTGACCGATAGTTCACAGGACGTCTGCAGGTGAGTTCTAGGTTCTGCATTCCGGATACACATATGGCTGTTACTGTCCCTGTTTGGAAAAACAAGAGGCGACTAGCACTAGAGTCATCAAAGCCACCTTGCAGCCATGAGAAAACAGCTGAGAGAATCAAAGAGCTCTGGAGCTACCTACCACACAACCAGCCATTGGTTGGTTCTAAACTGGTGCAAAAAAGAAACCCCCCAGTGTAGGCTCTTACTGCTGTTGGGTTTTCTGTGATGAGCAGTTGGATTGAATGACTAATGGACACAGCTCTCTAGGATATTTTTAGATCAACCCTAATGAAGTGAAGATTTTGTTGCATTGATTGTTAAATGTAATTTTTAAAAAAATTATCTTAAAAGACGTGGTTTTAAAGTTTTAAATCTATAAAAACCATCATTATTGATCTTCTGAAAAAATTGTCTCATGATGATCCTGGAGTGAAGACTATGAACAGATTAATGCCCTCTCAGGAATCAGAACTGTTCTGATCAGCAAACTGAACTGTTTGCTACCAGAGTGGGTTATTATAGAGCAGTGTGACCCCTGTATTGTCCCTTCCACTTGTGTTCACTTGTCACTTTTAAACACTGTCCTGGTGTGTGATACCATCTGACATTCAAAATGCAACACCAGGCCCTTGCTAGATGTGGCCTCCCAATTTTGAAGTTTCCTGATTCCAGAACCATGAGCTACATAAACCTCTTTTCTTTAAGAATTACCCAGTCTTAAATATTCTGTTATAGCCACAGAAAATTGACTAAGATGCCCATTTATACGCTCATGAAAACAGAATCTTTTTTCAGGAACTTAACAAATTGACACTTATGTATTTCCTGAGAATTGGTGCATAATATTTTCTTTTCCCTCTGAATTCTAAGCTCCACAAGATCAGGTAATGTGCTTGTGCCTGTGTCCTAGTCCCTGAAGAGAAGAACAGAAAGCAGAATGTTTTAGACACACTGTCTCTCAAGGAACCACTGGCAAAGTCCAAGTGGCCTTGGTCCAAGGATTTATAGAATTTAGGGACTGTCAAAGATGACGTCCGTGCTAAATTCTACTAACTGAAATGTTCAAGCTTTTCTATTTGCCACTTCCCCGCCCCCCTCACTATAAACCCCTGGGGGGCAGAAATATGACCCAGGATGACAATTTCCACAGAGTGGTCTGGGCCAAACTTCCAACCTTCCAGCCAACCAAATGTGTTTAGGAGAGGGAGGCTAGTTTCTAATCTTAGTTACCTTAAATAGGAAAAAATATTGATCATCCATAGATAAGGTGAGAACCTCTGAATGCTTTTTATGTATATTTAGGCCTACATTTTGACGAGATAAGAAAAACTGGAAAATCTCTATTTACACTGGTGACAAGCAGGCATCTGGAGAGCATTGAACTGTGGTGATACTTTGCTCCCATGTGAGGTTGGTTTTTGGAGTATAACATGAAGTTATTTGGCTTTTGAAAGGTGCCATTCCTTTTCTGGGAAAAGGAATGAATTCAAAGGAAAGAATTCAAAATAAGCATGTGTAATATTAAAACATACCCAAACCCAAATGAAAAGACAATGAAAAACTGGAAAGAAATCTCACAATTCATAAAAACAAAACAAAACAAAAACTTGAAAATATAATGCTTGTTGAGAAATATTTTACTGTTTGCTGCTTATTGTACTTCTTTGCTCTAAGCACCTACTACAATGGAAAAGCCCCCAAATGATTCCTGTTTATCTTGAAGTCTCCTCAATCCACACTGTCTGGGTCTCAAAAGACATAAAGGCAGGAAGTGGGACAAGAGAGGAGGGGAGGGAAGGTCTGCTGGAAGTCGCATTTCCGGGCACAGGCTGCACACTGTGGACTGTGGAGCTGAGCAGTCTTAGTGACAGTAGGTGGCCTGGAGGCCAGGATCCAGATCACTTGAGTGCTTATCTATCCAGATGACTTAAATAGGAAAAAAAAAAAAAAAAAAAAAGCAGACAGGTAGAAGGATTTCTAGAGAATAAATGAATTTCTGATTCAGCAGTGATTTAATTCTAGGTAGTAATTTTATAAGCTGCTTTTTTTTTTCTACTGAAATAGAATATCCCAGTAGAATATCATTATATTTAGGATATAAATCCTAAATCATGTTATAAATTATCAAGTAAAAAATAATTTAAAGGTATACTATATGAGGATAAATGTCATCTTATCAGTCCTTTACTTATTTGATAGATATCTGCTTTAACAGGGGAATTTTTTTTTTCCCCTGGATTTTAATGTAACCTTAAATACTCTAAAATAATTGTGAGAAAAATAACATTTAAAAAAAAACCCTGATAATTCTTCTCAGTGCCTTTTAGCCAAGAATTTTTAAAAGGTTATCGATAAGTTATTTATCACACAGGTAATCCATAATGAAGAACTGATCAGAAAATATCAGAAATATAGAATTAGTAAACCTATGGTAGAAAATTACATACTTTTATACTTCATCACTATAATGAAAGTAAGTAGGATTACATGCAGAGGGGAGATACTGCCTCCACCAGGGACAAAAATATTTTGGAATACTATTCCACTGACATATTTTTTAAATATTAATAACTTCTTATTAAGAAGTTGTGACCTTTTAGTTAAAGTCACTTTCAAATCCAAAACACAGGATGTTCTGTGACCTTCTCTATCTACTTTCTGGGAAGTCAGATTCAAATGCTGAACTTGAGGTCAGAAAAATGATAGAATCCCACATAGAGTTAACATAAGTGCTAATGAAGTTGCATGATGATTTTTAAATGTTGCTTAGTATGATGACTTCCCTTCTTTTGGATAACTACCAAGAAGGGGAACAGCTGGGTTAAATGGTAGTTCTGTTCCTCTCTTTTGAGTAATCTCCATACTGATTTCTATCCTGGTTGTATTAATTTGCATACTATAGCAATACATACATTCCAATGTTTATAGCATTCCAATATTTATTCACAAGAACCAAGTTATATGGAGCCAGCCTCAGTGCCCTTCAACAAAGGAATGGATAAAGAAAACACACACACACACACACACAAAATTGGGTTTTACTCAGTCATAAAGAAGACTGAAATAATATCATTGGCTGGTAAACGGATGGAACTGGAGAACAAGATGCTAAGTGAACCAAACCAGACTCAGAAAGTCAAGAGTCCAATATTTTTCTCTCATATGTGAAAGCTAGAGAGAGAGGGGGAAAAATGAATTTTAAAAAGTAGGGGAATTCTCATGAAAATAGAAGGAAGAACAGTAGAGGACGGTGATCGAGGTGGAGGGAAGAGAAGAAAAAGTGAGGAACTATGTGCAATGTATGGATGTATCACAATGAATCCCACTTTTATGTATAATTACAATGTACCAACTAAAAATAAATAAATAAATAGAAGGAAGACCAGTAGAGTAGAGGAAAGGGGTCAGGGGGTCAGGGGAGGGAAGAGGGAAAGCAAGGGCAAATACTGGGAAATGAAATAGAGCAAATTATGTTTCATGCATATATGTCACAAAGAGCTCCACTAATATGTAGAATTATAATGCAATAATAAAAGCAATAAATAGACAAAGAATAAAATTGTTTTTTGTTTGTTTTTTACTGGTGTTTTCACAACTTGGACTGGACACAGCACAGAGCAATTCTCCATGTCTGTTCTGAAGTGCTAACAGGCAAATAAAGAATACAACCCTGGACTTTTCCCATGAAAGGATCCATAAGAAGGCCACTCTATGTCGGAAGCTGAGTCTGGCTGGACTTCTTTCCTGCCTTCAGGCCTGCCTTTTCATTCTGAAGTTAAAAGTAGAACTGTTTTACCTGCATGTCCCAGTTTTATCTGTGAGGTTGGGGGTGGACGAAACACAGATGGAACCAATAAGTTTTATTGTGCAGACAGTGTGGTATTCACTCTCGAGTGACCTTGTTTTGTGTGTATACATAGGGAAAAGTTTAACAAGCCATCATTGACTCTGACAATGGGGGCATAGGAGTGGCTCTCAAACCAAGGAGCAGAGATTATCGCTTTGTGAGGGCAAATTTGATTAAGAGGCAACCCTTGTGCACTTTTTGTGGGATTAAACAGGGAGCCAAATGCTTAGTTTCAATATAACCATCTTTCCAGCAGCCTTAAGGAAAAAGCTGCCTGTCAACACTTGGGTAAACAATATGAGTGATGGAAGGAAAAGTGCTCAGAGGCAGGAAAGAGACGGGCATTGAAAGTTTATAAGACCTGCATGCAATTCATGAAAAGACCAGAATGCTCATAAAGAGAATGGATTCTGTGCCCTCCCCTCTGCAGCCTCCATACACTCCCCACATTCCCTAGACTCAAGGAATTCCCCTCTGGTTGCAATGAATACAGTGAGCACTCTAGCATTTGTGCCAACAAAGTAAGAGAGCACAGTTAACATAAAATCATGAGGCATCTTTTATAGTCACACACATGATCACTTCCTCTGTTTCTGCCCTGCAGGCGAGCAAAATGCTAGACATGGAGACACAAGCCCAGCAAACAGCTTTTTTGCTAAAACATTACAAGGAGCTATGAGCCACACTCAAATGAACACTCTAACACAAAAAATCTGTTCACACAGCCTAATGTTTAATTTTTGTTCAAAGCCTCTAAAACAAAATGTAGTGAATCATCATTTGCTCAGAAAGCATAGGGTGGTGGCAGAGACAAAGGATCTGAGGTGGAGGGGACTGTGTAAGAGAGGAGTGCAATGAAGGTCATTCAGGAGATTATCTGCACCAATCTAATTGCCAAAAATGTCCACTTCTTTCCTTGAGGATCAGAGTTTGCAGACCATTTTATCTTTCTCTGTCAACAGAGAATCTTGTAGAACAATAGCCACTAAATCAACTAAATTACACTCAACAAATACTGATGAGCATTCTTAATGTTTTTCACCTCGTTCTTGCACAAAAGAAGACAAGAAAATGACTAAACCCAGACCCCATCTTTGAGATGTCTATAGTTTATTAAGGGAGTTTATAGTAACTCCCTAGGAGATGGTCTACAAAGCACTAATTAGCTTGAGAAGTAATCTATAAATTCAATTATCCATTCATTTATTTCATTTTTTTCATACTTAAGATACTCAAGGTCTAGGAGATTGTATCAGGACACTCTTAAAGCTGATTTTGAAAATATTCAAGTTATTTTCTTGTTAGTTTTATCTCCTTTTCTAAAACCCTTCTATCACAAGGTTTTCTAAAAGCAGTCTAAAAATAAACTGAAATTAAATTAACAACTTATAACATTTAAAAAACAAAGTATACTTCTGGGGAAGCATAAGAATAAAAAATAAAAGACTCAAAGGCTTTGAAACTGAAAATAAATATTCTAAAATTCAAATTCATGCATAGCTCTATAATTCTACAAAATCGCCCTTGGTCCCTCTTCCAGACTACTATAAAACATGCTTATAAATCAGAAACAGAAAAGCACGATGATACCAATAAAAGTGATGGCTGACGGTAGAGACAAGAGATTGAAAAAAATGTTTAAAGCAAATGGAAGAACTGAAGGGTAGTTATTGAAAACCCTAGTACACAGGCAAAAAAAGTTCCCTCTGTTAGATTGAGCAACATGCTTGGAGATGACTAGAAGATACAGCTATATGACATAATCATAAAGGATCAGCTGATAACATGGGAGAATGGAGGTAACAAGTGAAAAACTTCAAAGGCCACAATGTTCTGGACCATTCGCTAGGAGCTAGGAGCTCTACCCACCTTAATAATCCCTGGGAAATCACATCATTATGTCATTGTTTTCCATAATGGTGGCCCTGAGTCATCAAGGAAAACCTTAAATCCTGTTTAGTATTCTCTATTTTAAAAAGCAGGAAATGTTTTGGGGCCAGGAGTCTGAATAATGCATTTTAGAGTTTTATAGGCAAGATTTGGTTGGGTACACATTTTACATATTCCCTAGATACTGTATTCTCTAATTAATCAGGGGCTTGATCAATCAAATGTTCTTCTAAAAGTTTCCTCTAATAACTACCAACTATGATAACATGCCACTAGAAATGGCTAGTCAAAAAAAAAAGTAATTAAATTTTCAGATATTCCCCCAATTATTTTAAAACACTAAAATCTAACCTCTACGGGGGAGAGAATTTTGTGTAACTTTTGTATAAATGGAGAAATGATGACAGGAAGAAAGCTGACAATGGTAGAAACAGCATGAAGAATATGTGTTAACTTGGCTGCACAGAGATTTTGCAGTGGAAGGTTGACAGAGGCAGGACCCTCTAGATAAGGCATGGGGTGGAGAGAATAGGGGAAAATGACCCCATGATTCTACCTGCCTTTTTTTCAATAGATGAGAACATTACAACAGGCATGTAATGTTCTGGCCCTAGGGAAAGGCACACTTTGGTGGGTCCCTACATCTTTCAAATGAAGGAAGATGGCCCTGGAATAGGAAATGCATTTGAGAGAAAGCCCTTCCTTAAATGAGAGAGAGAACACCTTTCTCTGGGCCTCACTTTCCTGGGCCTTGACTTAGAGGTATCTGGATATGATGATGGTGTTTTCTGAGGGTGCACCCTGGTGAGAATGGAAACTGGTCTGTCCTTATTGGAGTAGGAGAGAAGAAAGTCAAAACACAACCTAGAATTCTGTATGGATGAGCAAGCCTTATCTAATCAGTTCTTAGCTGCAGACGGGCTGTGTTTCTTTCTCCTTAATAACCATGGAACTTTATAATCTTCTTGCACACTACATACACTTCTCAAATGGCCATCCAGCTCACATTGTTTGTATCCTTGACCAATAACTTCCTAACTTCCCCAGGCAGTCATAGAGAATTATCTAGAAGATAACCATGGTGAAGTTAAGTCATCTCACACGAGTTAAGACTTTACTTTCTGGTTTATCAGAGGATAAACTTTATAGTCACGTTCCCTTTAGCTTCTTGTGAAATAATATCTTTTCTGGGTTTTCTAGTTCTAGATCCATACCTATAAGGTAATGTTTAAGTTAGATCACGTGGAGGCCAATGATTGTATCCACTTGCTAGATGTTCCAGGACATTTTCTGGTCCATTAAGTCATTTCAAATTTTGGTAACATCTGCACCAGAGGGTGAGTGGGAAAAGAGGTGTTAACAAAGATTGAAATGACTAACTCAGCAGACATTTTTTAAACAAAATTATATGGACTGCCTTAAATTGCCATCCATTTTTGTGGTCCTGTTTTGGAAATTTACTAGAATAATGGGCATCGCTAAATATATTTAAAAGACAGTCATGCAGCAACGTAACTCAGCCGTACCATTATTTCCAACCAATAGAGCTCACCCATTTTCCCACAATCCTTGCCTCAGCTGCCTGCCTGAGTGGAATTCCCACTTCTTTTGGTATGGTTTTGGGAGTTGGGACATTATCTTTATCTACTGGCTTCTGTGGTATTTACTGCATCCCAAATGAAAGATTCTACATTTAAATGTTGCCTGGAAAAAAACACAATATCTTGTTTTCTTTTATTCATTCATTTGAACTAATTATTGCTATCATAGTCTCTTGTGCATTTTTCCCAAACCATAATGATTTGAGACTTATAGACTATGGTCAAACAGTTGGATTGTTTTTTTCAGGCAGGCAATTTTGTGAAGCAAATGGTAGTAATCTGAGCCACTTTTTGGTTTCTAAAAATTTCATTCGTTCACAGGGTGATTTCAGAGTCCATACATTTTCTTACCTGGAGACTAACATTCTATGTTCAGAATCTCATTTTCCATCTCCCACATATAGAATACAGGTTGGAGAACTTAAAATAAGACACTATTTTTTCATAAAGTTTTATTTTTGCAAACTCCTTCAGGTCAGAGCATCACTAAGTTCCTTGTAATTAGTTTAAAAGATACATGGAAAAGTAAGTTACAGTTTTCAAATAAGCTACATGTGTCCCTTAGGAATTTATACTAAAATGTGTATTTATTTTTAAAAACCAAATGATATGAATATAAGAAATGCAATACTGGGTCAACCCAATGGTCTAACCAGCCTGTGGTTCCAAAGTTTCACAGTACTCCATTAATGTTGGCTTCAGAAGTTTTGGGATGTATTCAAACTCCCTGGTTTCCTCTAATACTCAAATCTGAATTTACCATTCATAGATTCATCTACATTTTTTCCCAAACTATTTATAACTCTGGCTTATATCAACAGAGAAACGAAAAGTCCCACAATGGCTAGGGTATCTCACCCTAACTACCATGAGCAAGGGCACTACTCCAGGGGAAGGAAGAATGGGAATGGATAATCAATCTGTCATTCCTGGTCACAACTATTCATTATAAAGTAAGACACAAGTAATATTCACCCTCATTCTGGGAGCCGTCTTCCCAAAGCCACGTTCAACTCATGGCACCAGTTTTAACCACAGGATCTTTTCATCTACATCAGGTCCAGATCCTGCCTCTGATCCAGAGACCTATGAATTGAACAGAAAATTATCTGCTTCCTACATACTGCTGGTAGGCAGCTTTTAACATGCCCCCCAATAGTCCTTACCTCCTGAAAATTTGGCTTTATGTTGTCCTCTTCCCGTGAGTAACTTGTTTCTCATCAATAGAATGTGGTAGCAGTGACAGCATATCCTCAGGATTTATGATTAGGTTACCTTAGTGATTTCCACCTTTCTCTCTGGTTGTGATGAAGTAAGAGCTATGCTGAAGAGGCTCACATGGTAAGGAACTGAAGGTGACTTTCAGCCATTAGCTGACAAGGAATTGAAGCCCTCAGTCTAACAGTCCTCAAGGAACTAAATACTGCCAACCATGAAGGTGAGTTTGGGAATGGATCCTTTCCCAGTGAAGTCTCAGATGACCCTCTGGTCAGGACTTGGATGAAGCTTTGTGAAATACCCTGAATCAGAACAATAAGATAATAAATATGTGTTGTTTTAAATGAATATATTTGGGGGATGATTTTTTTTTTTAAAGAGAGAGTGAGAGAGGAGAGAGAGAGAGAGAGAGAGAGAGAATTTTTAATATTTATTTTTTAGTTCTCGGCAGACACAACATCTTTGTTGGTATGTGGTGCTGAGGATCGAACCCAGGTCGCACGCATGCCAGGCGAGCGCACTACCGCTTGAGCCACATCCCCAGCCCCCTGGGGGATGATTTTTAATTACTGTTATAGTCTGGATCTGGAATATCTCCCAAAGCTCATGTGTTACAGGCGTGGTTTGTAGTTGGTGACATCATTGGAAGGTGGTGGAAACATTAAGAGTGGGGCCTAGTTGGAGGAAGAAGGTTGCTGGGGTGGGTCCTTGATGTGCTTATCTTGTCCCCGCCCACCCCTGCTCTGGGCCTCCACGAGGTGAGCGGTTTTGCTCTGCCACACCATCCCTGCCATGATGTTTTGTCTCATCACAGCTGTGGGACCAAAAGATTAGGGACTGAAATCTCTGAAACCACAAGGCAAAACAAATCTTTCCTTTTTTCAATTGCTTTACTCATTTATTTTGTCACAGTGACAGAAATCTGACTAACACATTTAGCAACAGATAATTAACAGTAGATTATGCACATCTAATGTACAATAAAACAGGGACAGGATAGTTGTAGGAAACAGTCCCTTTTGAAAAGGTGAAGAATAGGGGTCACATAACAATCACTGACTCACAGCAATTCTGAGATTTCATTAGATAATGCTGTGGGGATTCCTGTCATTAACCACTTGGGATACTTGGTACTGGTATACAGGGATACTTATTCCTGTATCCAGCTTGATTAAATGCCCATTCTGCTTCATAGGGATAGATCTCAAACCTGTCTTTTCCATTGTTCTTGGCTGTCTTTTCAGAGGCCTTCCCATTCCATCAAACTCTTTTTTCTCTTGTGAAAAGAACATTGGAGAATATGGTCTTCTTAGAAATTGAGCAATTTTTTTTCCCAGACCCCTCCTTGCCTGTAGAAAGCTGAGGCCCATAAGGTCTTTTTACATCTGAAACAATCTCATTCTCTTTTAGTCTAGACTGGAAACATTTTTTGTCAATATATGTCCCTCACAAATGTTGTAGGTTTTCTATTTACTTAATTCCAATCAACTTCATATGCCAAAAGGCACATTCACAATTTTCTTTGAGGTAAGCCTTTATCTCTCTAAACCTAATTCCCTCTACTGGACACATTCAGGTTTCTGTAGGTCTTTGCCTGTAAGATTTCTAAAAGATCTTTTGTCCATTGAAGTAATCTACTAGACAGACACACCTTGCTCCTTCTGGAAGACTTAACAGACGTTAGAGCCATGTTCTGATTTGATCTTTACTCGAAGGTCATGACTTACTGATAACACCCTGAATTTCACTTTTGCTTGAGCTGTTTTAATGCGCACAGCTTCCAGAATCTTTCCCGAGTTCATCTGTTTCTTATAGTACCTCATTAAATGCAGCTTATACCTTTGACATTCTGCCTCAAGACCTCTTGCCCAAATCTACTAATTAGGTACATTTTGTCTTTCAAGATAACTGAGGTGACAGTTTTATCAAACATTTTGCTACTACATAACATAGATCACTATTTTTCACACCATCGAATTCCAAAACAAATGCCACTTCTGGGAATTAATTTCTGTATCAGCCAGCCTTTGCTGCTTAACAAACAGCCAAAAAATATATCAGCAGTTTATACTGATATATATTTATGGAACTTTCTAGATTTAGGGTATTGCTGCTTCAGGCGTGAGCCAAATGATCTTGGCTGTAGTCTGAGGATCTGTGCCAGAGAGCAAAGCCAGGCTCAAAAGCATGTTTTAGGCTTGTGCACATTACAGGCACTAAAATCCTATTGACCAGAGCAAGTCCAAAGTTAAAGAGTGGAAAGTACATTTTGCCCTAGGACACCATGCAGAGAGTACAGACATACAATGTACTACCTCAGAGGAAAGAATCATGACCAATAATTCAATCTATTGTGCTAAATAATATTTCATTGGAATAAAGGTTTTTATGCCTAAAAATGCTTTAAGTTCCTTGCTAGATGATTTCTAGTCATGTCTAGTTTTTTACAACACCACAGAAATAGAATATTTGTGTCAGTAATGTGTAAACCAGCAATAGTAGAAAGAGGTCAGTTCTGTTTAGCAAGCGCTAGGGTTGTTACATTCTCACCAAGCACCTGGAAGGATAGGAAAGGCAGGACCAATATGCTGCAGAGTTAACTGGCATATCCAGAATTAGCCTGTTATTTACTACAGAATATAATTTTTCTTCCTTTCTTTCCTTTTTTGTTTTTTGCATGCCCAAAGTTGCTCAGGTCAGATAGATTGTTTTGATTGTATTTTCAAAACTATATTTCAGTACACCCATATTCACAGAAGCACCATACATTATTATATACAATACCCCAAAGATGGAAACAACACATGAACAAAGAATAAAATATTGTATATTTACACAATGGAATATTAAAAGGCCTTAAAAAGGAATGAAGTTTTGATACATGCTATCACATGGATAAACCTTGAAAATATTATGCTAAGTGGAATAAATCAGACATAAAAGGGCAAATATTGTATAATTCCACTTAATGAAATACCCAGCATAGTCAAATTCATAGAGGGGAAAGTAGAATAGTGGTTACTATGGGCTAGGAATGGGGACAGATGGGGAGTTATTATTTAATGAATACAAAGCATCAGTTTGGGATGCTGAAAAAATTATGCATTTAAAATGGCTTTTAAATGATAAAATATGCTTATCTATTTTATAATTTAAAAAACTATTTGCCTCATAGAAAAAATATATATTATAAAGATAAATATAAATAATTAAGATAATCCACAATACCGTATCTATCATCATAGGTAATTAGGAGTTGGCTATATTTGATCAGTAAATTGTAGGCCAAATAAAAATAAATTTGAGAAGGGCTGAGATGCTCTTATGATACATCTATACTTCAAATAAAATTAGACTTTTACAGACATGGCAAATCTGTTATGACTGAAAAATCACCTTTTTCAAGTTTATATTCTTGTTCAGAAAACCAGGAGACAAGTCAGAACAGCACCATCCTTTATATGTCAGCACTTGCATGTGTAGAAATTGCAGTAGCCTTAGGAATTCACTGCTGAGATCTCCCTTGAGCCGGGTATGGTAGGGCAGTCTGCAGAGAGCTTTGCTTCCGTGACTGTAGCTTCAGAGACTATCTGTGATGCTACCTGGGCATTTCCAATGACAAAGCTTGGTGGGAGCAGCATTGGAGGGTCAGCCCTCCCAAATACAAGACTCTTCTAATTGGCAGTCTTTGGAATGCCTGAGAATTTCACTGCAGTCTGGATTCTTCCTCCTCAATCCTCCTTCTTTCACAGGTGTCAGGTTGACATCACAGTTGGAGACTCCCCCACCTATTCCTGCTCCTTCGTCCTTTATCCTTCACAGGCATTTCCCCCAGAAGTGCATGTCCTGTTCTGTCTAGTGTCTGCCTCCTGGAGGGCCTGAGCTGACACAAAAACTTTATGAGATAGGTTTTGTTTGGCATGATGAATTGACTTATAAAAAAAAAAAAAAAGTACCAGGATGCCTGTAATCCCAGCCACTAGGGAGACTGAGACAGCGGGGCTGAAAGTTCAAGGCCAGCCTCAGCAACTTAGCAAGGCTCTGTTTCAAAATAAAAAAAAAATTTAAAAAGGGCTGGGGATGTAGCTCAGGAGCAGAGTGTCTTTGGATTCAATCTCCAGTACCAAAAAAAGTACTGACTTGACTTGATTCAAATATTTGCCTTACTTTAAAAATACTAAAGGATAAATATTGTTCCCTGAGAGCTATTTCTCCAGGATATCTTAGCCTGGCTGACTTCAACTAGATAACTGGGGGTTGGAGGAACTGTTTTCTCTAGGCTGAATACAGCTGGAGGTCTTGATAGATGTTCTCATCAAGGCTGCAAATGGAGGACACGATGTACCACAATAAGGAAGTGGCCACCAAAGAATGAAAGACAGGAAACTGGAAATAAATAGAGGTACAAATGGGAATCATGGAGCCAAAGCTCTAGAACAGACACTGGGAAATCAATTCCTGTCCAGATACCATACCTCTTACATATGCCTGGTATATTGATTTTCTAGGGTTGCCCTGACAGATTCCCACAATTGGATGGCTTGAAATAACAAAATTCATTCTCTCACAGTTCAAGAGGCTGGAAGTTTGAGACCAAGGTGTCAGCACAATGGTTCCTTCTCAGGGACTTAAGAAATTCTGTTCCATGCCCCTTTCCTAGCTTCAATCCTTGGCACCCCTTGATTTGTGGGAGAATAACTATAATTTAAAGAGATGGAATTTCATGTATAGCAGAGTTATTTCACAGCACTCACCCTGTGTGTCTGTGCAAATTTCCCTCATTGTGTAAGGACAACGGTCAGATTGCATTTAGAACTCACCTCAATCCAGCATCACCTCATGTTAACTTGACTTACATCAGCAAAGTCCTTATTCCAAATAAGATTATATTCTAGGTTCCAGGTGAACATAAATTTGGGGAGGGGGGCACAATATTTAACCCAGTGTGCCTGGGAATGAATTTAGATTAAAAGCTGGCCTACAGATTAGTGTCATAAGAGATGGAAAAGAATTATCTGGTGGTGTTTGAAAACAGAAATATAGCATCTTGCTACAGGATCTGAAACATCAGAGGACATAGATTCTTCTTTCCTGACAACCATTCCTCCACAATTAAGATGATTTCTTAATTGATACTCTCTTTGGCTTCCAGTTCTCAGAGCACAATGAAATATCTGGCTTAGTGCACATGTGCATGCACCTCCCCACTCTCTCCATAGAGAAAGGCAGACAGCCAGAGTCCAAATACTGAATTGCCACACTTCTATTAGGGTCGGAGGGAATCAGCCACATTGGATAGAGGGGGCAACTGGACCACTGACGTTGGGTAGGAGAAGGAATCTAGGGTCTTGCTTCTCAGCTTTTACCCAGTCATGTTTATTTTGACCTCCCCCCCACATATTTCACTTCCAGATCCAGAAGTGCCCAGCATTGTCAGCTCCTGAACATTCTGAGGATTCTGTAGTAAATCAGATTGATTCTCAGCTTTCCCCACTGCCAACTCACAATCTGTCTGTATCTCTTCTGCTAAGGCAATTTCTATTCATCCATCTACTTTCCAGATTGCAATATTTTGTTGCTGTTGTCATTTTTCTGTTTTTTTAATACTTTTTTTTGTGTGTGGGGGGTAGATATTCATTTATTTATCCATCCATTCATCCATCTATCCATGATCCATCTCTCCAACCATCTCTTTATTGTCATTTTATGGGGTTTTAGAAGGAGTGACAATAAATATGTATGTTAATCTAAGATCTTAATTTGGAATTCCCAATTTAAAGTGACAGCAATTGACATGATGGTGAAGTTTTCTCCCATAATGTTGAGTTGGTCAGGTACAGGCAGGAAGTAAGTGAATAGATTTGAGTGGGGCTGGAGTTTTGCTAGGTAAGAAATGAGGCGGGTGAGGTGACAGGATGATGCGTGACTCTAAATTGGGGGAAAGCAGGGCAGTGAGAACTTGGAGATGATGAAGGATAACACTGGGAGCTAATAGACTGAAGTTCCACAGACTGTTGAAAAAGTGTTCGAATGGGTACACAAAAGCAGGAAGGATAGTGAGGGGAAGGTTTGAAATTTTCATTTGAGATTTTGAAGGTGTGCATATTGGGTGTGACCTTTGGGAAGAGTGGTGTGGCAGACTGTTTTCTAAAAAAAAGACCATAATATCTCTCATCTCATTTGGTCTTCTACAATATGACAAAGCCACACTTGCAGTAAGAGATGGACTGTGATTCCCTTCCCCTTAACTATGGGCTGGCATTTCTTTTCTTTTCTTCTCTCTTTTTTTTTTTTTTTTATTGGTTGTTCACAACATTACAAAGCTCATGACATATCATATTTCATACATTAGATTGAAGTGGGTTATGAACTCCCAATTTTACCCCAAATGCAGATTGCAGAATCACGTCGGTTACACATCCACAATTTTACATAATGCCCAATTAGTAATTGTTGTATTCTGCTACTTTTCCTATCCCCTACTATCCCCCCTCCCCTCCCCTCCCATCTTCTCTCTCTACCCCATCTATTATAATTCATTTCTCTCCTTGTTAATTTTCCCATTCCCCTCACAACCTCTTATATGTGATATTGTATAGCAATGAGGGTCTCCCTTCATTTCCATGCAATTTCCCTTTTCTCTCCCTTTCCCTCCCATCTCATGTCTCTGTTTAATGTTAATCTTTTCTTCCTGCTCTTCCTCCCTGCTCTGTTCATAGTTGCTCTCATTATATCAAAGAAGACATTTGGTATTTGTTTTTTAGGGATTGACTAGCTTCACTAAGCATAATCTGCTCTAGTGCCATCCATTTCCCTGCAAATTCAATGATTTTGTCATTTTTTATTGCTGCATAGTACTCCATTGTGTATAGATGCCACATTTTTTTTATCCATTCATCTATTGAAGGGCATCTGGGTTGGTTCCACAGTCTAGCTATTGTGAATTGTGCTGCTATGAACATCGATGTGGCAGCATCCCTGTAGCATGCTCTTTTAAGGTCTTCAGGGAATAGTCCGAGAAGGGCAATAACAGGGTCAAATGGTGGTTCCATTCCCAGTTTTCGCAGGAATCTCCAAACTGCTTTCCAAATTGGCCGCACCAATTTGCAGTCCCACCAGCAATGTACAAGAGTACCCTTTTCTCCACATCCTCGCCAGCACTTGTTGTTGTTTGACTTCATAGTGGCTGCCAATCTTACTGGAGTGAGATGGTATCTTAGGGTGGTTTTGATTTGCATTTCTCTGACTGCTAGAGATGGTGAGCATTTTTTCATGTACTTGTTGATTGATTGTATGTCCTCCTCTGAGAAGTGTCTGTTCAGGTCCTTGGCCCATTTGTTGATTGGGTTATTTGCTATCTTATTGTCTAATTTTTTGAGTTCTTTGTATACTCTGGATATTAGGGCTCTATCTGAAGTGTGAGGAGTAAAAATTTGTTCCCAGGATGTAGGCTCCCTATTTACCTCTCTTATTGTTTCTCTTGCTGAGAAAAAACTTTTTAGTTTAAGTAAGTCCCATTTGTTGATTCTTGTTATTAACTCTTGTGCTATGGGTGTCCTATTGAGGAATTTGGAGCCCGACCCCACAATATGTAAATCATAGCCAACTTTTTCTTCTATCAGGCAAAGAGTCTCTGATTTGATATCAAGCTCCTTGATCCATTTTGAGTTAACTTTTGTGCATGGCGAGAGAAAGGGATTCAGTTTCATTTTGTTGCATATGGATTTCCAGTTTTCCCAACACCATTTGTTGAAGATGCTATCCTTCCTCCATTGCATGCTTTTAGCCCCTTTATCAAATATAAGATAGTTGTAACTTTGTGGATTAGTCTCTGTGTCCTCTATTCTATACCATTGGTCCACCCGCCTGTTTTGGTACCAGTACCATGCTGTTTTGGTCACTATTGCTCTGTAATATAGTTTGAAATCTGGTATCGCTATACCGCCTGATTCACACTTCCTGCTTAGAATTGCTTTTGCTATTCTGGGTCTTTTATTTTTCCATATGAATTTCATGATTGCTTTATCTATTTCTTCAAGAAATGCCGTTGGGATTTTGATTGGCATTGCATTAAACCTATAGAGAGCTTTTGGTAATATCGCCATTTTGATAATGTTAGTTCGGCCTATCCATGAACAGGGTATATTTTTCCATCTTCTAAGGTCTTCTTCTACTTCTCTCTTTAGGGTTCTGTAGTTTTCATTGTATAAATCTTTCACCTCTTTTGTTAGGTTGATTCCCAAGTATTTTATTTTTTTTGAGGATATTGTGAATGGAGTCTTTTTCCTCATTTCCGTTTCAGAAGTTTTGTCGCTGATACACAGAAATGCCTTTGATTTGTGCGTGTTGATTTTATATCCTGCCACTTTGCTGAATTCATTTATTAGTTCTAGTAGTTTCTTTGTAGATCCTTTTGGGTCTTCTAGGTATAGAATCATGTCATCTGCAAATAGTGATAATTTAAGTTCTTCTTTTCCTATTGTTATGCCTTTAATTTCCTTAGTCTGTCTAATTGCTCTGGCCAGTGTTTCGAGAACTATATTGAATAGAAGTGGTGATAGAGGGCATCCCTGTCTTGTTCCAGATTTTAGAGGGAATGCCTTTAACTTTTGTCCATTCAGAATGATGCTAGCCTGAGGCTTAGCATAGATAGCTTTTACAATGTCAAGGTAAGTTCCTGTTATCCCCAGTTTTTCTAATGTTTTGAACATAAAGGGGTGCTGTACTTTGTCGAATGCTTTCTCTGCGTCTATCGAGACGATCATATGGTTCTTATCTTTAAGTCTATTGATGTGGTGAATAATATTTATTGATTTACGTATATTGAACCATCCTTGCATCCCAGGGATGAATCCTACTTGATCATGGTGCACATTTTTTTTGATGTGTTTTTGTATTCGATTTGCCAGAATTTTATTGAGGATTTTTGCATCTAGGTTCATTAGAGATATTGGTCTGTAGTTTTCTTTCTTTGAGGTGTCTTTGTCTGGTTTCGGAATCAGGGTGATGTTGGCCTCGTAGAATGAATTTGGAAGAGCTCCCTCTTTTTCTATTTCCTGAAATAACTTGAAAAGTATTGGTATGAATTCTTCTTTAAAGGTTTTGTAAAACTCTGCTGTATACCCATCTGGTCCTGGGCTTTTCTTGGTTGGTAGTCTTTTGATGGCTTCTTCAATTTCATCCATTGATATTGGTCTGTTCAAATTGTGTGTATCCTCCTGACTCAGTCTGGGCAAATCATATGACTTAAGAAATTTATCGATGTCTTCACTATCTTCTATTTTATTGGAATATAGGTTTTCAAAATAATTTCTAATTGTCTTCTGTATTTCTGTAGCATCTGTTGTGATATTGCCTTTTTCATCCCGTATGTTAGTAATTTGAGTTTTCTCTCTTCTTCTCTTCGTTAGCATGGCTAAAGGTCTGTCGATCTTATTTATTTTTTCGAAGAACCAACTTTTAGTTTTGTTAATTTTTTCAATAGTTTCTTTTGTTTCAATTTCATTGATTTCCGCTCTGATTTTAATTATTTCTTGCCTTCTGCTACATTTGCTGTTGTTTTGCTCTTCCTTTTCTAGGGCTTTGAGATGAAGTGTGAGCTCATTTATTTGTTGGTTTTTTCTTTTTTTGAGGAATGACCACCAGGCGATGAATTTTCCTCTTAAAACTGCTTTCATTGTGTCCCATAGGTTCCGATATGTTGTGTCTGTATTTTCATTTATCTCTAAGAATTTTTTGATTTCCTCCTTTATGTCTTCTGTAACCCATTGATCATTCAGTAACATATTGTTCATTTTCCATGTGATGCAGGATTTTTCCTTCCTTCTTTTATCATTGATTTCCAGTTTCATTCCATTATGATCAGATAAAATGCATGGTATTATCTCCACCCCTTTATATTTACTGAGGGTTGCCCTATGGCATAATATATGGTCTATTTTTGAGAAGGATCCATGTGCTGCTGAGAAAAAAGTATATCCATTTGATGATGGTTGATATATTCTATATATGTCAGTTAAGTCTAGGTTATTGATTGTGGTATTGAGTTCTATAGTTTCTTTATTCAACTTTTGTTTGGAGGATCTGTCTAATGGTGAGAGAGGTGTGTTGAAGTCACCCATAATTATTGTGTTTTCGTCTATTTGATTCCTGAACTTGAGGAGAATTTGTTTTATGAATATCGCAGCGCCATTATTTGGTGCATAAATATTGATAATTGTTATGTCTTGTTGGTGAATGGTTCCTTTTAACAGTATATAGTGTCCTTCTTTATCCCTTTTGATTAACTTAGTCTTGAAGTCGATTTTATTCGATATGAGGATGGCCACCCCTGCTTGCTTACGAGGACCGTGTGCGTGGTATATTTTTTCCCATCCTTTCACCTTCAGCCTGTGTATGTCTTTTCCAATCAGATGTGTCTCCTGGAGGCAGCATATTGTTGGATTTGTTTTTTTAATCCATGATACCAGCCTATGTCGCTTTATTGGAGGGTTTAAGCCATTAACATTCAGAGTTACTATTGATATATGGTTTGTACTTCCATCCATGTTTGATTATTTATCCTTTTTTTAAAAAATTTAGTTTGTTTCTCCATGATTATCTTTCCCCTCACCCTCTGTCTTTACCGAGGCACTTCCTTCTGATGGTTTTGGTTATTGTTTTTCATTTCTTCCTTGTGTAGTGTTTTGCTCAAAATGCTTTGCAATGCTGGTTTTCTGGCTGCAAATTCTTTTAACTTTTGTTTATCATGAAAGATTTTTATTTCGTTGTCATACCTGAAGCTTAATTTTGGTGGATACAGAATTCTTGGTTGGCATCCATTGTCTTTCAGTGTTTGAAATACATTGTTCCATGACCTTCTTGCTTTCAGTGTCTGTGATGAAAAATCTGTTGTTAACCTTATTGGTTTACCCCTGAATGTAATCTGTCTCTTTTCTCTTGTAGCTTTTAATATTTTCTCTTTGTTCTGTATATTGGATATCTTCATAACAATGTGTCTTGGCGTTGGTCTACTGTGATTTTGTGTGCTCGGTGTCCTGAATGCATCTTCAATTTGTATATCTGTTTCCTTTTTTATTTCTGGAAAGTTTTCTGTAATTATTTCATTCAGCAGGTTACTCATTCCCTTGGTTTGAATCTCTGTGCCTTCTTCTATCCCGATGACTCGTAAATTTGGTTTTTTTATGTTATCCCATAACTCTTGGATGTTTTTCTCGTGATTTTTTACCAGCCTTTCTGAGTTGGCTAGACTCTTTTCAAGATGATATATTTTGTCTTCAGTATCTGACGTTCTGGCTTCTACTTGCTCCACTCTGTTAGTGATACTCTCAATTGAGTTTTTAATTTGGTTTATCGTTTCCTTCATTTCTAGAATTATTGTTTGATTATTTTTTATAATCTCTATCTCCTGATAAAGATGCTTAACTTCTTCTTTTATCTGTTTATGTAACTCATTCTCAATGTGTTCTTTTGCTGCTTGAATTTGCTGTCTCGTATCCTCTTTAAGGTTCCATTCCATCTGTCTAAGGTGTTCCTTGAGTTCTTTATATGAACATTTTTCCGATGACTCTAGGTCCTCCTGAATATTTAGGCTGTCCTGCATTGTTTGTACTCCTTTTCTTCCTTGCTTTTTGAAGCTGCTCATGTTACTTCTTGTTCTGTTTGACTGCTGAGTTACTGTTTACTCCTATAAATTTATTTGATGCTTGGGAGGAAAGGTATTAGAAGGGAAGGGAAGAAGTCACTAAAGAGAATGAGAGTAAGCAGGTAGAATTCAAGGAAGGGGGGATAAGATAATTGAAAAGAAATGAAAAGACAAAAGAAGAAAAAAATAGGAAATAAAAAAAGAAAAAGAAAAAAAATTTATAAAAAAAAGAATAAAACAAAAATTAATATTAAAATTGGAAGAAAAAAAATTTTTTTAAATTGTAAAAAAAATTTAAAAAACAAGAAATAAAATGAAAATGAAAGAAAACCCCAAATCAAAATCAAAAAAAAAAAAAAGAGAAAAGAAAAAAGAAAAAAAAAACACTAATAAATGCAGTCTTAGAGTTTGATTAACTTCTCTTCCAGTAGGTGGCGCTGTGCCCACCAGGCCAAGTTTCTCCTGTCAATACGTGGGAACCAATCACTGTGCAGCAGCTCCTCCTCCCAGACTGGGCGAGTCTCCAATCCTGAGTGCCTAGGGCCTCCTCTTGTGTCTAGTCACTTCCCCACTTTTCCTCTAGCCAGGCCCCTCTCACCGGTGCCGCTCACCACAATACTGGGTACACGCCAGGTCTGCTGCTCCCGGGAGCCCTGTTTTCATGGACGATTGGGCACACTCTCCCAGATTGCCTGTCCCACAGACCCTAAGTTTGTGGAGCTTAGGGCTGAGAATCCTCAGCAAATTTTACTTGCCCTCCGGTAGCCACGCCCCCGGTAGCTGGTGCACGAGACCTCAGCTGTCAGCTCTGGTGGGAGTGGTAGTTCCGCGCCGTGGGTCCCTCGCCACCTCTAATTCCCTCGGTCTGGCTACCTCGCTCACGGGAGAGCTGGGAGGGGCCCTTACGGGAGAGCTGGGAGGGGCCCTTAAGGTTTCCCCGATGTGTGGAGAGGGAAGGCTAGGGGATTACACACCTGTAGCCGCAGGATTCAATGAAGTTATCTCCTCCGCTGCAGTCTGATGACGTCAGTTCTCTGCCATGGTGGTATCTCTTGCAAATGGCGACAGTTCGTTTCCCTTTGCCGGGTGACCAATGCAATGGGTGGGTCCTTACTGTCTCTCCCAAGCCCCGTTTGAAACCTGTGGCCACTACCTATGAAGGCTCGGTTGCCATTACCTCCGTAGGATCAGAAGGGCTGACCAGTTGTTTCAGCAGGATGGATTAGTGCTGAGTCACAGCTGTTTGTCTGCGGGAATCAGGCAAATGGGAGCTTGAATTCAGCCGATCCGGGCTCAGTGTGTGTTCTGAGAGGTCCAGATTGATCACCCCAGATCCACGTCAGGTCAGCATTGCTTAGTGATCCTGAGCAAACAGATTTAGGCTGTTTACGACTCCCTATGCCTGCACAGCTGAAGAGGTCAGAGACTTGATCTCTCCGTGCCCGCCGCCATGTTGGAATCCTCTTTTCTTCTTTTTTCTTTTTTTAACAATCAGCTGAGAAAATATGAAGCAATATGACTTCCTAGACTAGTTCAGAAAATTGGCATTCCCAATTTAAAGTGACAGCAATTGACATGATGGTGAAGTTTGCTCCCATAATGTTGAGTTGGTCAGGTATAGACAGGAAGTAGGTGAATAGATTTGAGTGGGGCTGGAGTTTTGCTAGGTAAGAAATGAGGCGAGTGAGGTGACAGGATGATACATGACTCTAAAAAAGAAAGCAGGGCAGTTCTCCCAAAGCTGCTCTTCCCTAGCTCAGTTAAAGGCAATTGAACTCTTCTAGTTACACAGGCCAAGAACTTTGCCTTTACTCCTCTCCCATTCTTCATATCCAGTAGTTATGAAATCCCACTGGCTCTACCTTCAAAATACATCCAGACCAATCACTTCTCACCACCTCCACTGCCACCATTCTGATCCAAATTGCCATCATCTCTCACCTGGATGACATGATAGTCTCCTTCCAGATCTTGCCTACAGAAGCTCTTGTTAATCTTCTGTTTACTTAGGCAATCTACTGCAGGGATCCTGCTAAAACTTCCATCAGATTATATATCCCTTCTTTGCTCAGTACCCTTCAGTAATCCTCCATCTCAATCAGAGGAAATAAATACCAGCCAAAGGACCAACATGGCCTCCCTTGCCTCTCTGCATTTGTCTCCTACTCCTCTTACACACTCAGCTACGCTGGCTGAGAAGTACCTCCCTGCTTTCCCTATGGATAGACACAGGCCGGACTTACAGCCTTTGCAATAGTCATTGCCTCTGTTGGAATATTCTTTCCCAGACACTCGCATGGCTAGCTTTCTCTGTTCCCTCAGATATTCAACAGTGACCTCCTCTGTGAGGCCTTACATTGACACCATACCTAAATTTCAACCTGTCCTTGGGCACTCTGTAACCTCTTCCTGGCTTTATTTTGCTTTTTAGTGTGTATCACTGTCCAACACATGAAACAAAGGAAAATATGGGTTAAAATGTAGGGGGATTAAGCTAAAGAAAATTCTAATGAATAAGCACTATACCATAATTACAGTTTTCACTTATGACATCTTTATTCAATCATTTTTTCATAATTTTCTAATTGCATTCTTGAAGAGTATATAGGTTCAACAAAGAGGGCATGAACCCACTAGGCAAAGTTCATTTACTTTTCATGATGTTCCTCTTTTGATTTTCTGCTTTCCTGAAGTCCTAAGAGAATGGCATCAGCCTCCAGTATTGTTGTGTCTGTGGTTGCTCCCAGGAACCGAGATGTGAGCTCCAGATCTAGGAGGCGCAGCCGTACCTTGGTTCCTGTCTGGTATTTCCTAAATGGTAAGGAAAAATTCCATTAATTCTGCATATCATAATGTGAACAACTGGTTCAAAATGAAATCCAAATTCTAATTTTAGTTTGTGCTTATTCAAATAGACAAAGTTAACACAAGTATCTGAGAAATAACTATATTTGACATAAAATTAATTTGGTTGTATCAGGATTTTCATCTTAAATGTATTCCAATCTGAAATTCAGCAAGTCGTTCTTAGAACTAGCATTTATTTTAATATGTCATTCATTTTTAAAGTGAGAGAGAATAATAGAGGAAAAAAGTTTTCAGTTACATTTTTATTCCTAAAATTAAAATCTTTCAAAGTAAAGGAAATTTCTCATTTTCATTTTAAAAAAGCAAAATGGGAAAAAGCCCAAGTACAAACTTAGAACTTGGTATTGACTGGACTGTTATTAAAACGTAAGGCTAGCTGGATGAACCTGGAGGACATCATGTTAAGTAAAAAAAGCCAGTCACAAAAAGACAAACACTATAATCTCACTTGTATGTTGAATCTAAAATAGTTATTTATAGAAGGAGCAAATACAAGGGTGGTTACCAGATGCTAGTGAGTATGGAGGTTTGGGGAGATACTAGTCAAAGACAGAAATTTCATTTAAATTAGAGAAATAAATTGAAGAGATCTATTATTATACATTATGGTGACTATAATTAATAACAATGTTATGCGTACATGAAAATAGACAAGGGAGATTTTAAATATGATATGAGGTTACATGTTAATTAGCTCATTTTAGCCATTCCACCATGTATACATATGTATGCCATGTATACATCATGTTGTACACAATAACATATACAATTTTTATCTGCCCATTTAAAAATTAGTAAATAAATAAACAAGGGAAAAATGTAATACCAACATAACATAAATTATGACTAAATTTGGCCAATAATTATTGAGTATTCAAGTATTTTATGACACCAAATGAGAATTGATATTTACTTGCCTTTCTTCAATAATCAAGGATTTTAAAAGCTTAATATCAACATCATAGAAATGCCAGAGAGTGAAAATATTGCCACTGGCTGAAAGCTACAAATCTTTAAATGTCTAAACATATACTTCAAATACTCTAATATTGAAATTAAAATAATTTTACATAAATGGAAAATTTTAAAGTTTTCAAAAACGTCACTCTGGAAAGTCATTTTGGCAGACCATATAATGAATAGTCTCTACATGTTTGATTAGGTATTCTGAAGGAATTGAAAAATGGTAAATATTTAGTCCATTCAGTTTTTAAAGAAAAGTTATTTTTCTTTCTGATTTTAAAAGCAAATTTCCTTTGGTAAAATCTGGAAAATAATGAAGTCAGTCATATATCCTATTCCTCCTATATATTTAAATATATGTTCAAGTGTGTATTTGTCAACATATATCATGTTTTTTGTGTCTCTGTTTAAAAAACTTAAACATATATCCAGACTATTGAATTATGGCTTTATATTCTTAGAAAGCTGCAATTATAGAACACATTCCATGAGCTAACCACCAGAAATATAAGGTTAATTTGCAGTCCAGGTAAAGCAGAGCCCTACTTGTCCACATTACTTGGAGTTGTAACCTGTGTTCTAATGGATTCTTTTATTTGTCCTCATAGCATGACTCAGTGATTCATCCAATCAGCTTTCATTTATGTTGACCCCTCCCTTCTCTCTTCTCTGCAACATCCAATTAGTTATCAAATTCTGTTCATTCTTAAGCACAGATTTTCTTTTTTTTAGAGGTGTGATCAGGTAAGACGTATTTATTTAAGTGGTTCTTTTGGTTATACACAGAAGCAGAATCCATTTTGATATAATTATACAAGCATAAAATATATCTTATTCTAGATAGGATCCCATTCTTATGGATGTACATGATGATGGGATACAATGTGTGGTTTCCATACTGTACATGGGAAAATTATGTCAGATTCATTCTACTGTCTTTCCTTTTCTATCCCTCCTCCCTTCTCTTCATTCCCCATTGTCTAATCTACTGAACTTCTACTCTTCCCCTCACCTCCATCCCCCTTATTGTGGATTAGCTTCCACATGTCAGAGAAAACATTGAACCTTTGTCTGTTTGGGACTGGCTGATTTCACTTAGCATGATCATCTCTAGATCAATCCATTTGCTGGCAAATGTCCAAAAGTCAAATTCTTCTTTATGGCTCCATTGTGTTTATATGCCACATTTTCTTTATCCATTCATCTGTTGAAGGGCACCTACTTTGGTTCCATAGCTCAGCAATTGTGAATTGGGCTGCTATAAACATTAATGTGGCTATGTCACTGTAATATGCTGATTTTAAGTTCTTTGGGTATATGCTGAGGAGTGGGATAACTGGGTCAAGCAGTGATTCCATTCCAAGTTTTTTGAGGAATTTCCAAACTGCTTTCCAGAGTGGATGCACCAATTTGCAGTCCCACCAGCAATGTATGAGTGTACCTTTTTTCCCACATCCTCACCAACATTAATTGTTGCTTGTACTCTTGATAATTACCATTGTAACTTGAGTAAGATGGAATCTCAGTGTAGTTTTAATTTTCATTTCTCTAATTGCTAGAGATGTTGAACATTTTTTCATATATTTGTTGACCATTCATATTTCTTCTTCTGAAGTGTCTATTCAGTTTCTCATTTATTGATTGGGTTATTCGTGTGTGTGTGTGTGTGTGTGTGTGTGTGTGTGTGTGTAAGTTTTTTGAGTTCTTTATATATCCTGGAAGTTAATGCTGTAACAGAGGTGCAGGTGGCAAAGATTTTCTCCCATTATGTAGGCTCTTTCTTCATGCTTTTGTTTTCTTTGCTGTGAAGAAGCTTTTTTTTTTTTTAGTTGATGCCAATCCATTTATTGATTATTGATTTTACTTCTTGCACTTTAGGAGTCTTGTTAAGGAAGTCAGTTCCTGAGTTGATAAGTTGGAGTGTTGGGCCTAAATTTTCTTGTAGTATGTGCAGGGTTTCTAGTCTAATACCTAGGTCCTTGATCTACTTTGAACTAACTTTTGTGCAGGGTGAGATGAGGGTTAAATTTCATTCTACTATACGTGGATTTCCAGTTTTCCTAGCACCGTTTGTTAAAGAGGCTTTTTTTCCTCCAATATATGTTTTTGGTGCCTTTGTCTAGTATGAAGTAACTATACTTTTGTGGGTTTGTCTCTGTATCTTATATTCTGGTCCATTGGCCTTCTTGCCAGTTTTGGTGCCAATACCAGGCTGTTTTTGTTACTGTAGCTCTACAGTATAATTTTTGTTTGGTATTGTGATGTTTCCTGCTTTGCTTTTCTAAGGATTGTTTTGGCTATTCTGGGTTTCTTATTTTTCCAAATGAATTTCATGATTGCTTTTTCTATTTCCATGAAGGATGTCATTAGAATTTTGATGGGAATTGCACTGAATTTATAAAGTGCTTTTGGTAGTATGGCCATTTTGAGACATCAAAATCAGCAGAAGAAAGGAAATAATTGAAATCAGAGCTGAAATCATTGAAACTGATAATTTAAAAAAATAATAAATAATTTAAAAATCAATGGATCAAAAAGTTGGTTCATTGAAAAAATAAACAAAATTGATGAACCCTTAGCCAAGCTAACCAAAAGAAAGGAGAAAAATGCAAATTATTAAAATCTGTGATGAAATGGAAATAAAACCACAGATCCTATTGAAATAGAGAGGATAATCAGAGGCTATTTTGAAAATCTATACTCCAAAAACTAGAAAATCTTGAAGACAGCAATAAATTCCAAGAGATATATAACCTACTCAGATTGAACCAGAATGATATAGAAGATTTAAACAGATCAATTTCAAATAATGAGACTGAAGAAGCCATTAAAAGCCTACCAACAAAGAAAAGCCCAGGACTAGATGGATTATCAGCCAAATCTACCAGACCTGTAAAGAAGAACTAATACCAATTTTCCTTAAATTATTGCACAAAACAGAAAAGGAAGGAACAATTCCAAACTCATTATATAAAGCTAATATCACCTGATGCCAAAACCAGACAAAGACACATCAAAGAAAGAAAACTTCAGACTAATATCCCTGATGAATATAGATGGAAAAATTCTCAATAAAAAACAGGCAAATCGGGCTGGGGATGTGGCTCAAGTGGTAGCGCGCTTGCCTGGCATGCACATGGCGCTGGGTTCAATCCTCAGCACCACATACAAATAAAAATGTTGTGTCCACTGAAAACTAAAAATAAATATTAAAAAATTCTCTCTCTCTCTGTCTCTCTCTTTAAAAACAAAACAAAACAAACAAACAAACAGGCAAATCACATACAAAAAATACATTAAAAAGAAAGTGTACCACAACCTAGTGGGGTTCATCCCAGGAATGCAAGGTTGGTTCAACATAAGGAAATCAATAAATGTAACTCATCACATCGTTAGACTTAAAGACAAGAATCACATGATTATCTCAATAGATGAAGCCAACTCATTCTAAACAGAGAAAAATGGAAGGCATTCCCTCTAAAAACAAGAACAAGACAGGGATTCCCACTTTCACCACTTTTATTCAACACAGTCCTTGAATCTCTAGCCAGAGCAATTAGGCAAAAGAAAGAATAACGAGAATACGAAAAGGAAAAAAAAAAAGAGCTAAAAGTATCTCTGTTTGCTGATGACATGAACATGATTCTGGGTTCAATCCTCAACACCACATAAAAATAAATAAACAAAATAAAGGTATTGTGTCCAACTACAACTAAAAAAAAAAAACCTTCTCTAAAAGATTCTCCAACTTCTGCTCTCTGAAAGTAGCTGTTTCTACACTTAGGAAACTTTTTTTTTTTTTTTAAACTTTGTACATATTCTATGCAAGTGTTACCTTCCCTATTAGACTATAGCCTCCTTAAGGTCCAGGATATAATCATGCCTGTGTGTTCTTTACAGTGTCCTGATGAAAGGATTTCTCTAAATGTTGTCTGCTGAACAGTGTTTTTCACATTTTCCAGTACACCAGAAGCTTCTGGAGTGCTGGTTAAAAATGCTAATGGACAGAAACAACTCTTGAGTGGGATCTGGCAAATCTGGGATGGAACCTGAGAATACATCTTTTCCAAAAGTGCCCAAGGTGATTCTGGCAATCCTCTCAGATGACCACTTGTGAAAACCTGACCCAGAATTACCTTTATTGTATATAAATAAGACAGGAGGATAGGAGGACAGGTCATCCTATATAAGTACAAAGGGTTGGTAAAATAAGGACCATTGACAAAGTGTTGTGGCCATCATTACCAACTTTTAGCAGGACAAGGTGCCTTTGTAAGTGGTAAAAGAGTTACAGGAGCTGGGGTTGTGGCTCAGTGGTAGAGTGCTCGCCTAGTACGTGTGAGGCCCTGGGTTCGATCCTCAGCACCACATAAAATAAATAAAATAAAGGTGTTGTGTCCAACTTCAACTGAAAAATAAATATTTTTTAAAAAATTTAAAAAAAGAGTCTTAAAGGTCTAATCATTTGGTGGGGGTGGGGGGAGGCCAGGCAATGGCACTATAAAATGGAGAAATGCAAACGTGAGGAATCCCTTCAACAAAGCCCACTGTCAGGCTGCAATGGGGGTGGCCTCTGCTGCACACAGTCCATTCTGGGAAATCCAGGACACGGAAAGGTTACCAAACCCTTCACTCAACAGGAATAGTGGCCATACAATGGATGAGGAGTTCATTCTTGCTTTAACTTTGGAACACTTATTAAAGAGAAAGAAAGTACTCAACTAATAATGTATTTCTGAGAACTCCATTTCTGTCAATGTAATTTTAGGTGAACCTTCACTGTTGTGGTTTCTGATAATCACTTACATTACTTAGTCGTCTTATTTGGCTTCCCATTGTCCCATAACAAGATTTAAAGTGAATATGCCAGTAAACTTTCCCTGGATTGTTTGTGTAGTCTTTAAATGGTTGCTTTATTCAATGATCTGGCCTAAGAACAAAAATCTAGAAGAAGCAATGTAGTCATTCAGAGTGTGTCCTGGAATCAGCTGACTAGGAATGGCACTCGGCTCTACCACTTCTAAATATGCAACTCTGACTCAGGTACTTTATCTCTGTTTCAGTTTCCTCATTTGTAAAATAAGAATAATAATTGTGCCTATCTCCTAAGGTTGTTGTGAGCATAAAAATGAGCAATTATATGTCAAGTCCTTATAAGAGCCTCTTAAATATTGGCTCTCTTCCTCAATGAAATCATCAGCATCATCAAAACAAACTCAGCGACACTTGATATTCTACTGTGGGGGTGAAAGTGTACAAGAACCCTCCCAGCTGTAATAATTCTAGGTTATGACTATACCAATAAAGGATATACACAGAAAGTTAGGGTTGGGTTTTGATTCAAATCCAAATTATTTTAATGGTATGAACACTGCTCTCTTAAAATACATTATAACATAAATGATCTACAAAAGTGAAACTTTGTTTTGAAACAAATTTTGACTTTCTTTGGAGGATATGAAGCAAAATTGTACTGAACAAGAATGAGCACACTTCAGAGAACTACACATTCAACAACCCCCATTTCCCAGCATTAGCCACAACAGAACAAGAAAGTAGCATGTACTATCAGTCACAAAAGGGTCATCTATCCTTGGGTTCTTTTCAACAGAGGCTCGAGGAAAACAGAAGGGCAGTCTTCTCCTACCTTCTATCACTTTTGCTTTAACCCCTGAAAGTGCTGGAGCTTTGTAAGCTTCTTATGAACACACGCCATTTCTTGGAATGGTAGGATAATAATTCCTATAGGTTCATTATCTGTTCTTCCAAGAAACATTTTTTCCCAGCTTCTTTTAAAATTCACTGTCTCAGTACCACACTTAACTCCTAATCTAATGAACTGTTCTCTTCATGATTTCATAGATTCAAATCTATTTCCTGTCTTCTTTCTAATGGGGGTTTGCTATTCTTTTATTTAATCAGTTTCTCTTTGTTCCCTTGATTATCTCAATGGCTTCTCTCTTCTAAAACACGCATGAATGCCCACAAACATAATTTTGCTCCAGTTTCAGAGGTTCACAGATTACCTGGAAGATAATCTGAAAGATGATCTGAAAGATTGAGAGATAAAGCCTAGGAAAACAGAAAAGTGTACCAAGTCTTGATTAGAGTGACTAAATAGTATAAAGTCTTGATGATTAATAAGTCCTGCTCTAGACTTTAGGTCCTAAGTAAGAGAAATATGATTCTGCCTGTGTTTCTTAAGGAAACGGAGGACTTTGCTGAAAAAGCTCATTGGGCCAACACTCAATGCTAAAAAGTGGAAAAGCCAACTTCCTTTTTTAAATGAGAAATATGTTTTCAGCTTTATATTTAAAGTTGTATTTTTTATTTTATTTTATTTTTTTATTGATTTAAAAAAATGATAGCGGAATGCATTACAATTCTTATTACACAAATATACCACAATTTTCATAAATTATAATATAAAGTATAATATAAAGTAGGTTGACACCCAATTTGTGTCTTCATACATGTATTTTGGATAATGATGTCCATCACATTCCACCATCCTTGCTAACCCGCTGCCCCTTCCCTTTCCCTCCCACCCCTCTTACCTATTTAGAATTCATCTATTCCTCCCATGCTCTCCCTCCCTACCCCACTATGGAGTCAGCCTCCTTGTATCAGAGGAAACATTTGGCATTTGTTGCTTTGGGATTGGCTAACTTCACTTAGCATTATCTTCTCCAACGCCATCCATTTACCTGTAAATGCCATGATTTTATTCTTTTTATTGCTGAGTAAAATTCCATTGTGTATATATGCCACATTTTTTTTATCCATTCACCCACTGAACTATATGAAAAAATGCTCATCATCTTTAGCAATTAGAGAAATCAAAACTACTCTAAGATATCATCTCACTCCAGTCAGAATGGCAGCTATTATGAAGACAAACAACAATAAGTGTTGGCGAGGATGTGGGGAAAAAGGCACACTCATACACTGCTCGTGGGACTGCAAATTGATGCAGCCAATATGGAAAGCAGTATGGAGATTCCTTGGAAATCTGGGAATGGAACCACCATTTGATCTAGTTATCCCTCTCCTCAGATTTTACCCAAAGGACTTAAAAACAGCATACTATAGGGACACTGCCACATCAATGTTTATAGCAGCATAATTCACAATAGCTAAACTGTGGAGCCAACCTGGAAAAGCCAACTTCTACCACAGCTTTATTTTAGAATAAAAACAAAACAACAGTCCAGAATATATGTAAAAAAGAAAATTTCCTTCCATTATCCCTGGATACTTAAATAAGTCTGCCCTTATTAGGAATGAATGAGGACAGGTGTTAAAAGAAGAATTAGGTCTATAATAGCATCCTATTTTCAAGTAAAAAACAGAACAAAATCAATAAAATTTTCACAAAAGGAACAGGATTAAGATGACTTATTGAGAGGCTAGGTGAGTCCACAGTTCTAAATATTTAAACCACAAAGCACAGATTTTCTAAAATTCATTGAAAATGGATAGAGTAAGCTATATAACAATCTAAATCTAGAACTTATACCTACTAAAGATAAAAAGGTTTTTAAAAATATAGTTTGTGTATACACTAAATTTCCAGGAAATGGGAAGCAATCCCAGACTTTCTAAAAATAAATTAATACATACATATATGCATTAATTAGTTTCTAAGAATGTGATTATTAAATAAATTGATGGAGACTGTCTTTGTTCATAATGTTAGCCAGAGTTGTTCACTATATCACCAATAAGCAATGTCACTTTTTCTTTTCTGGGTTTGTGACCTGTGTTAAATGAAACTTTTTTTCCAGAATTACCTTGGGTTTCTTTCCATTGGTAGATGAGTCTCCTCTATACCTGCCATCCCAAAACATGACCTATGTTCTTCCCGTTCGATGAAATGCATTTATAAAAACATAAAGGATCAATATAAAAATATCACTGCCCTAAAGTAACTTTGTATGATGATGCAAACATTCCATATAATATGATGACTGAGCACTTAATATGGCTAATGTGAGTTAGGAATTAGAAATTAAATTTTTGTATTCTATTTAATTTTAATTAATTAAAATCCAAATTTAAAGTGATGTGACAGAGCAGTTCTAGAAAATTTCAAGTTGACAATAAAAATAATACTCATATTTATTCAACAATATGTAAATACATATTATGGTGGGAAGATTAGTTTTATAGGAAAAATAGCAACATGGAATAATTTGTCATGATAAATGACAGCTACTACTTAGATCCAGCAATATCAAAGACTGACTCTCCATGCAGACCATCATTGATCCCTGTAATTTTCCCCTTTTGTTACTTTTTGTATTCTTCCTCAAATCTGTGTGATGTACCAGACACGCACAAATAAACTATCTTAGATATTTAAGGGCTAAAATTACATTTTCCATACAAGTAGCTTCTTCTATGTTACAGACAGAAAAACTATGGCAGATAGAAGTAAGGCTAGTGACCCAGTGATACCCAAAGGTATGGGGGTGTAAAAGGATTCACAGCTTGGTGTTTTTTTTTTCTCTCCCTCTCTCTCTCTTAAGTTTCTCAATTACCTATAATTTCTTGCAAGAACAGAAAATTTAATTCCTTTATGAATGGTAAAAATTTGCCACTTCATAAATTAATTTTTTTTAGTTGTAGATGGACACAATACCTTTATTTTATTTATTTTTATGTGGTGCTACAGATCAAACCCAGTGCCTCACATGTGCTAGGCAAGTGCCCCACCCTTGAGCTACAACCCCAACCCTCATATACTCTTATAATGTTCATCCTGTGAAATAAAATGTAAGTCATGTTGATTCTCCATTAGAAAAATGGCCATGTTTAGTGCTGGTGAATAATGAATTAAATTATCCAAAAAATATCCACACAACTTCATGCAATGTCTACTTTTTTTACATCATTTTTTAAAAACTAGGATAAAAAGAACTCCAGATATTAGTTTTTCAGAAATCTTATATTTCCTATTAAAACCAAAGAGTATCACTGTCCTGAAAGCAAATACGATGACTCCAATGAGCCATTCACAACAGAACAGCCCGTGTTCTACTGCTTGGTGTGCTTCTTTCTTTCAACTTCAAGTGCTTCTTCTGACTGATCTTTGTGAACTCCAGCCTAAATGGATTCAATCTGAGCCTTCCACAGGACTGCTCTCTTCCGCTGTGCACTTTCTCAGACCATATGCTACCATAAAGAGTCTGCATGTCTGAGCTGAGTAGGAAAGGGGCAATTAAATCTGGTTTTGCATTTCTGCATTAAGGACGTGGTTTAAAGACTTTCCTTTGGAGAGGTTTTTTACATTCTTTCCACAGACATTCTTTAACATCTGTCAGTGCATGCTACTGATGGTTCTCATAGACTTAAAATAGAGAATCTCCCTGACTAACTCTTTGATATAAATATATTAAGTAATACAAAGCCCACAAACATCAGACTTGGATTGAACCTCAGTATCCAAAGAGAATACTGAGAGGATTCCTGACTTTGCTAGTCAAATTAGCTGTCTTTCTATAATCATAATTCTTAAGGGTTTTAAAAATAGTTATTTTAAAAAATATTTATTTTTTAGTTGTAGTTTAACACAATACCTTTATTTTATTTATTTATTTTGATGTGGTGCTGAGGACAGAACCCAGCACCTTGCACATGCTAGATGAGCGCTCTATAGTTGAGACACAACCCCAGCCCTAAAAATAATTCTTTTGAAATCATTAATCACTTATGGTTTCAGCTCAGGAAGTCAAAATCATTTAGATTTTTTTTTATCCTCACTTTCTCATAATTCCTTAAAGTTTTAAGACTACAGTAGTAAATTTTTCTTTTTTTAAGAGGAAAAAAAATAACACATTTCTAATGGATTAACTAAGAGCAATTTGATTTTTGTAATTCTCACAGTCATGTTGGTGTATATGTAAAGCTGGCAGCCACAGCTGAATGTATGCATGAACATGTAAGAATGGGTGTCCTTAGCTCTTTTTTGTGTGTGTGGTTGTAGATGGGCAGAATACCTTTATTTTATTTGTATGTGGTGCTAAGGATCAAACCCAGTGCCTCGCACATGCTAGACAAGCGCTCTGCCACTGAGCTACAGCTACAGCCCTACTTAGCTCTTTTTTAAATGAACTGTCTGGGCCTCAACCTCCTCATGGTTAAAAAGCAGAGTTAGAAAATACCCGTGGTCTAGGGAACTGATATATACTGCAGTGACATTAAGCGCAAAATTGATAAAATATAAATGCAAGAATTTAAATATTTATTAGCTATATAAAATTTTGTGATAGACTCGAATATCCACTTAATAAGTAAACTTCTATTGTAGATTATCTGGTATATTTTGGATTTGCCCCACCTTTTGAAAGAACTATAAGACATGTTTCTTGGATTTATCCAGTCTCTTGCTTCTTTGTGTTCAATCTCTAGGATGCCTATAAAGAGTCTCCCATTTAGTTGGGCATGGAGTGGTGTGTGCCTGTTATCCCAGCAGCTCAGGAAGCTGAGGCAGGAGGATTGAGAGTTTAAAGCCAGTCTCAGCAACTTAGTGAGACCCTAAGCAACTCAGTGAGACCCTGTCTCTAAATAAAATACAAAAAAGGGCTAGGGATGTGGATCAGTGGTTGAGTGCCCCTGGGTTCTGTCCCAGGTACCAAAGATTCTCTTATTTGTTCTTTCTATTCCCTACCTGATCATAAGCATGTAACATTTCATAGGCCCTAACTGGTTTCTGTACAATCTGTTATGTAAGTGGCTAATTGTTTTGAATGTATACTTTAATTTTTTATTGCTTGCTACTCTACTATCTGTATTGTAGTAACTAACACATAGGTAATAAATTAAAAGTGAGAGAGTATTCATAAACTTTAACTTAATATTTTCATTCATCATTAAATTTAAATAAATCTAAGTCCTAGTTAATTCTCTCAGGCCATTATAAGATGTAAATTGAAAATAAAAAGTGTTATAATCTTAATTTCTACTACCTGAATTATTACTATTTAAAATACTGTGCAGAACCTTGCATGGTAGCATAGATCTATAATACCAGCTACTGAGAGGCTGAGGCAGGAGGATTTCAAATTTTAAGCCAGGTTGGGCAACTTGGCACAAGACCCTGTCTTTAAAACAAACAAACAACAACAAAATGGGCTGGGGATGCAGCTCCATAGCTCTATTTGGGGGGGGGGGGTCTGGCTCTCAATAGCTCTACTCTTTGACCACGTGGAATATATATGTATGTTATATATGTAGTTCATTACCTATGGCTCATTCTATGACCTAACAACCTTATCAAGTCCATTATTATTTTTTAAAAAGTTGAAAATTTGTGCCTAGTCAGAATATGAATATTCATATATGAAGGGGGGAGTGTGTGAAAAGATCCAAAGAAAACAGGAATAAGTGTTTCAGGCACCTGAACTAGGCTGATGATTACAATCAGGATCAAATCTGGTGCCAGCACTATGGCATCTAAACAAAGAGGAAAGGAATTCATTTTGTATTATGTAACTTTCACTTGATGACAAGGAAAGGATATCATTGGCAGAGACAGTTTTGTTAGTGGACAATATGGGTTTGCCTGTGATTGAGTACAAGAAATCCACCTTTTCTGAGCTGTTTACTTATCTATAATGTGAGGACAACACACAACACTTCACAACATTGTCAGGAGGTTTAGAGCATTAGAAGGAATAAAAAGTGCACGGCAAGTAATCAGTAATAACAGCTCTTATAAAATTTACTGTATTAATATTTATACCTAAAGTGCAACAGACAAATCAAAGAACAATAACTACAAATATGGTATTTTATTTTATTTATTTTTACTGGACATTGAACTCAGGAGAGCTCTATAACTGAGCTACATCCCAGCCTTTTATTTCTTATTTTGAGGCAGATTTAACTAAGTTGCCCAGGCTGTCCTCGAACTTGTGATCCTCCTGCCTCAGCCTTCCAAGTCACTGTCGAGTTTGGGTTTATAGAAGATACTACAGAACTATTCAAGTGGACAAGTCTAAAAGCAAACTTGAACATACATAAAATAAATGGCAGGAGAACAAAACTTATGGAAGGAATCCTTTATATTTGGGGATTTAGGGCTGAGGGAGAGGGACAACAACATCCAGAAATTATAATTTACAGGGATAGACTTGGAAGTCCGAGCTGGGAGGCTTAACAGAATAACCTGTGGACACTCTTTAAACTTTCTGTCTTCTTTTAAAAAAAAGCAAATCTGAATCCTGAGGTGCAACCTACGCTCTGTCAAAATCAATAGGGAAAAGCTGGAAATTTACATACATTTGGGAAAAAACCCCTCAATTGGGTCTGTCTCGTGGACCTATTAAAAGACTATTGATATATGTGTTCATAAGTTATTCTCTGAGTGTTTGTTATAACTCAATTCCAAATGGTTTGTGGTAGTTTGGGATCAACGTGAATCTTGCTTCATTCAAGCATTCATTTCCCTAACAAGTAAATTCAGTTTCAACATTGTATAGAAGATGAAATTATCAGGTATGAAAAGAGCAAAACTGTTTTTCCATTATGAAAACTGAAGAGATTAATCTGTATGCTCATCTAAACAAAAGGCCAAATCATCTTAGGCTGGCTGTGGTTGTATTTTTATGACCACAAGACAGGAGATTTTCAAAATCACTTATATGACACTCCAGAACCTAGAACTTGCTATCAGAGATGAGTCAAACTTTAGCTTGACAATGACTTTACAGCAGATATTATCTTCAGATTATCTCATCTCTAAAACATCTTTGTAATGTTCTTTCTTGGTAAAACATGAAATATGTCTCCACATTCCTACCTAATTTGGTGAACTTTTGACTACATTAAAAGTTCTAAATTTATTGTGCTGCTCCTTTTTAGTTTTCTTTGATCTTGTTTATGTCTCTCTAAATTAGTTACTTATGATAGGTAATTTGTTGAATTTTTACAAACACCTGTACAACACCAATGAGGTCAGAGGGCTACAGGAAGAAATTAAGAAGCTATCCCCTCTCCCCGAAATCCTTGGTGGCAAAAATGGAGTGGAAAGCCGTGTACACTAATTCCCTCAGGGGAAGGTAGAGACATTTTATTAATTAGATTTCTATGCCTTTTCAACAAGAGATGAAACTTAATTAGAGACCTTCTGACAGCTACACACTTTAAGAGACTGTTACCACAGTTGCCAATGAGGGCCAGCAATCTTTCATAAAGCATCAGACCCATGCAGCAGATTCCGTGCAGCCTAGAGTGTGATAAACAGCCACCTTTCTAGTACCTGAACCAGCAGCCATGAGAGGAGGGGTGACAAGAAGAGTTGCAGGTAAGGGCGGAACGTAAAGGCTCCTCTCCCACATCATGTTAGGCTTGGTTTAAAGAAAGACTTTTGGGGCTTGGAAGAGAGCTTGGGACTTGAAAATTTTTAGGCTCTGATACTTGCCCTTTTTGCACTCCCAACTATGAGTATTTAAGTTCATGTTCTTTATTAAAATCCAAGGGCACAGAAGTTCCATGAAAAAAAAAGTCAACCACATATGTACATAAAAGCAGTTTAAAGGCACATCATGTGATAAGATAGATTTAGGTTGTTGCAAGCTCATCAATAGGTAATGATGTGTTTTGTTGTTTTATTTTTGTTTTTTGTGCTGCTTGGTATCAAACCCAGGGCCTCATACCTGTTAGGCATGCATTCTACCACTGAGCTACATCCCCAGTCCAATAATGTGATTTGGTTCCCAAGAGAGCTAGTGTACTTTTAGGTTGAATTAGTATAAGTATGTATTCCATAAAATAATGTATATTCAACATAATAATCTCAATTTCTTTTCACTTTGCTGCAATAATGTGATCTATTCCAGACATCACAATTAGAGTAACTGATAATTGGAATCTACACAGAAGAGGACATTGAAAAAAATCTGGTATTATTTTGAATGAGAATCTTAGAAAGGAAGGTACTCATTAGGTTAAAAAAAATAGAGGATCTTAAACCTGTCTGGATTATAAAGAGCTTAATATTAAAATTATAGTACTATTCATAATAACAAAGAAATAGAAAAAAACCTAAATGTACATCAACTGACAATGGATAAAGGAAATATGGTACATATCTATCATGAAACACTATTTTGCCATAAAAAAGAACAAAATCTTGTCATTTGTAACATACATAGAACTGCAGATCATTATGTTAAATGAAATTATCCAGACATAGAAAATTAGTACTGCATGATCTCACTTGTATGTGGTAAGTAATAATGGTGATCTCATAGAAGCTGAGAGTAGAAAGGCTGGGGAGAGTAGGGAGGGATGAGGAAGGGCTGATCAATGAGTGCTAAGTTGCAAGGGGGGGAGGGGGGGAGAGCAAGAGGCTATAGCTTCTGTTGCACAACAGGGTGACTGCAATCCACAATAACTTGCTGTATATTTCGAAAGGATTCAAGAAAGGTTCTTGAAAGTTTTACCATAAAAAAGATAAATGTTTTGAGTAGACGTATTTACCCTGATTAAAACATTACACAGTATATATGCCTTATCAAAATACCACATGGTATACCATAAAAATATACAATTTTAATGTTTTTATGTATCAATTAAAAATTAAAATGAAAACCAAAACAGCTTATGACAAAACAAAGTGACACATACATTTTGTGTCATTATTTCACGTACCTCCAAAGAAGCAGAAATAAGATAAATGGTAGAAGCTTCAAGATGGAACAGACTTAGCATATTTCAGTTTAATAGGAGGAAGAACTTCTAACAGAGCTGGCTGGAAAGGGTGTTGTTTTGTGTATTAAGGGTATAAACTGCAGAGAATTGCTATAATGCATAATAACTGTGGCAACAATGGAGTTTGAATTTGGAAAGAGCTTGGATGACTTTCAAGATTCCTTCTATTTCTAACGTTTTTGATTCTACTACTCAGAAAGCCTATTGGGTTTCTCATACCAGCAAGCATAAAAGTCACTCCTGTGAAGGTTTAAAAAAAGTTGGGCATGGGGCTGCCAAACAGTCAGAAGGTGGGTCTGATTACCTTTCAGTCTCTGCTTCACTACCTCTTCACACCATGAAGCATGGTCATCTCAGAATGACTCACACTACATTCAAAGGTGCCTGAATTTATTCCCAATGCAGTACTATTATACAAAAGTGACTTATTCATCAAGTTCAAATCTGAAACTAAAGATAATACTTGGCATGGTTCCTGGCCAACTAAGCTGTGTTTCACTTAATTGACCTGGCAACACAAATGTTTTACCCGTTATCTTAATCACTTTCGCAGGTAGGCAATCCCCAAATTTCTGTCCTTTGATATATAAATGATGAAGAGCCCTAAAGAGGTCAAATGTAGAAAACTTTTTCAGTTACCTATGTTACTCTTTTAATAAATTCATGCTAGTGTAGTATTTTCAAATTTCACTCTATCACACTGTACTTATGCTATCCAAAGTATGCATGTGGTCAATGTTTGTAGAAGACTATAGTAAATATATACTTTCAAATGCTATGCAAAACATCTACAACTTGCTTCTGCAAACTGGGGTCTGAGCCCTTCATGTTGCTCCTCAACTTGGCTTCCAAACTCATCACTGAATTTTTATTTTACATCCTGAGGAGCAGACTAAGTGTTGACAAAGTGTGACTCAGCGTAGTATGTTATCCTGGGCTCTGGGTCACTCCTGTGAAAACAGGTGCAACCACACAGTAGCCACAGTGCTAGACTCAGCAAGTTGACCACATTTTTGTTTCTTATCCAAGGAAAGAAATAAGGATTTCCGCAGGGTGACTCTCTTCTAAATGCTAATAATAAAATATTGTCAAGAGTCAAGTGCCTCTGAAATATAAAATTCTGCAAAAAATTACATACTTCATCTGTGAATTTAAAAAAAAATCAAAGCATCTATTTATGATTTTAAATTGTAAACAGAAGCTCTTTATTTGCTTTTGTTTCTGTTTTTATTGAAGTAGGAGATGAAGGCAATTTTCTTAGAATTAGATAATATTATTTTAAATCTTTTATTTAAATATTCAAATAACAACATTCAAATAACAATAAAATTCCAAAGAAAGAATATTAGGTGTATTTTGACAATAGAGTAAGATAGTGGCTGAAAACTTCTCTCTCTTTTTTTTAAATTTTTAAATTTGTTTTAATTAGTTACAATGACAGTACAATAATCTTGACATATCATACATTTGAATCAGATGGGATATAATTTCTCATTTTTCTGAGTGTACAGGTTGCAGAATTACATTGGTCATGCAGTCATGTATATACCCACAGCAATAATAATGTCTATTTTATTCTGCTGTCCTTCCATTCTGAAAGCTTCTTCTTCACTATGAAGAAAGAATTAATAGTCCTTAATAAGAAACTCTTAAGAACTTATTGACCAGCATTCACCTTCTCTATCAAATTCTATTTTAGAAGTTTTCCCATCTAGCTTTTCTTGCCCATGTAAATGGACTTCCTAAATCAGTGTTATAGAAAGGGAAAAGATTTTCATATCCTAGAACTTTTTAACCTGTTGAGAAAATGAATGCAGAAACAACAGAATTTTGTCTAGGGAGCGTATATTATGTTATGTTAATAGGTAAAGAAAGCCAGTTTATTGGTCTACTGGCTAGAAATAACTAAAATTAGCATGGACACACTCCTTTTCTGTGAATGACTCCAGGACTGCAGATTGTTACGTAAGATATTTATCTTCTCTGTGGGTACTATAAAATGGGATTGCTTGAAGACTGTATGAAAGAATGCATATAAAAGACTTAGTAAATTTTCAAGAAAGTCCTGCCAGGATGGCTTTGATTTAACAAGGAGATAATTCAGGTATAGAACTACCTATTTTCTGTCATAATCAGAGTAGGCCTGGCAGGAAGGTTTACTGGGGCTGAAAAGACTTGGTAGGAGGGCTGTCTCTTGCAGGGAAGAGACAGAGGTTGACCAAGAAGAGTTCAAAGATTTTGTATTCAATGAATTTGAGCTTAACCTTTCTTTCTCCCCTTTTTCTTTTTCTTTCTTTCTTTCTTCTTCTTCTTTTTTTTTTTTTTGCTATCTCTCTTTCCCTTCCTTTCTTTTTGAGACAGGGTCTCACTATGTTCAGGCTGTTTCCCTGAGCAAGTTTAACTTTTGATGAGTACCAATCAGCTAAAGACTTCTAATCTATTAGATATGTAACAGCAGCTGGACCTCTTGAGCAAGTGTGTTTCTAGGCCCCAGAGAGCCTGTCTGCTGACCACAGGACCCCATTACTGAGAACATGTGAACAGAACGGGAACACTTATGGTGGGGACTCTTTCATGTCTCCACCTCCTTTAATAAGAATACCAATTCCATTGGATTAGGGCCCCACCTTATGAACTCACCTTACCCTTACTACATCCTTATAGGTTTTACAAGTACAGTCATATTAGTGGTTAGGAATTCAACATAGGAATGGTTAGGGGAGACGAAGGTAAAACTTAGTCCATAACAGGGTATTTTGTCATATGAATTCTTATTTGTGGGAGTTCAAGCAAATGTTCAACTTATATGAAACACCCATTAGTCACTACCTATGTGCTAAACAAAAACTCAGAACATGAAGTCTGTGATCTTAAGAAACTTAGAATTGAATAGACAACTATAATAAAATAAGGCATATTATACCAAAGATAGATATAAATGTAAAGAATTTTATTAGGAAAGAAATTTCACAGAACTTTAGGAAGATGAACTGAAATTAATATTCAGTTTTATAGAATGAGTAGGAACTAACCAGTGAAGCAGACAAGAAGAGCCAGACCTACCTTACAGTCCAACTGCTATGAAAAGTCTTCCTCTGATTACCCCAGCCTGAATATATTTATCCTCTTACTGAGTTTCAAGAATAATTATTGTTTGCACAGTTCATTTAGCCATTAAAGAAGTACTGCTCTGAGATACGGCTCCTATTATTGTCTTGAACTACTATTTAAATCTTTTGTTATCAACAACTTTTAATGAGTACATTCCATGTTTACTCACTAGAATGTAGGCTTCTCTGTGGTAAATATGTGGTGAATTCTTCAAAAGAGAAGGAGCTCAATCAATGAATGTTGCTTTGATTTGATGAAATTAAAGGATATAAAAGAGTACTTAGATGTGAAAATCAGGAGCCTTATAATCTGGTTCTAACTCCTGAATAACGAGGTTATTAAAGGTTAATTTTTCTGGGTCTCATTTTTCTTCAGTCAAAAAACAGTGTGGACTAGTTACCTATGATTCTTACAAGACCTAAACCTTGATGAAGATATTAGTTCAATCTCTAATCCACCAACCCTATCTAATTAGGGGTGATCTTAAAGTTTCCAGTCTCTACTACTTTTTATAGTCTCCTTTTCCTTCCTGTTTGAATTTTATGTGAGCAATTAAAAGGACATAAAATTCATTCAATACTATATGTAACATAACGGGGGAGGGGGGAAGCAACTAAAAAACATTCAATTATCAGTCCTTAACATTTACATGTTGTTCTTAAAATATAGCTAAAACATAAGTTAGCATCTAGTACAGCACAGCTAATTATTTTACTTCAAGTAAATAATATGAAAGACCAGGACCAATAATACTGACAGGCCAATTAAGAAATATTTGCCTTTGTTTTCTAGTAATTCAATTTACACATATATATAGTTTAACATTTCACAACACAGTATATGTATTTAAACAAAAACAGTCTTCGTATATGTAAAGAAATTGAGAAAATATAAATCATACATCTTTATTTTGTAACAAAACCTTATCTTAAAAGAATTAAGAAGTGGATTAAGAAGAAATGACTCAATTAAAAAGATATTTCTATTATAACTCCCCCAAAACACTAGTAATTATCAAAAAAAAAGAAGTGGTTCTGTTTGAAAAGTGGTTACAGTTCTAGCTTTACAGTCACAAACTCTTTTGTTGAATTACATTAAATAAATTGGTTGTTAAAAACTAGCGCTTACAAAAGTAATTCTGAGGCCCAAGTATGGGACAGGCTCCATGACCACAAAACTATGCCAGCTCTACCTTTTAAATAGAGTTTGCCAAGATGAGTGTGTTATTAGCCAGGCTTGGCTGAAACAATCCATTGCCCACAAAGCTACTTTAATGTACTGTCTCTATTGAAAATCACAGTAATCCAACAATACATTACGATACTTTCCCATCACTGCAGCAATTCCCACCACAGGCAACACTTTGTCTCCAACAAAGAAGCCTCACATCCTACGTCTGCAAAAACCCCAGTCCTGACCAGCACTGTGTGGCTGCCAAGAGGAACATCTGTGCGCTCGACAGTGCACAAAACTGGCTCTTTTTTCCCCCCTCCTCTCTCTTTCTTTTCCTTTCTTTCTTCTATTTCTTCTTTCTTTATTTCCTAGACAATAAACTGTGTGATTGCTTGGTGAGGAAATGGTCTTTCGTTCCCTTCCTCTTCCCTTTTGTTTGTTTGTTTGTTTAACATGACAGTCAAACAACTACATCTGCCATCCACTATTACTTTATCTATACCCAGAAAACACAGGAAAGTTTATTTTCTGGTTTCATATGAACTTAGACTTGAGAACAGTGGAAGAGTGTTCACTTTGAAAATGAGGATCTCTAAAGGAATATTAATAAAAATAAGATACCCAATTCTGAGAATATTCTAGAACTTCATTCTGAAGAGCAATAAATCCAAATAAAACACTAAAAAAAAATGGTAATATACTCTTGAGAGTAAGAAACTTGCAAACTATATATTCCCTGTAGAATACTGACAGTGTAAGCTAGTCTTTCATAAGAATAAAACATCTTTTGGTATTTTATACCAAGACAGACCATTCTGTTATGCTTATTTCACCTCAAATTAAAATTGGGCTTGAGGAAGTAAAAGAAATTGAGGCACAAGAGACAAATGGACGAAGATGTAACTAGGGATTCACCATAGAAGAATCACATATTCCAAGCCTTAAACCTTGATCTACCCCCTAGAAAAGAATTCTTAAGTTCATTAATGATTAAATAAGTGAAAATTAAATCTAGATACTTTTGCTATTGATATGGTTAATATTTTAGAAAAAGCGTACTCATGTTTACAAAAGAATGGACTGGATTTTAAACTAGTATTACCTTTTTAAAAGAGAACAATTTGGCAATACAAATATTTACACAAATTTGTCTGGCAATTCTACTTCTAGAATTGTCCTACACAAGTGAAATGAGAAGGGTGTAAGGATGTTTATTGTGCTTTATTTAAAATAAAAGCAATTTAGAAACCACCTAAATATTCATCTATAATGTGTTGGCTAAATAAGTTATGATACATCTTTGCAAAGAATACTATAATACCAAAAATATAAGGCTTTTAAGAGAACATGCATAACTGGCTGTAGCAGTTCTTTCAACAAAGCATCAGTTGACAACTATCCCTGTAAGGGTTGAGACCCACAGGTGGTCTGCAGTAGAGAAAATCAAAGAGGAGATGAATATGTTCATTAAATAGTTCATAAGTAATAATAGCAGATTATAAAATATGATATGTAATGACAACCCACCTTTTTTAAAAAATGTGTGCTTGCTTAGGAAAAAAAGAATGACAGTAATATTATCTCATGGTGGTTTGATAGTGATATTATATTTATCTATTTTATAATAAACATATTCTTAGTTTTATAGTGTGTGTGTGGGGGGAAACTTCCTTGTAATGTTGCCTCAGAATAGATGGTAAATTTTAACATGTTATCATTAAAGAAATAAAAAGTATCTTTTTTCTTCTGAAAGATACATTAGCATTTTCCTAAGTTTTCAAAAATTGTTCTGTTGTAAATCACGTAAAATTTAACTTGAATGTTATAAGATACAGGTCAGTACAATAATTTAAGGGATCAGGACAAAAAAATCTTGGGTTTTTTACTTTAAGTAGTAGTAGACAATTGCAAAGTTATAGCTTAAAAATTTACTGAATATATGAGTTATAACTGATTGGGACTGATTTTTTCATAGCCAGAAAGATCATGTAAAACATATCTTCCAATTTTTGGTACACAGTATTATAACTGTGTTTTTGTGTATATGGTTATTGATAGATGAGGAACAGATGGGAAATGATGAAGTTTTTATTCTTTAAATCAAAGACAATGCAGGACTATTAAATTTTTACTTTCCTGGTACCTTACACTGCCACACTGGTATGTGCAAATAATCTATAAGAAAATGTGCCCTGGTTTTGGATCTGGATTTCTCACTGTACACAAGTGTTCTTGTTATATTTTAAAGAAGTACTTTACTAGAAGTTAATTCATCTGGCTTGTCTGTGTGTTCATTAGTATACAACCACATTATGCTCATAAATAAGAGGCAGAAGAATAATCTCAATATGTGAAGACCTGTCAAGAAATAAGGCCCTTTGAAAGGATGTGCAGATTCCTTCTGAAGCAATTACTCACACACAAAGTGTAGGGAGCTTGCCTATCTCCTCAAGTCTGAATGCTGTGCCACCAAGGCATGGTGGGGCACATGCCCGTATGATTAACTACTATTTGTCACATGTAGTGTCTTGCACTCTGAATGCCATTTCATTTATTCTCATACAACTTTAGAGGTACATATTTATATTACCATTTTCCAAGTGAAAAATCTTTCCCAAAGTGACACAGCTAGGAAATGTTAGAGCTGAGATCCAAACCCTGTTCTCTCTTGATTGCAGTCTGTGCTCTTTCTACTATGTTATTGAGTCATGAGTCAACTGAATACTAAAATTAAGGAATTCATTATGATAGAAGTTCTAGTAGTGACTGTTACCAGACTAAAAGAATACCTTACAGTTGCCAGTGGTTTCCCTACTCTCAGACACTGGCAAAGTGCATTTTCTTAGAGAAGCAAAACCCAAATCAAATGCTTGACATAAAAGAATTTTGTAGATAACTAAACAATTTTGTTGCAAATCTGTTAAAAAGGTACATTAGAATGTTAAAATATAACCTAATTGATTTCTAGATTAACTGGATCATAGGTTAATGATATGAGTTTTCTGATCAGGAGATCCTAATTTGATTAAGAAAAAAAAGAAAAAGAAAAAAGAGGCCAGCATGGTGTGGTGGTGCACACCTGTAATCCCAGCAGCTCGGGAGGCTGAGGCAGGAGGATCCCGAGTTCAAAGCCAGCCTTAGCAAAAGTGAGGCACTAAGCAACTAACTCAGTGAGACCTGTCTCTAAATAAAATCCAAAATAGGGCTGGGGATGTGTTTCTGTGGTCCACTGCCCCCAAGTTCAATCCCCAGTACCAAAAAAAAAAAAAAGAAGAAGAAGAAGAAGAAGAAGAAGAAGAAGAAGAAGAAGAAGAAGAAGAAGAAGAAGAAGAAGAAGAAAAGAAAGAGAAAAGAACAAGAAACAAAATTCAACTTTTATATATATTCAAAAATATTTATTAAACAAGTAAAACCAAAACTTAACACAGATTCTTTGGATATGCTGGGCTGGCTGTGGAAGGGGGACAAAGGTGGCTAGAGGTCCGTGGTGACTACTACTTCAACTTATAGTCTCTATCCATGTGCATCAGTTAATCATGGTTTCAGAGATATTTATTGAAAAATCTGATTGGATTCAGCTATCTCATCGAGCTTTAACTAAGAGTTTTCTTTCTTTCAAAATGATTTTGTTCACATTAAAAAGAACAACTCTAGTGGTCACATCATATTTTTTCACATTTGAAAGCAGGACAACAGTGCTTTGAGAAAGACATTACCTGCTGGGGAGCATATTGATTCCTAAGTCTCATTATGATGCATGCAGTCAGGCAATCAAACATTTTCTAAGTCATCCATCAGTCCACTGTTATTTTTTGCTAGTATTATGACTTTAAAGCTGAAAGAGTTGCCTATAACATACTTCCTTGCCTTTTTAAGGTTATTAGAAACCTAACCATATTTCAAAATTTATTACAAAAGTCATGTTGCAATAAAGAAAAAAATCTGCCTTATCACTAAGAAAATCTGATTCAACCATCCCACTACTAGGTAGTTATAGTTTGTGAGTTGTCCCCCAAAGATGTATATATTGAAGGCTAGTTCCCTAAAGCAGCAATGTCCAGAGATGCGTCTTAGGAAATGATTGAATCATGAAGGCTCTAACCTCATCAAAGGATTAGGCCATCAAATGGATAGATTTGATGAATTAAAAATCTGAATGTACTATTGTAGAAGGTAGGAACTACTTGGACGAATGAGGTCACTGGGGGCATGCCCCGGAAGCATATTTCTGGTGTCTGGCCCTTTTTCCCTCTTTCTCTCTGCTTCTCCAATACCATGAGCTGAGCTGTTTTCCTCTGTCACACCATTCTACCATGAAGTTTCTGCCTTGGAGTCAGCTGCCCATAGATTGAAACTTTTGAAACTGTGAATCAAAATAAACCTTTTGTCTTAACACAGTATATATTCAAAGCAAATAAAATCAATGTGTCAAAGATATATGCACTCTCATATTTACTGCAGAGTGCTATAGTAATAGTGTTCACAATAGCTAAGATATGGATCAACCTAAGGGTCCATTAACAGACAAAGGGATAGAGAAAATGTGACCATATATACAATAGATTACTATTTAGCTATAAAAAGGATGAAATTCTATCACTTGCAGCAACCCAGATAAGCCTGGAGGACATAAAGTGAAATAAGCCAGACAACAGAAAGTCAAATAGTACACAATCTCACTCGTACATAGAGTCTAAAAAAGTTGATCTTGTTAGGAAAGGTAGCAGATTAAGACAGTCACTAATATGCCATTATGTAAAAATGTGAGTATGTAACAGATGTGATTCGGCTATCTGTATTTGGGGTAGAAATGGGAGTTCAAAACCCAATAGAGTCAAATGTATGAAAGATGATTTATCAAGAGCTCTGTAATATTTGGAACAATCAATAAAAAAAAAAAGGAAAAAAAACAAAATAAATTTTTCTTTTTCTAAAAAAAAAAAAAAAAAAAAAAAAAAGTTGATCTTGTACAAGTTGAGAACATAATGGCAGTTACCAGAAGCTGAGGTGAGGGAGTGAAGAAGACAGGGGAGACACTGGAAAATGGGTACAAAAGTTATTGCTATATTGTTATTGTTAGGTAGGAAGAGTAAAATCTGTTGTTCCATTGCAAGATAGGGCAATTCTAATCAATAATAATATATTGTATATTTCAAAATAAGTAAAACAGAAGATTTTAAATGTTCTTACCACAAAGAAATGATAAATGTTTGAGGAGATAGCTATACTAATTAGCCTGATTTTATCATTATAAAATGTATAATACACTGAAATATTACAATGTACCCCATAAATATGCTCAATTATTATGTATCAATTAAAATAATATAAAATTTTTTAAAGATCTGTTATTAAATATTCTAATATAGAAGTTTCTTTTAAGGAGTGTAACTTTTAATGTTTTGATTTCTGTTCACAATATTATTCTTCCTGCTGTGCTGGTACCTGCCTCAATTTCCTCTATGGTTTTTAGATGTGAATCACTTCTAATCTCTCAAATGGGAAATCAAATAATCTTATTAAGAAGTATATGTATAAGGGTTAAAAAGGCTCTTTCTGAATGCCAAAAGCAACACTGTTTTTTTTTTTGTTGTTGTTGTAATTGTTTTTTGGTACCGGGGATTGAACTCAGGGGCCCTCAACCACTGTGCCACATGCCCAGCCCTATTTTGTATTTTATTTAGAGACAGGGTCTCACTGAGTTGCTTAGCACCTTGCTGTTGCTGAGGAAGGCTTTGAACTCCCGATCCTCCTATCTCAGCCTCCCGAGCTGCTGGGATTATAGGCGTGCACAACACTGTTCATTTTGAGTGAGCATCTGAAGTAGTTGGAGGATGTGTTGAATGATCCATTTTGGGCTTTACCACCAGATTTTTTACATTTGGGGCAAGATCAATGATTTGCATATTAAGCAAAAACCTCTGGTAAGTTAATACAGAGGTTTTATGGCCACTGTTTTTAGAAGTCCACGTGATATTTAGGTTCTCTGCTCCATCCTGAAAAGTTGTCATTTTGGGAGCTTAATTTGAGACATAAGGCATCATTGTACGTATCATCTGGTCGTTTGCTTAAAATTCATGGAACATTTTTACAATGTATTTGCTAGAAATGAACTCCTTGACTCTTCTAGGAAATAAAAATATAGTGACAGCTGATGAGAAGAAATGATTTTTTTTGAAGTTTTTCTAAGACTGCTTTTAACATCAGTCTTAAAGGGTGGAGTCTATACTCCAAATTTGGAAAGAACAACAGACAAGTGATTAAGAAGTTCTGCCTTTATTGCATAGCAAAAGAAGCTATACAGCAGGACCTTTCTTTTTTCACCACCTCCAAAGGTGGCTCACAGTTTTCCCACAGTATCCAGTTGCTGGTCTAGGTACACACACAACCTAGGTGATAATTCACTTAGATTTAAACTGCTTTTTTCAAAGCCAACTTTTCCAAACAATGCATCATCTACATTTTAAATGGTGGGTGAAATTCTACCACTGCTCTCAAAAAAAGGGACAAGGAGGTGTATTGTACTGGATAAAAGAAATGCAGAAAAGTATTGACAGTACAAGCAATCTATAGTACCCCTGGGGTAGAGAGAATTGTTGAAAGAGTTTTCTCACCATGAAAAAGCAATGAAGCACATAACATTGATTTTTATTTCATTATTTTTTGGAACCCTTTATTGAAACACCTGAAAGGAGGCCATCGTTTTTTGTTTTTTTAATTTTTTTTTAGAGAGAAAATTTTTTAATATTTATTTTTTAGTTTTCAGCGGACACAACATCTGTGTTTGTATGTGGTGCTGAAGATCGAAACCGGGCCGCACCGGGCCGCACGCATGCCAGGAGAGCGTGCTACCGCTTGAGCCACATCCCCAGCCCTTGTTTTTTTTTTTTTTTAAATATACATAATCCTTTTTTTCCCACCAATAGACAAGTCAGTGACATCAGCCTGTGCTTAAAAATAAAATTTATATTTAAAAAAGATTAGTGGAACTTTAGTCCCAACCCCAGGAAAGATTTGTCTTTAAGAAAAATGAGAGCTGGGATTGTGAGCACTTGCGTATCAGGTGTGAGGTGCTGGGTTCGAGTCTCAGCACCACATAAAAATAAGTAATAAAGGTATTGTGTCCACCTACAACTTAATTTTTTTTAAAAGAAAAAGAGAGACATATAATTGTTGGTGGTTACTTCATAAATTTAATCATTTGGAAAAAATAAATGAAAACCATCAAATTTTTCAGTCCTTCCTAGATTCTAAATGTGGTTTAACATCTTGATCCATTCACTGGTCAGTCTCCCTCTACTCTTGCAGATCAAAAATGAAAGAAGATGTTTCAAATTGCACAAAGAGGCAACAATTATTTCCCATATCTTTTATCATTCTCTGTGCACAGCATTTGGTGTTTATACAATCTTAAAACCAGAGAGTTTTAGACACTTACTTACTCCATTTACACAAGTATTGATAAGAAAGACATCTGCAGAACAAAGCAAACCAAATACAGTGTAAAAAAATTATATTCTTGCAGGGGTCGGGGGGGAAATCTCTGAAAAGTCACCTTTTCCAATCTCCTGCCCCTAGTCCTCCTAAATCAACATGTTGCTTCGAATGAAATACAATTCTTCCAAGATTGTAGGTTCTATTACTACTACTACTACTACTACTACTATTACTACTATTCATTTAGTCAAGTTAGCTAGCATGAACTAATGAGATAGAAATGAATTTGAGAAGTTTGGTTTTTAAATGTTGAAAAGTTAAGCTCACTGCCAAAGATAAATCAGCTGCAATGAAAGAGAAAGTGAATGGTTTTTCAGATCTAAAGAGAAGGTAGGTCTGTACATCTTCCAATGTATTATCCATCATAAGAATTTGTGACTTGAATATTGTAAATCAGGAAGAAAGGGATGAAGATGAAACATGTTTTTCATCTCCATGTTCATGCTAATTATAGGGGCCATCTGCTGTGGAAAAAGGTAAAGCAGAATATGTGCATTTAATTATTTGAATGTGGTCACATGTCAAGAAAATTTGCTCAGGAGGTTAAAAAAAAAAGTCAGACACAGCACCTGAAGATATGAGACTCACCTCAGGCTTGCTAGTGATGTGCAAAGTTTCATACCAAGGAACAAGACATCTGAGCACAATGAATTTAAGATTGCAGGGTGAAAAAATGAACATTCGTGATTTGCTCAAGGAGGTTCAGGGTCAGTAGTTAGGTCCAAGAGGAAAAGGGATTAATAGGTAGTAACAGACTGCACTGACTCTCCGCTGATGGTTCAGGCAGTATTCAAGGGGGCACAGCATTTGAAAGAAGCACAGCATTTGTGAGTAAAAATAAGGCCACAACTTCAAAAGAGTCACAAAGCATCATTAGCCTGAACAGTGCTTCATAGCTACCTCAATATAACTTAGTTTCAGGAACTAGTCAGTTCCTCAAAGTGAAGGGACATCTCTGGGATTCTGAAGATGGGTCCTAAAAGCTTAGAATTACCCCCAAATTTATGGCTAAATAAAAAACAATATAAACTCTGCAGTGTTTGTATCTATCTGGTTCTCTAATATTAGTTTCTTTCATGTCTGGAGTCAAGAATTGTTACAGGGTCAATGAGAATTTACCCAGCAAGTCTCAAGAATACTAGTGTTTCCCCAGACTTTATCAAAATTGGTATCTGGTAACACTAGACCAGTATTTGGGCACTTATATCACGTCAAATTAATTAAATAGGTCTTGAGATTGCTTTAAAATCTGCTTGTTCCCTAAATTAAATATTTTAAAATTGTCTAACAGGCTATTATAACTATGGATAATACAAGGGGGGAAAAATCTCATACGTTGTCAATAGATAAAAAGAAATTTTGAAAATGTGGTTTACTTTTGAGTAAAACAAATAACCCACAGTTTTATATCCTTGTCCTAAATCACTCAGAAGGGGAAATGCTAAAATATTCTTTTAAAAAAAGACCAAGAAGAAAAAAGGCTAGCAACAAGCTCAATTAAAACTATTTCAATATCCTTCCAGTAATTATCTATATTTTTAGGAGGAATCAATAGTGCTGTTTCACTCCAAGTGGCCCAGATCTAAGATTAAAGATCTCCCCACTGTCTAGTGAGGTTTTGTTAATACCAAGTGCTATTCCCCCAGCTGTGAAGTCAGTCCGCAGCTGCCTTAGCAAACCTTGCCAACCCTACAGCAACACATAAAGACAGCTGCCCTGCCTGTCCTACAGATGAAAGAAGAGTGCTAAAAGCCTAGAAAAATCTTTAGTGCTGGCAGGGCCTATGAAGGCAGCTGCTTGTCTGTCATACTGTTGCAGAGTGTGTTATGTGACAAGAGCTTCAGGAGATGAAGAATGAATTCGAATAATTTCTACCAATAACACACTATACTTCCACATTATTTTCATCATGAGATATGACACTGATTTTGATACTTTTAAGTTAAATTCTTTAATAGTCTATGCACAGAAGTAAACCCTCACCAGTAGATTAGATTTTCCTGATTTTTAATCTTAAAAAAATTCAAGCAGTTTTAATTTAAGCAAAAAATCCTGAATATTTGTGTCCAAAATTCAACAGTTATTAGTGGAAATTGATTTTCTAACATTAGCATTGTTATATCCTGGATGATGATACCAGGATACAACTGAATGTGAAGTGGACAACAACTTTATGGGAACTAACATTTGCAAAAAAGTGTTTTTGTTTGAATAAAATGCCCCTCCCTGTGTATATTCAATATGGATTAAAAATCTAAATAGTTTATAAGCAGCAATGACATATTTCTATTTTAAAAAATGTTTTTACTTTAATAAAAAATATTCACTATACTTAATGACCATGAGGTCTACTACAATTTAGTACTCTGAAATACTTAAAAGCGTATGCTGATATAATGCCCTGTGAGCAAAGATAACAAATATACAGATCCAGGGAATATTCAGTGGAAATATTAATAAAAATCCATATTACAGAAGTACTACTATCTGTATTTTAATAGATAACTCTTTGCTAATCACCATACTGAATATCAGAGGTGTCATTAGTTAAAAAAAAAAAGTGAGCTATAACTACCATGGTGAATATTTAAAATGGGGTACCAATTGTGAAATAAATAGCATTTAAGAAATATGGGTTGGCTAAAAAGTATTTTAAAGACTTGGTCCATCTTTTCATGAATAGGGCCTGAGAATCCACTGATTCTTTTCCCTTGCTGCATGTCTTCCCTTCAGTGGAATATTCTGATATCCAGCTGTGAAATGTGGAGGACTCCATTTCCCTGTTGGGGGCTATAAAGCAATGAAGCCAGAAGACCTTCCCTTATTGAGCCCTTTTTGACAAGGTGTTGGCAGTGTCTTGGAGGACTATGAGATGGGGTTTCCTCAGGCTCCAAGAACTGCCTATGCCTGCCTGTTAATGTTTAGCTAATAAATCTCTACATGTGCAACAGAATATGGTCTGAGATATGCTTTCCTTAGACTCTAATGATGAGGTTGTGGGAAGTAGCTAGTCCTTACTTAACTTCAAATTTCTTTGAAGGCTATCATTATCTACCAAAAGGAGCCTAACAGTAGGGCATGAACACATTGGCTTTGGTCAGAGTGGAATACTAAGCTGCACATTATATAAAAAGACTTAAGAATATTCCTATGTAAAGCACAATCTTGTCAAGTACAAAATTTCAAGTTCTTGATTATCACTAGTAAGAAACATTTTTAATAATATCTGGTTAGAATGATCTGCATAGGAACATAATTTTACACCAAAACATATGAAACCTAGTAAGTTCCAATAAAGTCAGTAATTTTGAAAAGTCCTGGCAACCTACTCACATAGAAAGAAGGCCATTCACTGATGTTTTATTAAGACACACATACACACAGAGTGAATATATTTATATTCTGAAACTGTGCAATGATTATTATGAACAGTGCAATAAAGAACAGAGGTCTCCTTGAAAAACCAATTTTATTTTGTTTGGATATACGTACCCACTAGTGGAATTGCTGGATCATAAGATAGTTCTGTTTTTAATTTTTTGAGGAGCCTCCATACTTTTTTCTATAATGGTGGCACTAATTTACATTCCTACCAATGTATACAGTGTTCCCTTTCTACACATACTCACCAGCTCCTGTTATATTTAGTCTTTTTGGTATTAGCTATTCTTACTGAGGTGAGATAAAATCTCATTGTGGTTTTGATTTGCATTTCCCTGATGATTAGTAATGCTGAGTACATTTTTTTGTGTACCTGTTAGCCATCTGAATTTTTTCTTTTAAGAGATATCTATTTAGATCTATTGTTCAATTTCAAACATAACTATTGTGATTTTTCTTGCTGTTATCGTTATTGAGTTTTTGAAGTTCTTTATCTATCCTGCAGTTTTCACTTTCTCTATGGCATGCTCTCCTCTGCTACAACTATGAGGATTCAAATCAATGCCCAAGCACAGCTTCAATCCTCTTTATCTTTATATCAATCATGTTTATGTGGATAAACGTAAAATCTCATTAATTTTTAATGAATGACCTCAAAATTTTAAACAGGAGGGAAACCTACAGTCTAAAAAGGTGTGAAAGAATAAAAGAGTAATAAGCAAGTCTGTACAGGTAATCCTGTACAACTTTGAAGAGAATGACATTTGCTGAACCTTTAATACATGCCAAATTCTGCCATAAGTCAATAGTCTAAATATTAACTATTTAATCCTCTCAAAAAACATGTAAAGCTCATACTGTAAGAATCTATTTCACAGTATGAATGAAAGGCACTCCGAGAAATATTCTTAAAAACACTAAATCTAATTTGCATTAAAGACCAATACAAAAGGTCTAACACAATTCAAGACCAAATTGTTTATCCACGGTTCCTAAGATGACAATCTAAAAAAACCTCCTGGACCCCAATATTTTACTTAAAACACAAAGTCCATTACTTACTATTTTGTAAATATATCAAGAACCCATTCCTTCTTTTATATTCCCAATGCTACCTCCAAAGTCAAATCATCAGAATGTCACACCCTATGGCAATAATCTGTCACCTCTCTTTTGGGCTCCTTTCATACTTCTGAAAATTATCTAACTGAAATCATCAACAGAAAAAAGTCACACACCTACCTGCTTTTCCAGTAATCTACATGAATGTTTGCATAGCGGGATCTAACCATTATTACAGTCCCTTATTTCTCAGTTAAACCTACTTACAGCACATAGTGGAGTGGCTGGCATACTGCAGAAACTCAAGAAATATTGGTAGCACCTTTGAAAAGCAAGATTTATCAAGCCCATTTTACAGAGGGGCTAAGCAATCTCAAAGAAGTTAAACCATTTAATCAAAATTACTTTTTCCCAAATTAAAATTTCAAAAACAAATTTCATTATAATAAACACTGAAGCAATGAAAACATGCTGTTGAATTACTTTTTAAATGGAGTGATAGATCTTTATAAGAGTGAACTCTAAAAAAAGTAAATTGTTTCAAAATACATACCTACAAATCTCTGAGGCATAAGACCTGTAACTAAAAAATGTACCAGTATGAATTAATTGCTTTAATAAGTATGTCACCACAGCTGAGCACTCAAGTAACAGAACAATAGTAGGTGGTAGGGGAGAACTCCACTGATACTTAGACAATCCCATCACTGATAGTTGAGTTTGGATAAACGACACTGTGGCATTTTTGAATTGTTATTTTAATATATGTGCTTCAAGTAAAGAAGAAATAGATGTTGTGGTATATGCTCTTTCCTTGTTTGTAATAATGAAAGTATAAATAATCCTCCTAACCTAGTCAGTTTAACTCATGTCTAATTTAATGTTCACTGTAAGGTTCAAAATATTACAGAACAAGAATCAATTTGCCAAAATTAGAACTAGCTATTGAAAACATTATCCACAATTAACTAAAACAAAACTTATGTGTTCAAGACTTCCTACTTGGGAAAAAAACCCTCTAGAATTCAGTATGTATATTTCCAATGATCATCTCTGGTGGGATTAATTTTCTTTTCTTTTTTTTAAAGAGAAAGAGAGAGAGAGAGAGAGAGAGAGAGAGAGAATTTTTTAATATTTATTTTTTAGTTTTTGGTGGACACAACATCTTTATTTTATTTTTATGTGGTGCTGAGGATGGAACCCAGTGCCCCATGCATGCCAGGCGAGCACGCTACAGCTTGAGCCACATCCCCAGCCCAAATTTTCCTCTTTTTACTCTTGTGTACTTTCTGAATTTTCTACAGACACCTTTAAAGAAAAAAAATACTTATCAGCAAGTCATTAATTATAGTTCTTCAAAATTATTATTTTTTCTAATTAAAACAGTAAGTTTTTGTTTTTTGTAAACACATCATTTTGATTTAAATTTTCAGAATTGTCCCTAAGTTTTTCTTTTTTGTTTATTAAACAATGTACATATGTATCAAACATTATATGGTACCTCATTAATAGGTACGACTTTATGTTTTTGTGAATCAGTTTTTAAAAATAAAATTTGATACAGGTAAGTGTGCCCACCTTTCTGTTGTTTATTAAACAAAAAAGAAAAATCAATAAATAATCTGGTGGTTTTACACGGTAATAACAAGAAGTATCACTTTAACCAATATAGTTAGAAAACATAAGAAATAAGCGTAAAAATAGAAAGAACGTTATATTTTTCATAGTTTACAGATGATAATTTTTTCCTTTGGAAAATCCCAAATAATAAATAGTAGTAAATATTAGATATTTATATTTACTAATAATAATATTACAACCCATAAATTTAGTAAAGTGATGGATACAAAGTTAATACACAAAAATCCAGTGCCTTCATATATGCGAACAAACTGATAAACCAAGTAGTATAAAAACATAGAAGGAGGGCTGGGTTGTGGCTCAGTGGTAGAGTGCTTGTCTAGCACGTGGGAGGCCCTGGATTCGATCCTCAGCACCACATAAAAATAAATCAATAAAATAAAGGTAATGTGTCCAACTACAGCTAAAAAAAGACATAGAAGGAAAAACACAACTGGCAATGACAATGACAAAAAGACAAAACACCTTGGAATAAACATAAAATATGTGTAAGAGCTCCATGAAAACCAACACAGACACTCGTCTCCAATACCTTGGATATGTCTAGAAATAAAAATGATGAAACGAAAATATAAAAAACACCTTTACCAATATAGTTACCTTAATGAAGAAATGTTACTTTGTCATCTGAAGTAAATTTTGAGTTTAGGGGCTGTACTTTATGTCAGATTAGCTTATTTCTCAGGTTTGTTCAGGGTGAGTGATAACCAATGTCAAATGGCTAAAGCTCCTCTGCTGTTCATGCTGGAGTTGCCAGTGTGAAGTCAGAGCACATGCCCTGTGACTTTTACTTTGGGACTCCCATTTACTTTGGGACTGTATTTTCTCTGCCAATGATATTGATAGCAGACATCACAGATTTCCAGCCTAATGTCTATTCCTCTCTCCACCCCTATTTCTTCGTTCACGACAAAGCTCCATTTTTTTCAGGCAGCCATTCTGATATTTTTCATGGAGGCTGGCTATGGTCCCAATCCCAGGAAGAGAATGGGAGTACAACCCACCAGTATAGCCACTCAGGCCTCATGCATAGAAGGGCATGTTTGAGGTTTAACGCTTTGTTGTCACTAACTTGAAATTCTTTGTACCTGTGGTTATAAATGAAGCATGGTGGGACACCAAAGCATGCACCCAGGGCTCACATGTATTGGTTTCCTCAGGACAGGTTCTTGGCCATCAATTTTAGGGCTGGATACCCATTCTGTGGAATCCCAACTGCAAGGCAAGGAGGTGGCCTTTCCAGCCCCAGGTTGATAATGCTGTGGCATGTTCTGGGGGAAAACCAATGGGAGCTTCTCATCCATCCAAGATCCAGATACCTCTGTGCACTCTGGCAAACAGGCAGAGATTCCTGGGGTTTTGTCCACCACTAGGGGTTTAATGTCAGGCCCATAGAAGGGAATATTCATTTCCCATTCCTGAAAAAGGGACTGAATTTTCATTTTGCACTGGGCCCTACAAATTATACAGCCAGCACTGGCAGATCCTGATAAGTATGAATCAATAATGGTGCTCTCACCCTCATCAACGATTACTTTGTACTTGCAGGGTAACTTCTGAGAAAGTTTTCTTACTGTTAAAAAAAAAAAGACACAGAAAAGAGATGCCCCCTTTTCTGCATCTGTAATTGTCAGTTCTGGCAGTGATGCCCAGTATTTTTACCACCATCTTGCAAACCACAAAATGATCAACCCTGAGTACAAAACCTATGAGGAAAGGCCAGCCTAGATGAGAAAATTATAAAAAGAAGGATCGGGGCTTTTATCACAACACAATTACAACTGTCCTAGCTTTGGATTCTTGTTATGTGACATGATCAATTTCCTTATTGTTTAAGATAAAATGGGGTTCTCTGTTAATGGCAGCTTTTGATAGGACTAATATAGATAGTAAATGACCTATTCTATAAACTTTGGAAAACAATGTACATTCCTTTGAGATGTCCCCAATTCTTCTGGATTTTATGTATTATATTGTCCATATTTTAAATCAAATCATTCAAAAACATCTCTCTTTAAATTCTGTTAGAATGTTTTCAGTGATTTACTTGATCATAGATAGATGAAAACAAATTTATTCATATCACCTGAGATGCATTATCTTATCTTGATGGATCAATAGGGGATATTAGAAAGAAAACCAAGTTTCTAGTAAATCTACTTTCTCTCGCTTCCATCCTTAACCTTCTGAAATCACATCATCATTGCATATACCCCATATAAATGAAGAATAGGAACAAACACATTTACACTGGGGATAGAAAGGGTGCACACTCTTATTTTACAAGACAATGACATTAAATAATTCTCATGTAAGGTGGAATGTCCTTGCTATGAGAGTATTCTGGCATCGAGATCTTTGTCCCTCAAATGGGCTGACTTCATCTCCACATGGCAAAATAACCATCACAGAACATGCCAGCAGATGCATCCTTGTTCTCACTAGCAGAACTCTTCCTCCCTCCTCACCTCTGGGTCCTAATCACAGGGAAGAATCTTTCACACTCAGTAAAGATCCTTATTGCCCATGGGTAGTTGCTCTATTACAGGGAACCAGCAGTTCAATAAGCCAAATGGACCTATCTTGAGTTGCCTCATTCTGTAAAGCAAACAATCCATTCCTAGAGATAATAATTTAAAAAAATGAACAGTAACATTCACAATTTGATACATTTGTGTTAAGTAAGAGCATCCAGGAGCAGGTTGGAGACAAAAATTTCATCTGATTTTGGGAAAAATCATAATCTCTTGTAAAAAACAAAAAAACAGTTAAAGCACATGATTATAGTTTTTTTTCTTTTTTAGAGATAACTTTTGGTAGTGAGAAAATTAATTAAACATTCTTTAGAAGCCATGGGGCTGAAGTCAGCACACTGACTAACAGAGCAGCTGTCAGTGCAAAGTGGGTTCCTGTCCTAATCCTGTGCTGACCTCAGAGTTGAGCCTGAGAACCTGTCAGAAAGGTGCTCTCACAGTAGAAGACATCAAGCAGCAGCTGCTGGAGCTCAGCAGGCTGCAGCCGTTTTCTCTCCTTTAAAAAATACAATGCCACTCTGATTGCATATTTCATGATCCAAGGGCACGTAGAGTTCTCATCACTGCTAGAGAGGACAGCAAGTTTTCAGTTCCATTAGTACATGGATGTCAAAGGCGGTGGTGGGGGGTGCTCTACTCAGGATTTGGAGCTAAATCCATACCTATAGGCATAGAGAGCCACAGTCATAGTCATATAATTGCCTTTTTCCCAGGAAATTAAAAATAAACAGTCATTGACCTCATTTATATAAACCAAAACAAAAGTGACTTCAAATTTCTTTTAGAACAGTTAAAGAATGAAATTAATGAAATACAAAAGAAAGTTAAGAGAAAAAGTAAATCATATGTAGTGTGAGAGTGAGAGACATAGAAATAAAAGATCATTCATTACATATTGTATATATATGAAATGATCACACTATACCCCATAAATCTATATAATTAAAATAATAAGATAATAAAATACAAAATACCATGACTTAGAGAAACACAATAAAGCATATTTATACTTTTTTAAAATTTGTTTTAATTAGTTATACATGACAGTACAATGATCTTGACATATCATACACTGAATCAAATGGGGTATAATTTCTCATTATTCTGAGTGTACAAGTTGCAGAATCACATTGGTCATACAGTCACGTATATGTATACAGCAATACTAGTGTCTATGCTCAGTGGTAGAGTGCTTGCCTAGCATGTGTGAGGCACTGGGTTCAATTCTCAGCATCGTATACTTTTCTTTTAATTTCGGGATGGCCATTTGTACAACAGTACTATAGGGGATAATACTCACAGTGGCAATAGTCGAATTACTTCTCCCTGGTTCTTCCCCTGAATATTTGGGGAAAATTGGAAATTCATGGTGAAGAATAAAGGAATGAGTGTGTCATGAGTTCTTCCTGCAAAACTATACAAACCCCTACAATGCCTGATTTGGGAATGGTCTCTGTCCCAGGTTTTGCTGCTCTCTCCCCAAGAGGAGGCATTTCCACTATCTCAAAGGCAGTACTGCCATTAAAAACACCTCTCTGTGATTTTGCTGCTGCTTCTACATTATTTGATGCTAAAAGTAATGGGATGGTTAGTTTTATGTGTCAACATGGCTAGGCTATTGTACTCAGTCATTTAGTCAAACAGTAATCTAAATGGTGCTGTGAAATTATTTTGTAGATAGTGTTAGCATCCACAATTACCCTAAATAATCTGAGTGGGCCTCATCTAATCAGTTGAAGGCCTTAAAAGCAAAATATAAGGTTTCCCAGAGAAGAAGAAATTCTGCCTCAAAACTGCAGTATTAACGCCTGCTGGAGTTTTCAGTCTGCAAGCCTGCCCTACATATTTCAGACTCGCCAGCCCCAACAATTGGGTGAGCCAATTCCTTAAAATAAATCATCTATAGCAAGATAATTCTTATTGGTTCTGTTTCCCTGCAGAGCAAACTGGTACAGATGGCAAAAACAACTTTTCTTCTTCTAAGTAGAACCCCTAAATCTTCCAACCTGTGCTGGGCATCTATCAGGGCTGGATCCTGATTCCAGGTATGATAAGGGACTAAGGAGCACCCCATAAACAAAAGGCCTAGAAAAGTTGAAAGTAAAATAAAAACATGGGTAAAGATATATCAGATGAACCCTAACTAAAATGAAGCTGGCATGGCCATATTAATGAGATATAAAACTTAAAAGATTTTAAGTGAAACATTAGTAGAGATGAAAAAAAATTTCACAATTACAAATGAATGGATTCCACCAAGAGATAAAAATCTATTTAAGCTTCTAAGGACTTCTAAGAAATTTTTCTTAATATGAAGAGCTATAAATTAATTTCAAAACAAAGGCTTTGGTGGAAACCTTTGTTTTATGTGTAGAGTTGGCATTCTGTGGCTCAGCAGGACAATTTTTGGTACTTCTTAGCTATCTCTGGACAATATTGGAAATATCTCTGAAAATTAAGAATAGCTAACATTTATTGAGTGCTACTTAGGCCCTGCAGCCTCTGACTTTCCAAAGACGAGTAATACAGGACTCATGCTGCTGGGATGGGACTCATGTTCTAGGCTTCTCTGGATCTTACTTTCCTTTTCAAAACAACAAAAGGCTAGACTATTTCCTAATTCCTCTTCTGTCCCTATACTGGGTGATTATAAATGAATGGGATTAAATAATAAATGAGCAGTTCTTTCAGAGATACTTAATGGATTCAGTAAAGCCTACCAGGGCCCTTCCTGGCACCCTTCTGGCCTAGCTCTCCACTGCTGCCTCCTGCTGCAGCTCCTATCCAGCCTCAGACACAAATCCTGAGCTCAGATGTGACCTGTGCCACTTAAGGTTCCTAAACAGCCTGTGATGGTTTTGTCTGTCTTCCCCTTGCTCCTGTGTCCTGGTATGAGCTATTCATTTCATTCTTTCTGCCTAGAAGGTCCTTTTTTTCCCTGGCATATTCTCTTTCTACTCAAACAGACCAGAAGTACTGTTGTTGAAGAATCTTCCTAAGTTCTTGAGGTAGGCCACAGTTCTTTCTTTCCCCATCTCCCAAAGTCTGGTGGGTCTCCTTATAAAGAATGGTCAGGCCTTTGACAACATGTGTCATATGGTCACATTTCCTGGCAGGCTTTTGTTTTTGCCTGTCTGCATACTAATGGTGATATTCCAGAGGGCAGGAACCATAATCTGGTCATCTCTGTATGAGTAACAATGGGACAGAACCTAGTACAGATTAGTCATCAACAAATATTTGCTGAAGACATGCATTTTTCTCTCTACTGATAATGTCGTCCAAGAGGATAAAAAAAATATCTTTTTAAACAGTCATGTTTTAGGACTGCACAGATTAACATGTAATAGTGTGGATATTATTACAAGCTATTAAAATGATGCTAATGATTTAGTCCACATATAACTTATATTTACTAAAGTGGAGTATTATGGGAGGGGTTAACTATGAGCATAAAATATTATCAATTTTTTAAAATCTAAAATATTTCCCACTACTAAAACTTCATTAGTAGTTTTGTTGAGATATAATTCACATATCATAAAATTTATCCATTTAAAGGGGACAATTTAGTGGTTTTTAGTACATTCTAGGGTTATGCAGTCTTTACCTCAATTTTAGAACATTTTAATCACCTCCCAAAAGCCTGGACCCATTAGCAGACATCCCCTATCTCTCCTCACCTGGCCCTTGGTGATGACTAATCTACTTTCTGTCTCTATGAAGCTGTCTATTCTGGACATTTCATATAAAGTGAATTATATGATACGCGGTCTTTTGTGACTGTCTTCTTTCATTTGACAAAATGTTTTCAGAGTTCATTCATGTTGTATTATACAATTCCTTTATCTTTTACAAAGTTTTCAAAAGTAAGAAAAAACACATTAAAAACTAAATTTAGTTAAAATTCTAAAATTCTCCCCCAAACAGCATAATATGAAAAGGGATCCTTGATTGAAGGAGATGACACTAAGATTCAAAGGAACTCAGGGCTATTTTTAAATAATTTTTATTTCTAACAAATTTTATTTGGTATATCAGTAATTTTTGACTGTGAAATGTGTAGAACAACATGAACACTGGATTCTGTTCACAAAAAAAAAGTCAGAGTAAATTTTTCTTAGACCTTATAAGAAATGTTCCAAGGTTAGCCCCCAAGTATATCAAAACTAGTTTGGATTTGCTCAAGTTATTTGAATAAAACAAATTATGCAACTGAGGGAAATAAGGGTTTGCTGTGGGTCTGTGCCAACACTGCCTTAAACACAGATATAAGGTTTTACTCTGGCTTTGGAAATGACATAAGTTAAAGAAATAAGATTGTCTATGAATAAGGGCCAAAATAAATAAGTGATATAGAGAATAACAATATACATCATATGTATACAGTTGGAGCTACACAATGGATTTTGAAATGAAATTCTTCCCTTTTTCATATATGAGTTTTAAAGCATTAGAGTATACAGGAATTACATTATTTTAACTGCCACTAGGAATTCGGAATTAATGACAGTCTACTATAATCTGCCTTTCATTGTAGCAATAAATCATTTCCAAAATACTGTTATTCATTTCCTTGTGGTAGGGAAATAGCGCTACCTTAAGTAATGCTTCAAAGAATAGGTGACAGACTGACAGCCGGAGATATTTGTTATATACAAAGGTTATAAAATATGAAAAAAATTTCAAATTGTTATTCTCAAGACACATTCCACCTATTTATAATAGTTATAGGAAAAAATAGCTTTTCTAAATAAAGAGTGCAATGAAGTTTTTCTATGAACTATAAAGTTTTGTTATATTTTTATTTACATGTAGTTTTTAAAAGTTGGAGTTCATTCTGAAAGATTAAATAGCACACCTTTAAATAAAAGGGTCCAGGGGCTGGAGTTGTGGCTCCGTGGAGGAGTGTTTGCCTAGCATGTGTGAGGCACTGGGTTCGAGCCTCAGTATCACATAAAAATAAATAAATAAAATAAAGTTGTTGTTTCAAAAAAATAAAACAAAAACCCAGAAAGAGGTTTCTAATGCAAAATAGTTTCCCCTATCTGAAATAATTTTTACACAGAAAAACTTTTCAGCATATAGAAATTCAAGCACATTACAATATAGGGTTTTAGAATTAAACAAAGATTACTTTTCACGTTTTAGTCCTAGAAACCCAAGTTGTGAACAATCCAAATAGCAAATATATTTATTTTAAGCTAATAAAACAAGTAGAGGGCTGGGGATAAAACTCAGCTGGTAGAGTGCTTCCCTCAGATGCAGAAGGCCCTGGGTTCAATTTCCAGCACTCCCCACCACACACACACACACAAAAGACAAGTAGAAAATATTGGATTACAATCCTTGATCTTTCAAATTTTACACTTGCAAAACCAGCATGTTTTATAACATAATACATTTATACCAATATTTTATTTCAAAGTACTCATAATCTTTTGAGCTACTAGGCATTCTATCAATAAAGCAACAGTGAAAATTACTTTCCTTTCTTGAAATAGTATGGAGGCTAAACATTGAGTGAAAATTCTCTGCACTGCCAGATCTCCCAGGGTTCAATCCCCAAACTCAAATCCTAACAACATTCTGTTTTACAAGGAAGGCTCTTTCTTTTGGGTGCAGTCTCAGAGGAACCACTGGTTTCCGAGTAGGTCTGTGATGGCCGCTCCTTGAATGGTGCAAAGCACAGGGCAGTGAAACACTACAGAGGTTTAAAACCCTGACAGGGACTCCTGCCTCCTTTTCAAAGAGAAAAACACAATCATGGTGCTGGATGGAAATATGACTGGCTGCTTTGTCCCTTTGTCTGAACAGCCTCCCTCTTTCACACGACAGGTAGGCAAAAGCACAGACTATGCTGAAGGTTCCAGACCTTTCCAGGACACTGAAACCCACCAGTTTCTGTGGATGTCTTTGGCAGACCCATTTTCTAGGGATGCTGGCTCTATGCCAGAGCCTAATTAAGCCACTAAAAATGCCAGATGGTTAACCCTCTCTGAACCCACCTACAGTTATTTGTAAAGCACTTTAATATACTTTCACTTTTCCCCAAAATAAAGATAGGTACCAGACCAATGTAGGAGAGGGTGAGTATGGATGTGTAAATGCAGGTACCACAGGCTAGCCAGCACTCATCGAAGGGAAGAGAAGCTCAACACTAGCCAAGGCTAGTGTTCAGGAAACCCTCCAAAATATATGTGTGAATTTAGATTTATTAGTTAGGATTTGGCGAAAAAACACCAAACAATTCTAGTTTAATCATGCTTTATCTTAGGGAAATAATTCTCCACTAAGAGAAAGAGAAAACAAGTATTTGGATCACAATGTCTGTTGTGAGTCCTTTTTACCATACGCACAAAACATTATAGAGCTTTTGAAATTCCCAAAGCCAATGCTGTTCATTAAAAAAAGAAAGCACCCTTTTAAGATTTAGGTGCTTTATCTTTTACAAAATGAAAAGATCAAACATAAAACCTTATTTGTAAGCAAGGCAATAGTGTCTCTGGGTCCCTTGCTAAGATCAACAGCAATGAGGATGAATGAGGGGAAGCAGTGACAATGGTCAAAATGGGTAAAAGGAAGCTCTATGTTGAGACCAGCCTTCCCTGATTGCAATCTTTAGACCCAGGGCCCAGAACTCTGTTTAACTACTATATCCTGAATAAGAAGTTAATTCTACTCTAATGAGAAGCAGTGAAGTCACTCGATGAGAGGAACACTGACTAACCTAATTGAGCCCATCTAATCTGATATCAGGGCAGATCTCTGTTTGAAGATAATTTAAGACTATCTCAACTGGAATTTAGGAGAAATGCAGGAAATCGATTAGTCAGGCTAATTATTTTCTCTTTTTGACAACAGGGCATCCCACTATACATAGCACATAATTAAGTAATTTTTTCTTGTTCTATATTCTCTAGTAATAGACACCTGCTACAGATGTTCAGCTTCTAACTTCCTGCAAACATTAGTATGATTTTCAAGAGTCCAAAATGATAGGAATCACTTTTCAACTACCCAAGACCCAATTCTTATGCCCTTTTTATCCCAAAAGCTTTTTTCCAGGCTTCTCATGCTTCGTGTACTTGGACTTACCACTCCTATTTCTTTGTAGAAAAACAGTACCAAAGTCGACTGCTTTCCCTAAAATTGCCATGGATGCATAGGAATATTCCTATCCAGTGACGACAGATGATTTCACACCTATACAACAACACAATATGGCCAAAACAAAAGGGTGGCTTAATTAATTGCTGGCCAAGAGCCATGTTCTTTCCAAATCAGGGCTTTGGCTAGATGGCATATGGTTTGTTATTTCTTACAAATATGAAAAGCCTTTTGAAGTGATTATACTTGGTATCTGTCAAAATAATTCCATATATGAAACAGCAGCATAGAAAAATAAAGTACTATTTGTTAAAAAAAATACAGAGAGAGAAAAGGAAAGAAAAAGATTTCACTGTAAGAATTTGAAGATGGTTCTCATTTTTAAGAATTAAAACAGTGACCAGAATACCATTTACATGAATATCACTTTGATTCCACCTAGTACTCCACATACAAGATGCCAACCTAGAAATATTAGCGTGAACTTACAAATATTAACATGAAATATTATTTTCAAAGTGGAAGGAACAGTCTTCATTACTGGCCAATGTTTTCAAAGATAAAACATATTTGGTATTTAATTTTTATCTTATTATTTATTATATTAAATTCAACTGTGGTGCCATAGTTTGTTTTTCAAAATCATGCTTGCAATGAAGATTTTAAAAAGGCATTTAACCTGAGTCCTATGACAGTAAGAGTTTTAAAATATTCGTCTTTGTATCTCCAGTACCTAGAATGCAAGAAGTGATGCTGAATTGCCCTCCTTTGACCGTCACAACCTCTAAGAGAGCAGCACAATCAGTCCTTGCACACTCTGAGAAGTGCAAGACCCAATAGGACTTGTAAACATCCACTTACAGGGAGACTGCATTCCAATATTCACCTGACAGAAAGTAGAACAACCTTGAGCTGGGGATGTGGCTCAAGCGGTAGCGCGCTCGCCTGGCATGCGTGCGGCCTGGGTTCGATCCTCAGCACCACATACAAACAAAGATGTTGTGCCCGCCGAAAACTAAAAAATAAATATTAAAATTCTCTCTCTCTCTCTACCTCACTCTCTCTCTTAAAAAAAAAAAAAAGCAGAACAACCTTGAACTCATAAGGTCTTTCTTGTTATACTTCAAAATGCTACTAGTTGATGGACTGAATTAGAAAAACAACACTGGATCTTCATCTCTACATACCCCAATACGTAGCACAAAGTCTATCATTTATTAGAATTTTAATAAATCTTGCTAAATAATGAATTGTAGAGATGAAATACTGTATTCAAATAGTAAATGGATTTTCATGGTAGACTGGAACAGATTTCTAAACATTTTTTTCTTCTGCTATTATAAAAGTTCTTCTCCATAGGACATGGAAGAGGTGATACACTAAGAGTTATTTATTCATAACTTGTGCTCCTTAGAGTCCTAAAAGCAACTAAAAATAATAGACCTTATTAACACAATTGATAGCCATGGCCTCAAGTCACTGTAATGTACTTGCTAAGATCAGGGAGCGCAGGGCTCTTGCACACTTACCACCCTGCACTGGGAGAGCACGGCGACGAGAACACAGTGGATAAACCCCAAGGCAAGCCGGCAAAATTAAGTTACGAGAGGCAGGCCCTTCAAAGTGATTTAGAATGATGCTGCAATTATACATGATAGAAACATAAAAATGGTCTTCACCTTAATCTACTTTAAAATTAAGTCAAGATTATTCACGCTGGAGTCATGGAAAAGCACTGTTATCAAAGAAAAACATGCAACATCTGTGGCAGAGGTTATTTAATAGTATCCACCCTGTTGATCTTTCGTTCTTCCTAATCTACTATCTATTTTCAGTTAAAAATCATTAAAGTCCACCATATGAGAACCTAGACAGAGGACAAAAAACACATATTTTTTTTCCCATGGGGGTGGTAACCAGATGTCAATAGCTGCAGCTGTGACTATATAATTACCTGTTTGCATTAACGTAGACCACAGTTTAGATTTAATAGGTCAGATGACAATGCAGCAAAATGCATTTAGCCTATGATTACCCCTTTCCAAACATTCTCTCACTCGCAACTTCGACCCTGGGAACATAGCAGGCACAGACTTAGGTCAATAAGAAACACTGGCCGGCACAATAGGCCTTGCCTCAAACAGCGCTGTTGACAGACACCAGCACAAAGGAAATGAATAGAGTCCCCCTCAGTTCTCACACAGAGCGAAGAATGACTCAGTGTACTGCTGCTTTGCTGCTCTGTTTGTACAGTGTATACAGCTTTTGTCCTCAGCCACTGTTCACAGCTCAATGGGGGCTAAAGAGCCTAGGAAGTGAAGGCGGAAGAATGCTCCCCACTCTTCCCCTGGCCAGCAGTTGCATCCATATGCACATGACAGGTCAAGTGAGAACTGGAAAGTCACTAGAGGAAACTCTTCCTGCCCTAGCTGACATGCCTCAAGTATTTTTTTGAGTTAAAATACAAGTAAGGCAAAACAGAAAAGTTATCATTAGTTTAACATCAATGTAGTTACTGACTGAATTATTATTCCTGCTCATTTTTTCTTTTCTGTCGTATGTCTCCTATGACCACTTACATAATCTTTTTCAGAGACTTGTGTTAGCTGCAAAGAGAAACCAGGGTTGGCTCAAAGTAGGGAACTAAAGTAAAGTAGGCCACGACTCAGAGTCTGCTGGGATAGGGCCACAAAGCAGTCTAGGGGGTAAGATCCAGGTAGGGGGTTTGAGTCATCAGTAAGGGATAGCAGTGGCATCTAATTTTTTTTTAATTAATATATTGTACCAAGCACATACACTTTTGTCTTCAAGCCTACCTCCTAAGGTAACAAGTTAAAATGATAAAAAGCCCAAGCAAGGAATAAAACAGAATTCTAAGACAATTCAGTGGAGACTATGGACACACAGCTTCTGTTGGCTTAGAATGGTTTGCTTGACACTGGCCAAGAAAACCTAGCTATAGCAAGGCACAAGCTCAAGTGCTGAATGAAATGTCATTTCCCTAAGCCAAAACTATGCTGGTAGAATTACATCTGCATTTAAGTTTTAGAATCAGTTTATATTTAAACCTAGTTCTATCAATTAACAGCTTTGTGACTTTGTATAATCCCTCTACAACTTCACTTCCTCATCGTAAAATGGGATGTTCATCCATTTCTTCACTCAGAAAAACCATTATTTTGTTTATTTTTACTTTTTAACCTACATAATATTTATATTTATTTGTAGGGTACAGTATTATGACTCAATACACATATACAATGTGTAATGATCAAATCTGATCAAATCATGATAATTAGCATTTCCTTCTCAAATATTATTATTTCTATATGCTGGGAAACTTCAAACTCTTCCCTAGTTATTTCATAATATAATTAATTATAATTACATTATAATTAATATAATTACATAACATAATATGTAATATAATTCATTTCTAATTAATTGCTGTAGACTATGGTTATCCTACTGTGCTATACAATAGCAGAACTACTTACCCCCAACTATACTTTGTACTCATTATCCATCTTCTCTCTATCCTACCCTCCACCTATCCTTCCCAGTATCTAATGACTTCTCTGCTACTTCAAAAAATAATTATTGAGATAATAATAATAATAATACCTATTTCCTTGGTTACAGTGAAGATAAAATCAGTTAATCCATGTGAAGTACCTAGAAGAGCACCTGCAACCATGTGTTTAATAAATGTTACCATAAGTTTGAGCCTATACTGCCACTATAGTCACTACCAACTAATACTGATATCACACTACGACCACCACTCCTGCAGTGAGCACACTAACACATTCATGACTCTACAGGAAAATATTTCCAGAAGATTGAACTTACTGAATCTTGAGTCCATGAGGATGTCCCATGTACCCAGAGGCCGTGTTCAGTGGTCCTCAGTAATTCAAGCTTTATGGATGCTACGATGTGACATAGCCACATATATATAATCACACTAAGCTATCTATAGTAAAACTCTTAAAAATGTATATGATTTGATATTTTCCTCAAATCTAAATCAATGTATAGCCCAAGTTATTCTTAGGAGGAAAAAAACAATAGTAACCATTAATTAACTAATTGGAATTTTAGGGACCAAAGATTTTTCTAAATGATTTATCTAAAATATTAATATTTTTATAATGAAGGAATGAGGGACAGAGCATCAGGTAATTTGCTGAAGATCACACTATTTGATAAGCAAACCCAGGAAATGTGACTTCAGATCTTGTCATAAATATTACACCATACTGTCTCACTGATATTCCTGTGAAGGTATCTATAACAACTTGCTAAGTACTACTGTCCTTATGCTTAGCCAAGGAAAGAAGATACTGTTTCAGAAGGTCTGGCATAGAATCAAAAACAAATTCAGAGTAGCCTCATAAATGGTAATATGCTATGAATTAAAATATGCTTACGGTATGTCCTTTCTTCTTTTTTGAAGAATAAGCAGTCAGTTGTTGACCACATCTAGTCTTAGGAGTCAAAAAGTAAAATGCCTTATTTAATTGCTTTCATAAATCCTCATCACTATACAACCATAATTAGTTTCATGCTTATGAATTTTATCTTACATGTTAATTATATCTGCAATGATTCTAAGAATGCAAAGAAGTTAATTAACGAAAAATGACTGCCTCAAGGATAGATGCTTTAAGCATATAAGTGATTACAAAAAGAAAAAAAAAGTCCAGTTTCAATTACTTTCAGAATGCCTATGTTTAAATCTCCCACAGTATTTCTCTTAAAGGAACATCAATTCTAAGCAAGAACAATGTCAGAAGTTTAAGTAAAATGCTGTACTTATTTTTAAAAGTTCATTCATATAGCTGTGATTCAATTTATTCTTCAAAGTATGAACTTGTAAACATATACACACATTCATGAATGATCTGGGTTGTAAGTAAATTTTAAAATAAAAACAACAAACTTCCACATCTAGTAGTTATGTGAGAACAATTAAGCTGACCAAAACTTCAGCAAAAAAGAAAGAAACATAGTGTGATTAAAGTACCAAAACTATTTAATTTTATCACTGATCCAATAGCTTAGAATTGATAATAAGCAGAAAAAGAAAAAAGAGCTAATCTCAAAGAACATAATGAAAAAAAAAGGAGAAAGTTACTTAAACTTTCTCCATTTTTTTCATTATGTTCTTTAGAATATAAAAATTCTAAACTTCTATAAGTAGTAAAATAGCCTCAAAATATATAATCGCAAAAATTTAAATAATTACTAGCAGAAAAGATAAACACACTGTAATAGTTGTTTTATAAACAAAATATTTATACCAATTGACTCAAAACTGGACAAAAAAGAAACTTGAGAAATTAAAAAAGGAGTATTTTTCTGATTCCAATACAATTACACTAGAACTCAATCATAAAAACTCTCTCATTTGTTTAGAAATTTTAAAAATAGCATGAAAAGGTATGTGAAACATTAGCAAAGTTGCTCAAATATGCTATATAACAGCACAATATTATATAGAATACTAAAAAAGCACTTTAATTCTTGTGAATTAATTTATTTAACAATTTGCAGTTTGGCTTTTAGTCCTTTTGTCATTCTTAGAACACTGATCACAGTTCACCATTAGGCATACTATGGATAAAAATATGACCAATGTTTTTTCATTATAATAAATTTCTATCCATCTTATTTTATACTTATTAGAGATCTTCTTAGGCTGGGCTATTCCAAATGACAATTTGTTAAAGTTAGTTTGGCATCTTCAAATTTTCCATCCCTGAAGGCATACATTTGTGATTCTTTGACTTCAGTGTGCATATGTTGTTTTAAAAAAATTAGTGTGCATATCATTTTTAAAGAGAAATGTGGAGAAATTACATGTGTGTGCTTAAAAGCAATCTTGATTCCTGAGTAGATTTCTTTTTCTCCATATTCATAACATGCCTACAAAACACAACAAGAATCATTTGAAAAGAGGTAGGAGAAGAAAAATAAAAACAAGAAACTTGAAATAAATGTTTAGAGATACATTGGATATGCACTTGAATTTTAAATTTTGTGTTAGATTACATACCACAGTATTTCCCACTCCAAAATACTAGTTCAATACAAATACCTAAATTAGACTGAAAATATAAAGGCCTGACTTACATTTCAAATCATTAACTCTAACTATGTTGTCCAAAGGTCAAACACCTTCCAAAAGTAGTGGCGCATGCATATAATCCCAGCAGTTTGAGAGACTGAGGGGTGGATCCCAGGTTTAATGACAGCCTCAGCAACTAAGCTACAAGCAACCTAGTGAGAATAAAAAATAGAAAGGACTGGGGGTTAGTCCAGGGGTAGAGCACCCCTGGGTTCAATCCCCAGCACCAGAAAATCATAAAATAAAAATAAAGCTGGGCGCAGTGATGCATACCTGTAATCCCAGCAGATAGGGAGGCTGAGGCAAGAGAATTCTGAGTTCAAAGCCAGCCTCAGCAAAAAGTGAGGCGCCAAGCAACTCAGTGAGACCCTGTCTCTAAATAAAATATAAAATAGGGCTGGGGATGTGGCTCAGTGGTTGAGTGCCCCTGGGTTCAATCCCCAATGCCCAAAATAAATAAATAAAAGGTAGTCCAGGTGTGCCTAATAGTGTGTCTTTTACAAAAGGTAAGAAAAGGAATGAGGGTGGGAATACTTGTTTGTGGATACTGATTCCTGGCTGAGAAGCCATGAGGGAGGGACACAGGCACTGGTCTCTCCCCATTTCTCTCTCTCTCTCTTTCTTCTCACTGCCCATCTGTGTGATTCTTCTCTCTGTTTTTTAGATCAGCTCTCTCTGTTCCCCAATCTGCATGGCATATGATACGTGTTACTCAGAGCCCTCGAATTTACAAGTAAAACCTCAATGTTCAATTCCAGCAGATGGAATTTGGATTGGTTCCAGCTTGCTTCAGGTATCTAATCTGGTGTAATAATCACCTGTGGCCAGGTGGAAAAGGCCATATTGGTTTGACATGGCTGCCTACAGACCAGTGCCTGGCTGGCAAGAGATAACTAAAGGTTCTGTTGTGAGCAGCAAATGGTATAGGTGTTAAGCATCAGTATATAACGTATGAGTGAGCCTAGTTTGCTTTTTTTTTTTTTTTTAATTGTGGCAATGGGGGGTTGAACCCAGAGGTGCTACATTTCCAGTCCTTTTTATTTTATTTTGGGTCTTGCTAAGTTGCCCCGGTTGGCCTTGAACTTGCCACCCTTCCACCTCAGCCTTCAGAGTAGCTGGAACTGCAGGCATGTGCCACCGTGCCCAGCAAGCACTGTACTTTCTGATGTAATCCTTGCACCTCCCTGTGCCCAGTTGGACAATCAAGGTGGAGGGCATTGCTTGTGGCTTTAGTAAAGGACAGGTTGTTATCTGGGGTGGAGCAAGGATTTTCTCAAGGAGCAGACTTGTACAACAGAGAAATATGTGGCCAGTGCTGCCTCAAGAAGCTGACAGGTCATGTTTGAATAGAAGCTATTATTTCTTACTCTCAGATGATGGGAAACATAGTTTTTTTTTTAAAGTTTTTAATTTGTTCTAATTAGTTGTACATGGCAGCACCTCAGATACAGTGTTAATCTCCAGGATATATAAAGAGCTAAAAAAAAAAAAAATCACCAAAAAACCCCAAATAACCCAATGAATAAATGGGGTAAGGAACTGAACAGATACCTCACAGAAGAGGAAATACAATTGATTAACAAATATATGAAAAAATGCTCAACATCTTTAGGAATTCGAGAAATGCAAATCAAAACTACTCTAAGATTTCATCTGACCCCAGTCAGAATGGCAATTATCAAGGAAACAAAGTATTTTATACAATCTTGAATATATAGATTTAAATAAGTAAAAGTTAGAATGGCAAAATCATTTTCCTCTTCTCTCTCTCAGGTAAAACACCATTATATACTATTTATTTAGTCTGTAAATCCTAACACAATCCTTTATCACTTCCCTGTCCTCTTCCTACCTACCTACCAATTCCTACTCTGAAATACCTTTTGAACAAGTTAGCATCCACATAGGAGAGAGAATATTTGGCCTTGCTTTTTAGGGTTGGCTTATTTCACTTGATAGTGTGATAGTCTCCAGATCCATCTATTTTTCCAGCAAAAGTCATAAAGTCATTCTTTTTTATGGCTGAGTAATATACCATTGTGTATATATACATTTTCTTTATCTATTCATCTGTTGAAGGGTAGCTGGGTTGGTTCCATAGCTTAGCTATTATGAATTGAGTTGCTAATAAATATTGTTCCATCCATGCACTCTAGATTAGAGTTTAAGGGCATTTCAACATGGTACTTAATAGCAAAGGCTCTGCAAATTATTATTAATGAGTAACATGTGACATTGGACAAGTTACTTAACTTCTCTTTGCCTTTGGTTGCCTTCAAATTGTAAAATGGGACTAATAATAGTGTGTATTCAATATAAATCTAAGGATTAATGAGTTACTGAATATAAAGCATTATGTGGGCAGATTTTAATAAGTAAAAGTTAGTATGGGCCTTAGCCAATTATCCTTAAATATTAGCTTCTTGTTTAAAAGTTATTCCTGTTCCTTAGAATTATGAACCTGAATTCTATTCTATTAAGCCATTCAATTAAAAAAAACTCCTGTTTTTTTTTTTAGATGTTGATGGACCTTTATTCATTTACTTATATGCGGTATTGAGAATCGAACCCAGTGCCTCACATGTTCTAGGCAAGCACTCTACCACTGAGCCATAACCCCAGCCCTCATGATACTAAAAAAAGAAAAAAAAAAAAAAGATAACATACTGAATAACTTATTTTCCTTTAAAAAAAGATGACTGAGAGGCTGGGGCTGGCTAGACCTCAATAGTAGTCTAACATTTGTGAGGCCTTGTACTAAAAAACAAAATCAAAAAACCAAGGGGGACTGTTATGGTTTGGATGTGAGGTGTCCCTCAAAACTTATGTGTGAGACAATGCAAGAAGATTCAGAGGAAAAATGATTGGGTTGTAAGAGTCTTAACCCAATCAATGAATTAATCCCCTGATAGGGATTAACTGAGTGGTAACTGAAGTGGTAGGGTGTGGCTGGAGGAGGTGGGAACTGGGGTGTGGCTTTGGGCATATATTTGTATCTGGCAAGTGAAGACCTCCCTTTCTGATTTCTGATTATGATGTGAGCTGCTTCCCTCCGCCACACTCTCCCGCCATAATGTTCATCCTTGTCTGGAGTCCCAAGGAATGGAACCAGCCTTCTATGGACTAAGACCCTCTGAAACTGTGAGCCCTCAAATAAACTCTTCCTCCTTTAAAATTGTTCTGCTCAGATCTTTTAGTCACAGCAGTGAAAATGCTGACTAAATCAGTGATGTACTAAACCTATTTAAGAAAAAAGTCATAATTAATAGAAGAAGAACTTTGATTATCTTACTAAGTCATCCACTAGAGAGGCAGAAATAATTTGGAAAGTTTAGATACCTATTTGAATAATTTCAAAGAAGAAAGGAAATATTGAGCTGGGCATGGTGGCGTACACCAGTAATCCCAGCTACTGAGGAGGCTGAGACAGGAGCATCTCAAGTTGAAGACCAGCCTCAGACACTTAGCAAGGCCCTGTCTCAAAATTGAAAAAAAAAAAAAAAAAAAAGACTGGGGATATAGTTGAGTGGTTAAAAACAAAAGAACCACTGGGTTTAATCCCCAGTACCTCTGCCCCCAAATAAATAAATATAAAGACAAAACTGGGGTCTGGGGCGGTAGCTCAGTGGTAGAGTGATTGCCTACCACTCAAAAGGGTTTGAGTTAGGTCTCCAGTGCCACAAAAGAAAAGGAAAACAGAAGAAATCTAGAAAGAACTCTAACAGAACAAGATTTTCTTTACTTAAAAAAACAAAATTTAAGCCAAAAATAAATCTCAAGAACTCTTGTAGGCTTTTAAAATAACTAGAAACAATTCAAAACTTTTAATGAATTCTGCCCTTTCTCTAGTTACTAAAGTAATATCTGAAATGGAAAAAAAAAGACAGTAAAGAAAAACTTAGTCATCTGCAACAAAAGAAGAACAAATATGGTTATACAAGGTAAGAAGAAAATAGGAAAATTAAGCTTCTGCTCAGAGGTCAGTGAGCATCTTCTATAATGTCACATCACTGTTGAATGTATATTCACCTATTTTTCTTATTTTGATTCTGAAATACCAGCTATTAAGAAAGGGATTAAAGAAGACATGGTGAAATCTGAAACAAGAGTTAGCTCTTTTTCAGAACACATTTCTCCCTGAACCCATTCATTCATTCTTTAAATAAAAGCATCTATTACTCTGTACTTGCTTGAAGAGAACCGTGAACAAGAAGCAACAAGTGTTATATCATTCCTACTGGGCTTATCACATGGGAAACCTCTGTCCAACAAGTTCAGCAACACTTTGCTAACCTTATTCACTGCCACAAGAAGCTGTGGCTTCACCTGCAATTCAATAACATTAGTGAAACTAGAAGATAACACCTATTTTGCTTCCATATCATCAGACCTCCAGATCATGGATTTTTAATCTATGATCATGGACACCTAAAGGCCAGTGGGTGTGTTAAATGAAATGCGCTTACTGGCCCCCATGACTGCATGCAAAATGTTATATGTACATACGTGTGCAAATTTTCCTAGACAATGTGCTTTAACTGTGATCTAAAATGGGCCTAGAAAGTATAAATGCTCACTACTCTAGGTGTAGGAAATTCCCTAGCAATTCTATCCTACTGAAAAGGCTGCTGCCATATACTAACTCAAAAGGCACTTGGGAAATTCCTTATCTGACATTTCTTAGCACAATATTCAACGAGTTGAACATAATTGGCAAGTTATGCTTTGCTCATCTAAATTCCATCCTAGAATGTTTTGAGTACCAGCAATCTAGTCAGTCTGTCAGACAAAGACTTCTTCCAAAACAACTGTTTACAGAACTTAGGCTCCAGCAACTCTTGCAATATAATCCTTGTGTATAACGGAACCACAGAAAAATAACTCCTTAATTTGTGGTTAGAATAACCACTGTAGAACAACCTACAGTGGGTGGCACAAAACTATCACAATTATAAAGTAACCAAGCAAATAATATACTATGTCTCTAACAGATAAAATGTTATAAATCCAAAACATACATTGCTATAAATAACATCTGTGGTTATTTGCTGAGATACTCTAACATTGCAATGACAAGGGCTACTTTTAAGCATGTTTTATAAAAGAATAACTAAAGCTATTTGACAGGAGACTGGGTGGCACCACATGTATTGTCTGGGCTAAGAAATGATGTGGACTGCACTGTATAGTAACATTGGGAAAGCAGTGACTTTAATATAAACAAACAATGGATTTTCCTTAAAAGCCATGATAAGGGAGAAGAAGGCAGCAGAAGTGGTACCATGGAACCAGCTGACCTGCAATTGGGCAAACCACTGAATCAGAGCAATCAGTGTGTCTGTGTGCATTATTTGTTGACAGCTATAATCAGATCATTGCTCCCAAAATTAAAATCATAGATTTTGGAGTGGGGAAAGGCTCATAAGCACCAACATACAGCAGAAACTGAGGACCAAACTGGGCCTGTGACTTGTTCAAGTTCACAAAACAGAATGAAAAGAAATTGAGTCTCCTGGCTCTCTTATTACACTGCCTTCTTTGCAGAGAAAGGTATTTTTAATTGAAATATAATTCTCATGAGATACAATTACCAACTTAAACAATTTTATGTCTTTTAGTATATTCACTAAAAACAGTTGTGCATCCATCACCACAATTTTGAACATTTCTATCACTCCCCAAAGAAATTGTATTCTTTAGCCCTTACTCCCTTCAGTGTCCCTTTGTCACCCCTTCTACTTATCCCTAGGCCACCACTAATCTACTTTTTCTACCTATTTGCCTATTCTGGACAACTCACATAAATGGGATCATACAATAAGAAGTCCTTTGTGACTCCCTTCTTTCGTTTAAGAATAAAATTTTCAAGCCAGGCACAGTGATGCTCACTTGCAATCTCAGCTACTCAGGAGGCTGAGGCAGGAGGATCACAAGTTTGAGGTCAGCCTTAGCAATTTAGCAAGACCCTGTCTCAAAAAAAAAAAAAAAAATTAAAAAGGGCTAGAGATGTAACTCAGTTGTACAGCACCCCTGGGTTAAATCCCTAGTATACCACTCTTGCCAACACAAAGAATAAAATTTTTGAGATTCAGCCACATTGTGCCCACGGCTCCGTAACTTCATTACTTTTATAGCCAAATAATATAACAGTGTGTGGAAATGCCATATTTTCTTTATCATTTATCAGTTAATGAACATTTAGATTGTTTTCACCTTTTGGCTATTGCAAAAAATGCTGCTATAGACATTTGTATGTAAGTTTTGAGTGGACATGTATATCATTTTTCTCAGTTATGTACACATAGGAGTGGAACTCCTGGATCATATTGTTACTGTAACCACATAAGAAACTACAAAAAAGTTATCTAGAGTAGTTTGCTCCCTTTTATATTCCCACCCATTAAAAAGTTCTAGCTTTTAAATCATAACAATCATATCATGAACTCTTTAATTTTCGATTATAGGTAAGTGAAGAAAAAAATTCAAGTGTTGATAAATATAGTTTATCTACCATTATATGAAACCCAGATTCAGTGTTCAGAACAAAAAGATAGCTTCAAATTACTATTTTTAAAAGGGCTATAATATAGTAAATATTCTCTTTATTATTTACATCATATCAAAATATTATACATGAGATAAATGTCAAACACTTAAAATTTGGGGGAAATCTTTTTTTTTTTTAAAGAGAGAGTGAGAGAGGAGAGAGAGAGAGAGAATTTTTAATATTTATTTTTAGTTCTCAGCGGACACAACATCTTTGTTGGTATGTGGTGCTGAACCCGGGCCGCACGCATGCCAGGCGAGTGTGCTACCACTTGAGCCACATCCCCAGCCCTGGGGGAAATCTTAAGAAATAAACTAAAAAGGACAAAATGAATTTTTACTAAGTGACATCTATATAACTTCATTCATTAGAAGGGGAAATTATTTTTAAGATAGAAAAGTGACATATGTTCAACAGGGCAAAGCAAATATAGTATACAGATTTAGAACAGAACATAGGAGCTAGCATCTATAACCATTCAGTAAAGATAATAAAGAGCTATTGCCCAAATGGATTAGTGGTAAGCAATTTGAAGACCAACAACTTTATAAACTATTTAGAAAACTGCACATTCTGGATGGCAAGGGCCCTGATTCTATTTACTAGGTATGCAACCTATACTGGAAGGCTGGGAAAAGTCTATGTCTATGACTAGTTAAGTGCAAAGGGAGATTAAAGAAGAATCTAGCCAAGCATCACTAACTCCCATGAGTGTTTCTGTCGAGGAGAGAGTCCAGAATTTGGGGAACAGCATCAAGTAGACAAGAGGCTAGGAGGAAGTATAACTAGGAACACAAAGAGAAAGTAAAGATCCTGCAGATGGTCAATTTCCATATATAAAATGGTAATAGTATTTATGTCCCAAGACCATCTTCCTGCATACTTAAATCATCTCTAGATGACTATAATACCTAACACAATATAAATGCTATGTAAATAGTTGTATTGTTTAGCGAATAATGACCAAAAAAAGTCTGTACATATTTTCAGTACAGATACAATTTATTTTTCTGACTATAGGCTGACTATATAGTCTTTCTAGTTCTGCTATTACAAAGACTTTATTCCAAGGAAATAATCAGATACTAAAAGCAAGTTTTATGCACAGAACTGTCACAGAAGTATCATTTATAAAAGTAGTAAAAACTAGAAACAATATCAATATATATCAAATTTTGACTAGTTAAATAAGTTATACTAATGAAATGCTATGTAGTCTTTTTTTTTAAGAGAGAGGAAAGAGAGAGAATTTTTTAATATTTATTTTTCAGTTTTTGATGGACACAACATCTTTATTTTTTTATTTTTATGTGGTGCTGAGGATTGAACCCAGCGCCCCTCGCATGCCAAAGGAGTGCATTACCGATTGAGCCACATTCCCCAGCCCGGTATGTAGTCTTTAACAATATTGTCATGACATAGTTATATAGCCCCAATGGGAAGTCAAGTCATAAAACAATTCAAAAATAGCATTTTTTGTTCAGAAACTTTTTTTTAATATGTGTAAAAATCTTTTCACTAGGTAATCTTTGTTTTCTTCTTCAATATACCTGAATTTGTACTTTGCAATCAACTTGAATTACTTCTGTAAAAGATGATGGTACTTTTAAAACAAAAAGGTAAACAATCTTAACAACATTAAGATCTCATGTACATAGATTACGGAGATACCTAATGCCAAGATAAATAAGGTTAAGAAAAATGGGCATTTTTAAGAAAAAAAACAATACTAAGTATATAAAATTTTGATCTATTTACATAAGACTGAAAAATATTAATAACTTTAAGCCTAGTTATTCCACTCAGGAAATAATCCTATAGATGTTATATAAAACGATATTTATGGCTGCATCAATTTTAAGAGTGAAAAAATAGAAACAACATCTAACAAAGAGGAATGCCAGAAGAAATTAGAATGTATCTAATGATATATAATGCATTCAGCACAGTGAAAAGCTGCTATCATATAAATTAAATGAGAAGCTTAAGTTTAAAAAATTATTGACAGTCTGATTAAAATGGTATACAAACAAAACCAAACCTGTGGCTGAAAAGTCTGGCGGGAAGTGCACTAAAATGCTTGTGGAATAATGAAGCATAAACATTTAAATACTTACAAAGTTTCCCATAGCTTTTTTATAAAAATGCATTATTTTTTCAAGTCAAAATGAAAAAGACTAAATTAATAACAAATAACATAAGTACAACTTTACTAATATGGCTTGATCACTGAAGAATATTAGCTTTGACACTACAGTAATTATTATATAGAATAAATAAATGATTTAAAGTTTTAATCTAAAATGAAGAGGTCAAAAGAATTAATTAGGCTTGAATTTGTCACAAATATCTTTATAAAACAAAAGGATATATGAAAATATTTAAAAAGAGTATATAGAAAAAAGAATATTTCCATTAATTAAATTTTCTGCATTTTCAGCAAACTGTCAATTTTAATATACAAGAGCACAACATTTAGTATTTACAACAAATATACAAATAATTCTTCCTAATTTCCTTTTTATTATAAAAATTAAGCTAGAAATATTTTGCTTGGTTAATTATCCAATTAAAAAACTGAAAATACAGCCATACACACAGAAATGTAGACAGACCAAGTACAATGTAATAGTTAAAAAGACATATAGTACGGTATTTAATATCATCTCTGGTAGTTATTTGGTAAAACAAATGGAAACATGTGTAAGGTAAACTCAGACCATACTCACTGTCCTTTAAAAATTCTTCTATAAAAGATGATTGTGACAAAAGTCGCTGAATCTTTTTAAAAAAATGATACTTAATTGTACGCTTTTCCCCCTGATAAACATGTAATTAATTTTTAGATTTTTTAAACTGGTTCTTTTTAGTTATAAATGACAGTAGAATTCATTTTTAAGTTTTTAAAAGAACTATAAGAATAAAAATCTGTCCTAACTAGAGACTGCTTGGGATGTCATTCTCACAGGCCAATCTGAATTGAGTCAGGCTGCAATCCAACTCTGCTGAAAACACAGTTTATGGATTTTTGCATAAATTTAATCATTTCTCTGGTCTGAGTTTTCTTGCCTAAAAAAATGTGGATAATGTTGCCTAACTCAGAACATTACCCTTTTCCTTTACGAAATTCAATATCATTTACTTCAAATATAAAAAAGGCAAAAAAAGAGAGTGAACTATGACTATATTTAAGGTCCAAACACAGAATTTGAATTATGACTCTATACCACCTTTTCTCTGCAAAAACAGAACAAATAATAAACAAATACAGTGTCCACTTTCCAAGAATTGTGATATTTTTATTTTTCCAGAAAATGAGTGATAACCACTCCTTAGGAAGTAAACACAGAACAAACTCATTTAACCCGAGTTAAAACATAATAATTAGAGTGGAAAGAGGTGAAAACATAGTCAGTACTTCATGTATTGTGATTTTTTGCACTACAGAAAGTTTAAAAATGTTATCAGAGCCAGGTACAGTGGCACACACCTGTAATCCCATTGATTGAGGAGGTTGAGGCAGGAGGATAGCAAGTTCAAAGCTAGCCTCAGTAACTCAGCAAGATCCTGTCTCTAAATAAAATACAAAAAAGGGCTGGGGATGTGGCTCAGTGGTTGAGTACTCCTGAGTTCAATCCCTGGCACTACCACCCCCCACCAATCATAAATTCCCAGAAACAAACACAGCAAAAAGTATTCAGACACTAAATTTTCTTTTGTTTTATTCTACTCCTTGGAGGTAGGGAGGAATAAAATCTGTATCTCCCAAATTCCCCCAGCCCCTAAAGGTAAATAATTTTTATTCTGAAAACCATAGAAATCCAAGAAGAACTGCACTTGTATAGATGTCAATAATGTCCTTTCAAATGTCTATAATGTGAGTGTCTTTATTCTTTAAGAGGCAGGACTGGAGAGTTAGAGGCCGGAGATATACCTGGATTAGAATCCCATCTTGGCTATTTAAGTCAGAGGGGCTCAGGGAAAGTGTAGACCCACTGGTTAGGTAACACAAAAATTATTCCCAACCCTCTTATCCCCCGTGACACTCCACAGTGAAAAAGTCAATGAAAAAAAAAATTTTAATTACAAAAAGTTAAATGCTGTATTTTAGAGTTTTCCCTGCACCTAGAGAGGGGGCATGTTATACATATCTAACCAGAGAAATTTGGAAAGGTTTCTAATAAAGTTTTTGTTTCCCTGACAAAAACAAACAAGCTGACCCTGAGTTCTTCATTCTTTCTCCCTCTAGGCTGCCCACCTATAGTACCAACAACCTTAAGGTACCTGTGACCCAAGAAGCATGAAGCCTGATGCTGATGCTGAAGCATGAAGCACTGAGGGAGTCAAGTTGTTGAGGCAACCCCAGAAGCTGCCAACATCCTGGATTGTTACGCAAGAAAAATAAGTCTCTTAATGTTTAAGCCACAATCCTTCAAGATTTCTGCTATTTGCAATTGCCACAAGTCTAAATAATCTGGAAAGTCACCTAAATTCGCTAAGACTCACTTCCCTCATCTATTAAGTAGGTGCAATGATACTAAGATACATGAACAAAGGGAAAAAAAAAATGTGACACACAGAAAAGGCTCAATCATGCCAGCTGTTTCAATGGTGATAGCCTTATTTAATCCTCACACTAACCACCAGGGGAAAGCACTATCATTTTATCGATCCTTAAAGAAAAGAAAGTTGAGACTCCAAGAATTAAGCAACTTGCTCAGGATCACACAGTTAATAAGGAGTAGAGCCAGGATTCAAATTTAGAAATCTTTATTCTGGGACTAATGCTTAGAAAAGTGACTAAACACAATAAGAATTGAAATTATTTGCTATAAAAATTATGACAATATGAACAACAATGAAGACAAGAACTGGCAGGAAATTTCCTTTCAATTTTGGAAAATAGTAAATTCCCATTGAATTCAATATTAATTTTATTTTCCTTCTTAAAATTAAGAATGTTTTAATTTCTTCCCTGAAACAGGAATACTCAAGCCTCTTCATCAAAAGTAATTTTGTTCCTTTTTAACATCAAAGGAACATTAAAAACAGTATATCTCAACCAATAATTGAAATACTCCACTATTAGCAAAATGATTTTGTGAATCCTGTCTATCCAGAAAGTAAACAATTTGGCTGGAGGTATCATCACTGGTAGAATGCACACTTAGCATGTGCCAGTCCTGGGTTCAATCCTCAGCACTTAAAAAAAAAAAATGTGAGTAATAAACACTGTGAATTTACACTCTGTATGGTACTATGCCAGATATTTAAAGATTATTTTTCCCCAAAGATTTAGCATATGTTGGTTTTCTTAAAGTGACTAAAGATCCCTCTAGAGGGAGAATTCCTTCAGAGTGCTACAAATTAGGAAGTTGCTATTGCTGTTATTAGTCATCAACACCATTATCAACTACCACTACTAACAAATATAAAACTTATCTCACAAACCAGCATATGCTAAGCTTTGCTTTTAGAACATTTTTCTTCAAGCTTCAGATGTTTCCTTCAGTAAAGTAAGGAGACAAAGAACTTTTTAAAAAGTCATGCTCAAGGCACAGTATTCAAAACACAAAGATAAATTCAGAATTTAAGTTTCTAAATAAATTACATTCAGGAATTGGGTAGGCTAAAATATTTGCAAGAGCAACTAGAAAATGATATTTAGTTTCTGAAGCAGATTTTGAGATTTCAAGAGTTATGTTTAGCTGTTAATTTTCCAAATAGTCTGAAATATTGTCTTTTTAGTAAACAAGAAAATAAATGTCATGTAAAGGCTTACAAAATGAATGTTGAGTAAAACAGAAATTTTGAGACCAGGTTAGCTCAAGTAAAAATGTTGTCTCAAAACATGTACATTTACAGCAATATATTTTGGAAGCCAAATAATTTCAAATCATATATTCCATACTGAAGAAGCTATATCTTTGTTCATTATTTATCACAGTAAATAGTTGATACTGTGATTTTCATAAGAATGCAGTATATAAAAGAAAATGCTTTCAAGGAAAATATATCAAGGAAACATTCATTTGCTTAATAAATTCAAATATGACAGAGGCAGTAGCGCAAAATCCACATGAACATTATAATATGCTCAATCAGTACTAATTAAGGACCTAATTATACCTACTTAATATCTAATTTGCATTTTAAAAAGGAACACAAAGTATTCTATTTTAGCTCCAAAATTAAAGTTCTCCAAAATTAAAACTTTAAAAGAAACCTAAATTTCTTTTATATTTATGGAAAAAGTATATTTATGGAAAAAATATTTTCTTAAAATTTAGAAAAAGCTGAGAACAAAGCACATTTTCAAGTACTGGGCTATGTTGAACCTGAATGATTTCTTACTCACTAAATGAAAAAAAAATAGATATATAGACATGGAGACATTCATAAGTTTCATTTATAGGCACATAAAATGTTTTCAATTATTAAAATTATGTAGTTTTTAAAATGGGAAAACACTAGAACAATCCTTTCAGAACAATTATTATCATTATATTGGTAGTACTGGGGATTGAACCCAGGTCCTCATGTATTTACATGCTTTACCACTGAGCTACACCTCAGCCCCTTTTAGGAAAAATCCCATTGGTTAAATTGGCCTAGGGTTTAGATTCCCAAGTAAAGAACTTTTCCTGTACAACATGATAAATGCAGGATTAGAAACAAGGCCTCTTATGAATTCTAGATAGGGAAGAGGGGTGGGAGGGAAAGGGAGGGGACAGAGGATTAGCAAGTATGGTGGAATGTGATGAACATCATTATCCAAAGTAAGTGTATAAAGATATGAATTGGGTATCAACATACTTTATATACAAACAGAGATATGAAAAATTGTGGTATATATGTGTAATAATAATTGTAATGCAAAAAAAAACCACCAAAGTACACGTATAAAGACATGAATTGGCGTGAACATACTTTATATACAAACATGAAAAACTGTGCTACATGTGTAATAAGAATTATAATTATAATGCATTCGCTGTCGTGTATCTAAAAAAATAAAATCAATTAAAAAAATAAATAGTTTATGTAAAAAAATTTTAAAAAAGAAATAAAAAAAAAAAAAAAACAAGGCCTCTTGCCCTCTGCTCTCATTTTCTTTGTGATACTTGCCTTGCTTATCTTCCTGGCACATGCCTCAAACTACTTCTGTTAGTCAGCTTACCTTTACTGTAACAAATACCTAAGAAAAATAAACTTAAAAAGAGGAAAAGTTTACAAAAGCCAAATGTTTTCTCTGATAGGCAAATGCATACATAGTTGGGTGGGAAGATAGGGAAGAATGAAGGAACATTGGACTGTGCAGAGGGGAGTGAGGGGAGAGGTGGGGTTGTGGGCTGGGAAGGACGATATAATGAGACAGACATTATTACCCTCTATATGTGTATGATTACACCACTGGAATGACTCAGCACCACACACAGCCAGAAGAAGAAGTTGTGCTCCATTTGTGTACAATATGTCAAAATGCATTCAATTGTAAAATAAATAAATAAATAATAAAGAGGAACAGTTTATTTTGGCTCACACCTCAGAAGTTTCATGGCCCTGTTGCTTGGGTCTGTGGCAAGACTTTCATCATGATAGGAGCATGTGGTGAAAGAAACTGCTCACCTCATGGTGGCTGGCAACCAAAGAGAGTGAGGAATAGACTAGCCTCCCAATAACCCCTTCAAGGACAACACCCTGCTGCCCCAGCTTCCTTCCCCTAGGCTACTCTTCCCAAAGGTTCCACCACCTCTCCAAGGCACCACTCTTGGCAATAAGCTTTCAGCACCCAGGCCTTTGCAAGGCATTCAAGACCCAAGCTAAAGCACTACCACATCTCCTTCTGGCCATTTCTATCTTTTAAAATTTTATAAAATACTTCCTATAGGAATACAGATCAAGAACAGAAAGGTAGAAAGATAACCAAGAAAATAAAGGGCTGTGACAATGTCAAAGAAAAGAATAACCAACAGTGTTGAATAAGAAGGAGGGCTTGAGCCGATGACCAGAGGCCACCGATGAGCTTTACTAAACAGAATGGGGAGGGCAGTCTGGCAGGCTCGACCAAGGACTGAGTGGAGATTTTTAAAATTTGAGCAATATTTGGGACAGGGAAGAACAGACCAATAGCTTCCAGGGGAAACAAGTTATTTGTTTTATCAAATTCCCTATAAAAGACAATACTGAAAAAATTTAAGGTAATGAATAGGAAACCCAGAAAATCATATGAAATTTCAGACATTCAACTATTTCTGACTTACAAAAACAGCAATTTCATATGGTTTAAACTCAAACCTGAACATTACCAGACTTCTTCAAGGCAGTCACTCTCACTTAATGCAGCATGAACACAAACCTATAAAGGTGTCTATAAGTGTCAAAGCCTCTGTATTTTGGATTTTTTCCTGAAAAAGGCAGAAGATATACAGTTGTAGAGCTAATTCCAGGTCTGTGGCTTTTATAAGCCTAATTTCTTATTCCCAATCCCATGTACCAAATGCTAACAGAATAATCCAAATGTGTCTAGAACAAAGCTCAGCTTCCTGCCCTGTGAATGGTTCCTCTACCCAACCTCCCTCCCGCTGTGACCTCCAGGCAGTCCTATCAGTCTCAGTTTGAATCCTATCAGTCTCAGTTTGAACAGCCTCCCCCAGCTTTCTGTTCCTATCCTTCTCACTCCAATCCAGCCCCACTCCACTCCTGCTTTGATCACTACTAGATTCTCGGAACTGGTCTTGCTGGGTCCGCTCTACTCCACGCATGACTATACTAATATCAGCATCCAAAAACGGCCATCCTCAAACACCATGCTTCTGCTTCTCCCATCATAACTTTTCAGTCTGAAATTCAGAGTATTTTATAAGAATCCTAGCCTATCCAGCAAAGCAAACTGTTTCCCAATCCCTAAAATGTCAGCCACGCCAAGAGATCTTGACCACTGCAGTGGTTTTAAAATATGTACATGGAAAAATAGATTAGAGGATGAAAGAGAATGATTAGCAGGAAGTCACTAGGACAAATCCAGGTATGAAGAACAAGATATCAAAGGCTGAAGGAAAGCCCCAGTGGCAGAGACAGAAAAGAGGGCAGATTTCAGCGATTCTTAAGAGGGAAGGTGGACAGAAGCTATGGGTTGATTAGATCTGGGAGGAGGGCTAAAATGAAGAAAAAGGAGTCTATTATGTCTCTCAACTTTCTAGTCTAAGTGGCTGGGTACTAATTCAATTAACCAAACCAAAAATGTGGTTTTGAAGACTAACTAAAGTTAGCAAGGCTCTCTTGCATGAGAGGGAAATAACTACTTAAGAGAACTGATTTCCAGTAGCCTGAAAAAGAGCTTTTGCCTCCACTGGATTGCAACTGAGAGAAAGAAAGAGAAACAGTACAGCCCAAGCTAGCACTGGGTCTGACAAACTTTATAAATGTTTTCTGAACTAGTCCAAAGTTACCAGCAGTTTATTCAGTGTATGAATAAGTAAGGAGACAAAGTTTTAGATTTTGAAATCACAGTAGCGAAGAAAACAATAAAAGTATCTTGTAAGCATATAGGTAATCTAAGCTAGAGTAATGTCTAATAACAGTAATATTACTGATAAAAATACTTAACATTGAAAATGGAGCAAAAAGGGAAGTTGTTTCCATTTTTTAAAATCTTGCTCTATCATATATTTGTTTTTATAGTTATTACATTCTTAGATTTAAAAAGTTTTATTGATACAAAGATAGAATATGTACATGGATTTTGGTACATGTCTCCTTCTAAAAGGCACAGACTGATTCCCTTCCCCTTGAGTGTCGATTCATTTCTAACAAACAGAATATGGCACAAGTGACAATGTATGACACCATCATGAAAAGTATTATATTTTCTCCTTGCTCTCTCCTTAGATCATTCATGAGGACACTTATTCAACCCAATGGAGATGTCAATATGAGAAGGAACTAAGGCTTCCTGACAACAACCAGCATGCTATAGTTTCGATCTTAAATGTCCCTCAAAGGCCATATGTTAAAGGCTTAGTCCCCAGCCTATTACACTATTGGGAGGTGTTGGAGCCTTCAGTAGTGGGGCCTAGTGGAAGGAAGTAATTTCATTGGGGTGAGCACCTGAAGGGGATACTGGCCCCTGGCCTCTTCCTGTTTCTCTCTTTCTTCTCAGCTAACACGAGGGGAGCATCTTTGCTCTATCATACACTCATCACCATGATGTTCTGGCTCACCACAGGCCCAAAAGCAACAGAGGCAACTAATTATGAACTGAGCCTCTGAAACCATGACTCAAAATAAACCTTTCCTCCTTAGAAGCTGATTTTACCTTAGATATATATATGTTTTTTATCACAGTCACAGAAAACTAATACATAGCACTAACTTGCCAGGCATATGATTGAGCTAACTTGAAAGAAAATTCTCCAGCCCCAGTTAAACCTTCAGATGACTGATGCCCTTGACAGAACTTTATGAAATACCTTGAGTCAGAACCATCCAGCAATTCCTGGACCACAGCAATTGTGTGAGTCAATAAATGCTTACTGTTTTAAGACACTAAGTTTTGAAATACTTTGTGATATAAACATAAAAAACTAATTCAGTCACACTGAGTCCATTCTCAATTCTATGCCATTGCTCACACCATTTCCCCTGAGATTTTCCTTCATCACTCATCTCCCGTAACCTCCCCCATCTTTCAGAATCTAATTAAAGTTCTATGTTTTGGAGAGATACTTTATTTATGAAATCATCTCAACATTTTCTCTAGCATTTCCTTTGAACACTTCTGTTTAGCCACATCGTTCACTGACACATTTGTTCATATGTTCCTCTATATTACAGTGCTATATATATCTTTTCTCTTAAAGATGTCTTAACAGTTTTTTTAAATTGCATTCAGCACTTTGTAATTAAGGTACTCAATAATTTGCTGAGAAAAATCAGCAAATTATACACACATGCACTGTGGAAGTGTTTTTGAATAGTATAAAGTAGTGGTTAACAAAAATGGACGTATGCTACACTGCCTCGGATGCTTACTTACTGCCATTTCTAGATAAATTACTTAAAATCTCTGTAAGCCTTAGTTCTTCAGTGTTTTTCCCCCCTTAATGAGGATCCCAAGTGTCTACATAAGAGTGTTAAAAGGTTATAGAAATCAATGTATGCAAATCTTTGAACAAAGCACCCAACATGGAGAAAGTGCTCAGCAAATGTTAGTTATGATTTGTATAATTAATCATAAATTACAAAGTATATGCTGAAATTATGGGTTCCTAAGAGTCAATAGATGTTATCAAGTGGCAACCTAAATTAATACAAAATTCTACAAACTAAAATAGAACTCAAACCTTCTATTAAGATAACTTTTAATTGTTCAAAAATCCACTCCTAAGTCAATAGGAGCCTGAACCAATTGTAGGAATACAGACTTGACTTTTTCTCTCTATCCCATTAAGATACTAACTTCAAAGCTTTTGTAGGAACACCTAATTGTTTGCATTCCTAATAAGCAGTTACTGAAGTAGTTTCCTGATTCACTTTTGACCTTTACAGTCCTGAGAAGGCATATAAGGCAAACTACTAGACATATAAATTTAGTCAGTCTTTGGACTGATAGAACCATACATGTGACTGCTACATAAAGTAAGTCAATTTTGTATGCCAATCAAAATAGAATCAGAACAACCAAACCATCAGAACAAAATCCAACAGAACTTTGCATGACATATATGAAAACAAGAAAAAAAAAAACTCTAATGCTATTTGGTCTGAATCACATGTGTTTCATGAACCCAGAACATTCCTAAAATCATATTTTAATATGATTATTTTTAATATATAATTTATATATTTTAATATATAATTCATATTTGAACATATTCTTAAGGTTTGTTATTATAAGTTAAATATAACAGGCTTTCTTTTCCTTAAAAAAAATCAAAGTTCTGTTAAAGAAAAGCTCATAGGATGGTTTTAAATCACCAATCTATTCAAAGCTATGCATACTTTATAATTGTGTTCCATGTCCTCTGGAATAAAAAGATCCACCTTATTCAAATTATTTTCTTTTTCCTCCAATACACCTTGCAAACTTTAGTTTTTGAAACATTCAATATACATTCCACTTTCTATTTGACCCTACATATCATAGAACCTGAAATAGAAACAAAGACTGGGAAATTAGCTTGTTTATTCCACCTTAGTGTCAAACAAAAGCACAAATAATATTCAGTGCACGTGCTAGTTACCTTAGAGCTGCCAATCATGCTTGTTTTGAAACTCTTCGATTTTCAGAGGTGTCAATCATGAATACTGTGATACAGATGCCCATGTAGAGACAATGCTTTAAAAGACACAACCCTCATTTCCACAATAATAAACAAGTGGACTTTACTTATAACTGGACCTGAGGATTTCACAGAAAATGTCAACAACTCTTGAAGAATCAAACCTAAAATATAACCATAAAATGAAAAGATTTTTGGCTCTTGATAAAATATAAGATATATGAATTAGCCACAGGGATTTTACAATTTCAGTAAAAAGAGAAATGTTCCTTGTCCAATAACTAAACAGAAGTATTATGACCACAAATGGAAATCATGTAAATCTGGGCAAGTGGGTAAAAATATCAATACAATACATACGCCTTCTCCACCTCCCCAATATAACCTAACTCACTACCTAACTAGTCACTTATATCTGAAATAAACTATTCAAAATGTTTACCCATCTCATAATCCATTACTATTCAGTCAACAAGACCTATCACTTCCATATCCTAAATTGCTGTCTCCTTTCCCCATGAGCAGACTTAATTCACATCCACATCATTTTGTTCCAATAGCTTCCTTACTAAACTAACTCTGCATCATTCTTCAACATAGACTCCATGCCTCTGCCAGAATGATCTCACTGAAATGCAAATATAATCCTGTTACTTGTTGCTATTTTAATGGCTATTCCCCAACTTCAGAATACAGCCCCACTTTCTTAGGATGGCATACAAATTCCTGAAAATCTGGATCTATCTGCCTCCCCACTCTTCTACCACTCCTCCTTAACTTAAGCCAATTACCTGCCTAGCTTCCCTGCTTACTGGTAGTGTTTACCAAGTGCTGCTCCCTCACCTGGAATCACTCACTGCCTGCCCTTAGTGGCTCCTCTCTATCTTTTACAACTCAGTTCAACTATTAGTTTCACTGAGAAAGCTTCTCTGACACAAGCATTTGAACTATTGATTTCCCTCTTCTCCATTCCTATAGAATCAGTAAAAAGAACTGAATGGTATACCTATCAGTTTAGTCTCTATGCCCAGATTTAATCAATTCTCAGAAAGCAGAGATTGTCTTTAATCCACACAGCATAAGCACTAAATACAGAGGCAGCTTATCAGAGCTGCACATTAAAAACTTGCTAGTTCAATGAAAAACTGTTCCATGCCTGATTTAAAAATAAAATTAATAAAAGTAATTTCTTAAGACTCATAAAAGGTTTTACAGGCATTTTCCAAAGCAATCAAACTAATCAGTGCTATAAAGTGATTCTTTGGGCTTAACAAGATTGCTCATTACTGCCAGGCAAGGTGGTGCACTCCTGTAATCCCAGCAACTTGGGGGGCTGAAAGCAGGAGGATCGTGAGTTCAAAGCCAGCCTCAGCACTTAGCAACCCTGTCTCTAAATAAAATATTTTTAAAAAGGACTAAGGATGTGGCTCAGCAGTTATGTACCCCTAGGTTCAATCCTCAGTACCACCCTTAGACCCCACCCACTCATACTCCCCACCCCACCCCACCCCTACCCCTGCTCCAAAAATGCTCATTACTTATAAATTCACTATAAGAAATGATGGTGGTTAATACCCCAAACAACTCTGCCTCTAAAAACAATTAAAAGGCTATGTAAATTATTAAAATGTTTTCTAAAGGGACATCAGATGGATAATCAATACCATAAATATTCAAAGGCCAAAAATAAAGTGGAAACAGGAATTCAGAAAAATGAGCAACATACTAAAGCCAGGTTTTGTTCCAAGGCAAAAGGTGGTGAATTTGAGCTTCATTAGTCATGGCCTCTTTGAAGATTGGGGAGAGGAGATAAAATAGGGCCCTGGAAGGCAGAGAATCCCACAGAGGACCCCATCATAAGAGGTTGGCTATCCAACAGGTGTGGCCACAGGAAATGGGTGAATGTGAAATAAAACTGCCTGTCTCCCACCCTAAATAAAATAAGGAAACATCAGCTGTGGAGTTTCAGAGCTGAATAGGGAGGGAAAAATTCCCCCCTAGAAGTTCTTAACTACAACTCAGCCTTCATAAACTCTTACAGCCCAAATCTATATTATCTGAATGGTCTAAAAACCTTCAACAAATAATTTAATGCAAAGTAGTATTAGGATGGCAGTTTCTAGAAGCCCCTGAAAAAAAACATGGGAAGACTTGAGTTCATAGTTAAAAACTATAAAACATACAGAAAAATAACCACTCAAGATATTAGATGTCAAAATTATTAAAGACAGATAAATGTAAAATATAAGCTAACTTTATTGTACTTTATGAAATAAAAGAGATACAAAATAAAAAAAAAAAAAAAAAAAAAGAAATGGCACCACCTCAAATAGAATTTGGGACTCAATAATCCCATCTTATTTTTCCTATTGTTCCTATTGGAGGTGCAAAAGCTTCAACCATGATAAATGTTCATGTCCAAAACACTTAACACCTTGACTAGTTCAACAAACACTGTGCTGATATGTGACAATCCCTAGGAAGGGCATCAGTGAACAGGCAGTCAACACAAGCAAAACTCTGAACCAGTGACACTTTACTTATCAGTAAGTTAGTTATCTGATGACAATATCAAGTATACACAGAACCCAATGAGAATTAAACAGGAGTTTAGGAGCTGTCAAAATACATGTTGAAGCCCATGCACTAAAGTGAAAGCACTTCACTTATAGAGGTGGCTGTTAGGTCCTCACTAACATACTAACTTCTCTTATTTTAAGCACAATAAACATGGTGACCAACTTATCAGCATCCAGAAACAAGAAAATTAAGAGGTCTGAGAAAGTTATAACAGGCAGAAATGGGCATAGTAGCAGAAAAGGAAAGTTGAAACAAAACTATAGAACTGGGAGGTTATGTGTTATTAAGTAATAATTCTATATAGTATTTGATGATATAATACAAAAATTGGTATTTATAATTATGATCTTGGCTCATCAACCAACCAAAAAAGGCTAAATTACTTTAGGTATAACAAAGTTCCAAGAAAGTAGATGATACATTTTATTTTATAAAATATTTTTTAGTTTCAATTAACCTGTATTTAATTTATTTATATGCAGTGCTAAGAATCAAAGTTAGTACCTCACACATACTAGGCAAGCGCTCTACCACTGAGCCACAACCTCAGCCCAAGATGATTCATTTTAAAAAGCTCCAATAAGGAATTAAAAATCAAGCATGAAATGACCAACTTTCTATTATTTGCAGAATAAACCTTTATAAAATATATCCTTCCCAAATAATATGAAGCAATTCTGACTTAAAGTGACTAATCAATGTCAAACATTAACCAGTTACTATGATAACAGGTCTCACTATAATTATAAGATAGATCCATTCCAAAACAAAACCATGCCTATTAGTCATTATCTTATTGGCCATAACACTATATAAATATATTATTCCACTGTCTTAGTTGGTTCAGGCTGCTATAACTAAATATCAGAAATTATAAACAACATAAATTTATTTCTCAGAGTTCTAGAAGCTATGAAGTCCAAGAACAAGGTGCCAGGAGATTCAATGTCTGATGAAGGGTGGTACTGGTCACAGGTGCCACCTTCTCACTGTGTCCTCACATGGCAGAAGGACCAAGGCAGCTTTCCTAAGGACACCAATCCCATTCATGAAGGCAGATCACTCATGATCTAACCGCATCCCATTAGCCCATCTCTTAAAAACATCACACTGATGATTATATTTCAACATATGAATCCTGGGGGGACACAAACATTCAGAACACAGCAGTCATGAATACCATAACCCAGAATCTCAAAATGGACTACTCATCATTCCTTAATAGCCCTGCATGGGGCTCCCTATCTCACTATCACCTTAACTTCAGGATCCCTGGTCTGAAACTGCTTCATAAGTGAGACTATTTTAGGAGGTTTTTAAGACACTTGAATGAATATATGTTGGATGACTTGGAAAATAGCACAGTAAGGTGAAAAAACATCGATGGGCTTCAGATCTATACAGCAGTAGGTTTAGATCTCTGCTTTGTTAATTTCTAGTTGTGTGACTGCAACACATTACTTATGTTCAGAGACTCATTTTCTTCATTTGGAGAATGAAAATAATGTGGTCTACTTACTATGTTTCTTATAAGTTATAAATGAAACAATATATATAAAATGTCAATGTAGGTTTTCAAAAAACTAACTGGTATGATTATAAAATGAAATAGAATAGAATATGGAAAGACAGCAATCTTAATTCACACTAAGACAAATTTTGTAAAATTGTGTGTTATATTAATATGACAGAAGAAAAAATATCTAAAGGGAAGGCAGATGACATGATAAGAAAAGTGCTTTGTTTAAATCACAGTAGAAGCCCTCTGACTTAGATTGGTTCATGGAAGTAGGTCAAAGTAAAGATTCACAGAAAAGGGCACACATATACTATAAAGACATTAACTTACAGCAAATCAGCATGGATATTCTGAAATGAGGCCAATACCTTTTCTCTGAGTTGGGGTCCACACACACTGGAGCTCAGCACCTACTTCCTTACATAAGAAGGCCCACACTACAAGACCTAGGCCTGCCAGGGCCAGTCACATGAAAGCAGAACAAGAGCACAAAGACATCTGGAAAGCAATACCTTCCACATGTTCATAATATTCTTTTCAGTCGTGTGTGTGTAGTGTGTGTGAGTGTGTGCGCGCGCTAGGGACGGAACCCAGCGCATTCTGGGCAAGCACTCTACCAAATCCCCCAGCCCTGATTTTTTTTTTCAATATTCATAGTTTTCTTTTCATCCTTCAATAGCAATTGCTTAACAAAACAAAACACCTCTACTTAATGAAGTCTTTCCAAAACATTAAATTTAGCTCTTGATTTGGAAGAAAAACATAATTGGTAAAACTTTTGAGGTCAGAACTAATAAGTATGAGGGCCCACTCATGCCCCCAAATCTCTGAAATTACTTATAATATTTCTATTTTGCAATTCTAGATCACTATTGTTCAAACTTAAATACTATAGCTTAGACTCTGAATGTTATTTAAAATGTAATATTGTTCTAGAATCATTTTTTTCCTTTAAAAGTACTTTTCAAACTTTAAATTTTTTTGCAGTAGAAAAAAAAACACTATTACCCACACATTTTAAACAGAAATGTCCCGCCAAATAAATAAAACACATAAATGTAAAGCTGCTCTGAAAGTAGTTAACCTAATTCTCTCTTTACTTCCCAACCTCTGCACAATCTTTGAAATCTTTCTGCAAATTCTAGGGCTGTTTGGCGAAAAGGTTGAAAACAGTTCCTCAAAACTAGCATTACAACAAAAATTATACAGCTTAAATATTTAAATATTAAATATTAAAACAAAAATATACAGCTTATTAAAAGACTATTACTTAGCTAATTAGATTATTCAGGTAACCAAAATGCTTCCAATCCTTATCAACTACTAATCTGAAATGCCATCAAATTTATTTATTTAAATAATGAAAAAATTAAAACATCTGGCTAAACTGGATATTTTATTGAATCTTAGTTATTTTAACTATACAATCTTGATTACTTTAAATTATCCTAAGTAGAATGTATTCAATACACAAAAGTCTGAATGAAGTGAAAAAATGATTCTCTAAAGGGATAATTAAAAAGTGGTCAGTCTGATAAATGATAAATAAGTTATAGAAATTTCTGAATCTCATTTATAGTGATTTTAAATGTATCACAATAAGAAGGTCTGTTATCACTGGGATGAAGCCTCCCAGAATCTGAGCCATTAGACATTATGGAGGGAGAATGCCAAGAGATGTCCAGCCCAACAAGCTGGTCTATCTAGTCACATTATCTAATCTTGTAGGGGTAAAAAATGGGAACACAGAAACAATCAAGCCAAATCTCCTTATTTCCCCTTTCAGTGCTATCATCTTTCCCACCAATGACAGAGACAATAAGCAAACATTTGAATAAAGTAGGTTCCTACTCACAACTTTTGTTTTAGACACAAGTAGAAATAAAAAGTAAATAAAACTATATGCTGGCCTAGAAATAAAAAGTAAATAAAACTATATGCTGGCCTGACAATATTTTCTAAGTGTAAGTGACAGAGATCTGTAAGAAACCTAGACAAGGGTTTTTAGAAAGAACCTAAATATTTCTACATATATAAGAGATTTAGTAAACACTCTGTGAAAAGAATAAACCTTCATTTCATGATAAGTAAAAACTGAATAACAAGGAACTTGCTAACTTAGGAAGTCCTTCTCCCAAATGCAATGTGTGTAGGTTCAAATTGAATACTGGCAGAAGGAAACTATCCCTTTGCACATACTATTAGAAACAACATTTCTGATCCACATGATAGAGAGGAATAGAGCTTAAGCTTTAACTCCTGTTTGTCATTTCTCTCTCTCACCCTCCCCCCTTTAAGGTACTTTGATGGCATTTCACACTTATAGCAACAGAAGTAGAGGTCAAAGACCTTTCTGACTATTGTTATTTTCTATTCATCAGCACCTTGCCACCATATTTTCCCCATTTTCACTTTTATAATTACCAATATTTTAAATTGATTTATATACTTGTTTCCTATCTGTTCCTCCTTCTCCCATTAGAATATTCATTTCATGAAGGTAGGAAATTAGTCTGTTTTGTTTACCAACCCTTAAAATTATGCCTGGCAAATTGATATGTTTTAGTCACATTTGAATGAGTGAATGAAGGAATGAATGAGCATACAAATGAACAAATTTATTTCTAGACCACTCTGACTCCTCCTTTTTCAAGATTCTCATTCATGAATGTATTGATTTTGCAAGTACTCTGGAAATTTAAGTGGGTATTTCTGGATGGTGACTGGATACTGGACATGTAGTTTCATGGAAGCAGGAGCTGAGAGAGAACTATAGAATACAGAAATGCAGGCATTTAACTCTTCTACAACATCAAAAGACTATAATACAGTCACTGCTCCAAAGACTAGAGAACTTATTTGCAAAATTATTAGGATTATGACCAGCGTGGTAACATACTCCTTTAATCCCAGAGATTCGAGAAGCTGAGGCAGGAGGAATCCAAGTTTGAGACCAGCCTCAACTACTTGGAGAGACCCTGTCTTCCAAAAAAAGAATGAGAAAAAAAGCCTGGGGATGTAATTGAGTGGTAGACTGTTCCTGAGCTCAACCCACAACACCAGCCTGCCCGCCCCCAGAAAAAAAGGAAAAAAAATTACCATGAGTCATTCCCCAAAAAGAGTTTTATTAAACAGATCGCTTCATTGGGGGGAGGGGAAACAGATTTTAAAAAGAGGATTTCTTTTTTTTTAAATATTTTTTTTTAGTTGTTGATGGACCTTTATTTTTTATTTGCTAATTTATACGTGGTGCTGGGTATCGAATGCAGTGCCTCACACGTAGGAGGCAAGCGCCCTACTGCTGAGCCACAACTCCAGCCCCTAAAAATGGGATTTTAAACATATAGTAACTTCCATATGTGCATATATAGTATGGATATGGTTTTCAATAAAAATTTAAGATTTAATAAATGTTGCAAGGCTCCCGTATTTAACCACTTAAAGCTATACTATACATAAAGTAAATTTAAATCATACTATAGCCCTAAATACAGAAAGAACTGATAATAAATACTGATATTTAAAATGTTGTGATTTAGCAAATAAGACATAAAAATCAAATCCTAATTCTAGATTCCTAACGCATTCTGAAATATTACATTCAAGAATATGACATAAGGCTGGGGATATAGATCAATGGTAGAGCACTTGTCTAGCATGCACAAGATCCTGGGTTCAATCCCTGGTACTGCAAAAAAACAAAAACAAAAACAAATAAGAATATGACAGCTGGGTGCAGAGAAACACATCTGTAATACAGTGGCTCAGGAGCCTGAGGCAGGAAGATTTCGCATTCAAAGCCAGCCTCAGCAAAAATGAGGCACTAATTTACTCCAATAACTCTACATGATATATAATATTTTACTAAAATCTGAACTGATAAATATATCCAACTTATAAATTTCTTTAGGTCTTGGTACTTCTGAATGAGCTTGTATGTTATTGGATATACTAATTCAAACCATGCTCAAACCATTACCTCCCATGCCAGGAAGTGTAAGAAGGTCATTTTCTTTCCCAGGTATAAGCTGCTTTACCCACCTACCTCACTAAGAACTGGCTGGTATCTGATTAGCAGAGAAAAAGGTGTCCTGGAACTGGCTCATATTAGCCTGTGAGAGCACACTATACACATATCTTCCTAGCCCTGCATTCAGTGATATCACATTAGTAACTTGAAATTGGCCATGATAAAAATTTATACCACAGAAATTAACAAATTGGGTCTTTTTTTTTTTAACTCAAAATCTGATTGTTGGTATTGCCTCTTTCCAACGGGCACCAAGCGATAGGCATCTGCCGGGACAACTGGCACAAGTGCTGAAAGACTGGGGGCAAGAGAAGGCTCTACCACAAGAAAGAGAAGTATGAGTTGGGACACCCTGCTGCCAACACTATGATTGGACCCCACTGCGTACACACTGTCCGAGTGCAAGAAGGCAACAAGAAGTATGGGCTTTGAGGCTGGAGTGTTGTACTAGCAAAACAAGGATCATTGATGTTGTCTACAATGCATCCAGTAATGAGCTGGTCCACACCAAGACCCTGGTGAAGAACTGCAGCATGCTCATTGAGAGCACACCATACCAACAGTGGTACAAGTCCCACTACACACCGCCCCTGGGCTGCAAGAAGGGGGCCAAGCTGACTTCTGAGGAGGAAGAAATTTTAAACAAAGACTGATCAAAGAAAATTCAAAAGAAATACGATGAAAGGAAGAAAAATGCTAAAATCAACACTCTTCTGGAAGAGCAGTCAGGGCAAGCTTCTTGCCTGCATTGCATTAAGATCAGGACAGTGTAGCCGAGCAGATGGTTATGTGCTAGAAGGCAAGAAGCTGGAGTTCTATTTGAGGAAAATCAAAGCCGGGAAAGGTAAATGAGTCCTCCTCCCTTCTGTCTTAGCTCATGTAATACAGGTGTTTATTATTCTATTCCACCCTTAAAAAAATCTGATTGTTAAACATTTACTCACTTGTGAATGATCTGAGGAAATGTGTATTCTGTTAATTTTGTTGGGTCCTTTTCATACTAATGTAGAATGAGCTTATGACCCTTCACTGGGTGAGCTCCATTATCATCTACATCTTTAGATGCCTAAAATTCTCAGAAAGAAACAATTCATCCCATAATTCTCAGTTACGTTCAGAGTAGGTTCTCTTCTTATTCATTTCTACAATATATTTCATTCTTAAACTCATAAACTTCTTCATTACTGTAATTTATTCTAACATGTTACTGATTACTACATTCACCATTATTTTACATACCATTAAGGAGAAAAAAACATTATCAATAAAATTGATATACCATCAACTGTAAGATGCATTCTGATACCAGAAATATGAAAATCTAAAAAGTTTTCACATTAAAAATTGTTGAGAAATAGTCATTTCTATTTTGCTTACTGTTGTTTTCCCTTTTAGAATCTTAGTTCAACATTTCCTTTAACCTTGACATGCTACTCCTAGATCTCCCATCTTAGTGCTTTCCCCATTGTATATTTATATTTAGAAATATCTTTATCAGTACAGACTACAAATAACAACTAATTCTACTAATATAATTATAATAGGAAAAATAACAATCTGGAAAAAGAAATGGAGAATAATTTTAAAAAATGATATAGCATCAGAATTTGGTAAGGTAAGAGAAAGGAGCATCAGTGAAGAAGCAACAGGGGGAGGATTCCTTTATAAGTGGAAAGAGATTATGGAATAATAGAGGCAAAAAAAGTTTACAGGAAAAAGGGCCTCATGAGCATATACTACTACAAAGCTTGCTTTAATTTTTTGGTATGAAATGGTTTGTTACTGGGATGAACATTCATACCTTCTTCCCAAATGTTATCAGTGCTTTGATAAGATATGAATATGACTGAATATGACTAACAAATATATCTTAAGCACTTCTGACTTTTCTTCTAATAGCATTACCAAGAGAAATAAATATACTGTCTTTTTAAATCACCTACATCAAACAATAATTTTGAGGTACTTCTTTTAAGAACATTCTTAAAGCACTTGAAAATGATTTTACTTACTCTCCATCCACTTCTGGTCTTTTACATACACAATGAAACTTGCCACCAAAATCTATGTAAAGATCATTCTCCACAACATGAAAGATCCGTCCAATGACCAATTTATCCTTGGCAGGCCCCATCTGTGTCAGAGGAGAGTGTCTCAGCATGGATGCGAAGGATTCCACATTTTTCTGAGACTCCTAAATATGAAAAGAGATATTTATATACATAAGATTCAACATGAGACACAATATGGCAAGTATAATGAAGTCTTACAGGGAGATTTTTAAAAGCCAACTTGTTCTACATTTACATTTTGTAGCAATAATAGATGAATATAAGTGAATTTTTGCTTTTAAAAGCTAGTTATTCTGCTGCCCTGCAGCAGAATAAAATAGACATTATTATTGCTGTATGTACATAGGTGACTGTATGACCAATGTGATTCTGCAACCTGTACAATCAGAAAAATGAGAAATTATACCCCATTTGATTCAAATGTATGAATTGTCAAGATCATTGTACTGTCATGTGTAACTAATAAAAATAAAATAAAATAAAGATGTTGTGTCCACCGGAGGGTGGGGGGGGAAGCTAGTTATGCTCTTCAACTTGCTCTTCTTCCTTTACCTTCCTGAAGATGAACCAGTGAAAAGTAGACACCTACACTTGGCAGGTGATGGAGGGATGAGGTGAGCCAGTGTGAGTCTCAAAAGCCCCGGCAGGTAAACAACAGAGGGGAGTCTGCATACCAAGTATCCTAGAATAGGGGCCTGGGGTGTATAAGAATCTAAAGGTGAGTAGGGCATCCAAAGAGACCATTGACTATTCCTAGTACTGACATCTGATTCAAGTTTGGTGAGAAGGACTATGTATTTAGTACAAATTCAAATATATATTCAGATAAAAACACCTAAGGACCCTTTATCACAATTATCAGTCTGAACATGAGTTCTTGTACTAATTTAAATGACTTGAGTTTAATTTCTTTCTTTTTCAAAAGGTAAAATCCCACAGGAAAAATAGCTTTTTCAACTATTTTGTGCTGCTCACTTTCTAGGAGTGTTTTTTGCAGACACAATTCACTTGAGGGATGGCTGAACATATAATGTAACCTGATTACTCCTTTTTTTTTTCTTATAATTTTTTTTCCAAACACATGCTTTTATAGGAACCCATGAACACAGAGATGTATTTCTACTCATCTTTAATTTTCACAAAGAATGATGTGTGCATGCTTTGGCACAAACTAAGGGAAGTACTATGTTTCTATTTGTGAGACTTAATCACAGAAGAACATTAACAATTTGATCCGGCTACCTACATCCTGTATTTGGAGTGACTTTTTACATTTGTTATTCAAGGAAAATTACTAAGTACCATTGCATATTTACTTTTTAAACTACACAACTATAAATATGACTTAATTTTAGAGCATGTATTACTCCAAGGATTACAAACTCAAATGCCAGGCCACATAGGAGCTAGATATACAGAAGAATATGTACCCAGCCTAAAAGGTGCAGCCACTATTCAATTGCACCTGTGGCTACAATTCAAGTCCAGTTATTGCCACGTTTTAATTATCCAAGAAGCCCCAAATCCATACATTAATATAAAATTTCCAATCTTAAAATACTTATACATTGAAAAATAAAAATTTTCCACTTTACAAATCAGGCAAAACACACTCAGGTATTGAATTTGGCTCATGGACCATGAGTTTATGGCCTCTGCCTCAGGAAAAAGAAAGCCAAAACATCTAGTTGGTTCTTTGAAAAGATAAACAATAAACTCCTAGCCAAAACAAAATAAAGAGAGAATACCCAACTCAACAAAATTAGAGAAGAAAAAGGAGATATCACCAAACATTGAAACACAGAGTATCATCAAGGACTATTTTTGAAAACTCATAATAAACTGAAAAATGTAGAAGACATTAATAAATTGAGTATTCTTGACTATTTAAGAAGATTCTGAGATCTTTAGTAAATCTATTGTGAAATACCTGTTTCATCATAAACTTTATAAAACTAGGAATAATGATTTTTTAAGACAACTTTAAATTCAAGGGGAAGGTTAGGGATGTAGCTCAGTAGTAGAGCACTTGCCCAGCATATGAAGCCCTAGGTTCAATCCCCAAAACCACAAAAAATAAAATAACTTGGAAATAACTTGTTATTGCTTTCTGTTCAATTACTTTTGCTTTTACTTCATCACATTTTACAATGAAGGCAAAAGCATTTCCAGTGAGTGAAATGATTTTACTACAAGCATAATACTTGTTAGTTAACAACTAAATTTGTTTTTAAACTGTACATTCATTATTGCTCACTGATTTTTGGAAACTATCTAACAATCAGACAAAGCTCTCCTTCAAAAATCATAATGTGGAACCATCTTTGAATTCCTAGGGTACAAGCCCAGCTGTACACATTTACTTGTCAGGTGACTTCTAAAAATAATAAATGTAGCAACTCCCACAATACATGTTGACAACAGGAAGTCCTGTTTATTAGGTGTCTAAAAAAACATTGTTAGCTCCTCTCCTGTGGATGCAAACTCCAAAGTGGTAGGTATACCTAATCTACTGTTGGGTCTGTATCATAACCTACATCCAGGTTATGGAAAATGTTACCAAAAAAGTTGTCTCAGAAGTAAAGCAGGTAACCAGAGTTGATTGTTTCCTTTAAAAATTGGTATAGAGCTCAGATTTCCTGTTATTCTGCTATAGTTTTCTCACTTTGAAGTTGAACAGGAATGTTTAGATAGGAAGAGGAAAGGTACAGGGATTACAGATACAAGAAACGGTACGGCTTTTAATCACTCATTCATCAAACATACATTGAGTGGTGAGCACTTGCCTCTCTTCTGGGCCTTGTTTGTAAATATGTGCAATGGTAGGGGAACAGAGTTAAACCAGCATTACTACAGAGCATAGGATCCAAATAGTTGCTGAAAGTAATCACTACTCATACTTCAATTGTAAAGAGTCTTTTATTCCAGGCTGAGTTAAAAATCCTATAAGAAATGGGGAGTCAAAAGAGGTTTGTCACCAATGGGGTGACAGCACTTATCCTTTGTTTTAAAAAGAAAGCCTTGGCTGGTAGCAGTAGTGCAAACCTGTAATCCCAGCAGGTCAGGAGTCTGAGGCAGGAGTCTCACAAGTTCAAGGCCAGTCAGTGACTTACCAAGATCCTCAGCAACTTAGTGAGATGCTATTTCTAAACAGAATATAAAAAAGGGCTGGGGACGTGGCTCAGTGGTAGAGCCCCTGTGGGTTCAATCCCCAGAACCTTTGGCAACAGCATGAAAGGTGGATTTGAGGGAGGAAAAGAAAAATTGGAAAGAGGGTCAATGTTGAGAAGCTTCTCGATCCTTCAATTAGCTAGGATAGAGATGATAAAGGGCCTTTATTGAACCCAGCTGTGGCCACAGGAAAACAAAAGAATGGAAACAGAGATATTTTCCAAATAGTAAAACAAGGACTTGATATTCAATTGAGGAGTATTAAGAAATGGGGTGGGGTGCAGCAGAGTAAGAGAGTAAGTTTACTTGTTATATATTAGGGTTTTTACATAAACCTATATAAGATTTTAGGGAACACGGACTATCTGGTAGATAGTTTAAGAAAACACGATAGGGTTGGGAATGTAGCTCAGTGAAAGAGTCCTTGCCTAGCATTCACTAAACCCTGGGTTCAATCCTCAGCATTGAAAAAAAAAAAAAAAAACAACCCATCAGTGTACATATTTCTACAGATATTTATGTATGTTTAGTGATATTATATAGATATTAATCCCTCTAAGGAAATATGCCGTATGCTAACTGCAATAATTTATGTATAGAACTATTTTCTTCTTTATATTATTGATTACAGAAAATCTAGACTACAAAAGAATATGTATTACTTTATTACGTTAAGTGTACATACATATTATAACTATCATGCATATGAAGGCACATACTATACGGGTTGTAATCAGAGATTATTAGCACTAAAAGAAACATGAGACACTGCCCAATCCAACTAATGAATACAAAGACCATACCTGTTATTCAACAAAATTGTCACAAGATACAGAAAGTAGACAGAGACATCATACAAAAACTTAAAATGAAGGATATAGTATGGCAGAATAACAGAAATTCTAGGAAATTCAAATCCTGTTAGACTAAAGTAGTCGATAAATATATTTTTTAAAAAAATAATCTTGAGGGGATGTGGCACAGCACTTGCCTAGCATGTGGCCAATCTATCATCTATCCTGAAGAATTTCACGAAGATGTGGGGTTAGTGACACCAGGAATAATAGAAGGCTACGATGAGAAGACCAGATGAAAACAAGAGAAATAATTTCATTAAAAACAGAGGTAGTACAGCCAATCTCTGTTAAGCACAAAATATCTCAAGTGCACAGTACCTGGTAAGCAGGCATTTATTGCTCTAGCAAAAATAAATATCTTCCCTCTTCTCTAAAAAAATTTTTGAACAAATTGTCCAAAGGAGAACTAAGTTTGGGATATTCTATTATGCAATAATAGATAACATTAATAAACAATAAAGAATTAAAACGACAGCTGTGCAGTTGTTAGTGAGGACTAGCACTGGAGGCTCCTGAAGGCAGGCTCTGAAGTCCAGCCACATGCTTCACATCTGGGCTCTACCACTGAGCAGCCCTGTGGATGAAGCAATGCACTGTGCTTCTGTGCTGCTCCACAAGGTATCGCCTTATACACTGTGACTAATAATTACAGTACACAGAGTTTAGTGTTGCTGTGAGGATGAAATAGATGCATGGCCACATGTAAGCCACTTGAATGATGTCTAAAGGAAGCAGCCCCCCAAATTTAGCTTTTTAAAAAATTAGTCAAATCTTTCTAGAATTAGCCACCATAAAATTTCATTGATTAACCTAATATTTTTCAAAGGGGATAATTTTTGCCCCACGGGAGACATCTGGCAATGTTTGGAAATATGTTTGATTGTTATGACTGGAGATGCTACTGCAGAGAGGCCAGGGTGCCACTAAAAATCCAACAGTGCACACAACAGCTTCCCACAACAAAGAATTATCTGATCCAGCTGTCACTAATATCAAGGTTAAAATTCCTGGACTAAGAGAACCAGCAGCAAACAGCAGAACAATTTAAGTTACATTAAGGGAGTTCTAGGGTGGCAGGCAAGGCAAAAAAGATTAAGGAGTGAGATTCCAGGACATCCGAATGGCTGTCAAGTGACTCTAGACAGTATGAAGTAAGATAGGACCAGATAAAAGTTGATAGACTGGTGGTGAAAGGTGAGATTAAGGGACTAGTGAACATGATAATGGTAAAACTGTGATCCAAGAAAGAGCTCAGACGTTTGAGAACTTGAACATAAGATAGTTCTAAGTGATAATAATATGCAAATTACCACATATCTACAAGTGAAGGAAAGTGGAAATAAAGGTCTTAAAATATGATACTAAAAAATTGTGTGGTGACTTCTGGTTTCTGGTGCTGAATGTAAGAAACTAGAAGTTGTCACTTCATCCTAACAGGTAAAAAGATGTACAAACTGAAGAAAATAACAATGTCTTTAAATACATGGAAAAGGTGGGAGTCACAGGGCAAACTGTTACTCCTCAAATAGCAAAATATAGAGAACTGAACTGTTGGTCAAAGCCCCAAATCTCTGTAGGAACCAGTGCCAATGTGGGAAAATGTGAACTAAACTGATGAATTGGTAGAGGCTCAGAGTGGACAAGTCGGGGAGATAAAAACTGAGGGACTCAGTCACTGGGTGCTCCCACACTTTTGTGAATTTAATTTCCAGGAGCTTAACTTGGTTCTCACATTAAAGATATAAGAAAAATCCCTTTGTGCTTCAGGCAAGGGGAGAGGATAGAAGGAAAATAATTTTGAATACACCAGAGCTTTCTGTTCTGTTCAACAAGGTATATCCTCAGGAGAAACTAACCAGAATCTGACTTGCTGGGGTTTTATCAGAGCCTAACCTGGAGGAAGGGAAATACCCAGCTCCAGCAGGCTTTAAGCACCTGTCCCATGGAAGCAGGGGTGCGCCCAAAAAGCACATGTGAAGTTTACAGCCCAAAGGCACAGGCTTATTAAAAGATTGAGACCTATTCATACGGCTGTAGAACATTTCCTCTTATCCTCATATAACTAATGTCTATATAAAGTGATTCCTTTTACCCAATATATCATGTGCAGCCATTAAGACATAAGACATTAAGACATAAGACATAAGACATAAGACATTAAGACATATCGAAAAGCAAAAAATAACACCAAAAACAAAAGCAAAAACACACAGTAAGAAGAGACAGACTCAGATATGAAAGCAATGTTGGAATTTTTAAACCAGAAATCTAAAACAACTATGATAAAGATGCTAAGGGCTCTAATGTTCAGAGTTGCTGTAACAAAAACAGCATGCAAGCTCAAAAAGATTGAAATGGCTTGGAAAGTACCAAAATCGACATGCCAGAGATCAAAAACACTAACAGAAATGAAGAATGCCTCTGATAGGCTTTTGTTACACAGGACACCTGAGGGAAGAATCTCTGTCCTTAAAAATATCTCAATAGAAATAGCCAAGTCTAAAAAAATAAAGAGAAAAAAGATGGGGTGGTAGACAGAATAGCCAAGAACTCTGGGACAACTACAAAAGGTATAAGATAAACATAATGAGAATTCCAGAAGGAGAAAGAGAGAGAGAGCGAGCATGGAAGTATTTGAAATAATAATGACCAGGAATTTCCCTAAATTAGTATCAAACACCAACCACAGTTCCAGGAAGCTCAGAGAACACAAAGCAGGATAAATGTCAAAAACATTGGACTATATAATTTTCAAACTAGAGAAAGTCAAAGATTAAGAAAAAAAATCTTGAAAGAAACCAGAGGCAAAAACAAAAACAAAAAAACCCCACCTTACCAATAAAGGGATAAAGGTAAGAACTACTTATAACTTCTCAGTAACCATTCATACAAAAACAGAGGGAAATGAAATACCTAAGATTTTCTCAAACACTGATGGAATATTTTGCCAGTAGGCTTTGTAAGAAATATTAAAAGAAATTATTCTGAGAGAAGAAAAATTACATAAAGGTCAGAAACTTGGATCTACATAAACAAAAAAAGAGCATTAGAGAAGGAATAGTGCAAATAAAAGAAAAACTTTTATTTTTCTTATTCTTAATAGACTAGAAAACAGTTTGTTCATGATAAGCAATTCATTAATAATAAAGGGATCAATTCTCCAAGAATACATAAGAATCATTAATATGGGTGCACCTAAGAAAGCAAGCCAAATCATATGAGGCAAAACCCAATAGAACCCCAAGGAAAAATGAACAAATTCACTATTACAAATGGAGACTTAACACCCCTCCCCCACTAGAAATGGATGGAGCCAGCAGGCATAAAAATCAATAAGGATATGGTTGAATTCAATACCACCATCAATCAATTGGATATAATGGGCATTTATAGACTGTTTAATCCTACAACAACAGAATACATATTCTTCTCAAGCTCACTTGGAACAGTCACCAAATTAGGTCATATTCTAGATCATAAAACACACTTAAATTTTGGAGTTTAAAAATCATATAATGTCTGCTCTCAGATAACAATGGAATTAAACTAGAAATAATAACAGAAATTTAGCTCAAAATTCTCAAAGTCTAAAAATACTTAGAAAATATACTACATACTTATACTTTTTAACATCTGAGAGAAAGAAGAAATTTCAAGAGAAATTAAAAAATACTTTCAACTAAATGAAAATAGAACTTATCAAAATTTTTGGGATACAGTGAAAGCAGTGTTTAGAGAGAATTTTATGATAATGAATGCATATATTAGAAAAGAAGAAAGCTCTGAAATCAATCAACTAAACTTTCACCTTAACAAATCAGAAAAGGAAAAGCTAACTGTACTCAAAGCAAATAAGAAAAAATGTAAATTGAGGCAAAAAGCAATGAAACTAAAAACAGGAAATCAGTACAGATAATCAACAAAGCCAAAAACTGGTTCTTTAAAAAGATCAATAAATTTGATAAGCTTCCAGTCAGGTTAACCAAGATAAAGAGAGAGAAGACACAAATTACTAATATAATAGCCCCCTTCATCCATGACAACTATGTTCCAAGACCCTCACTGGATGTCTAAAACTGTAGATAGTACTAAAACCATGCCAAGAAAAACCACATATAAGACATGAAAAGAGCGATAATACTACAGAGTTCATGGACATTAAAATGCTAATAAAGAACTCTATGCCTACAAATTTGATAACCTAAATGAATTACTCGAATTCCTTGAAAGACGCAATCCACCAAAACTCATACAAGAAACAGGCAATCTGAATAGGCCTATTAAAGAAGTTCAATAAATAATTAACATCTTTCCAAAACAGAGAGCACCGGGTCCAAATGAATTCACTGATGAAATCTACCAAACATTTAGAATAACATACAATTTCCCTCAGAAGACAGAAACAGAGGGAGCAACTCCTAATTCATCCTATGAGGTCAGCATTATCCTAACACTAAAACTATGTAAGGACATTACAATGAAAACTACAGACCAATATGTTTCATAATAAATATGAATTAAAGATTCTTCAACAAAATATTAACAAATCAAACAACTCTTAAAAAGAATTAAACACCATACAAAGCGAGTTTTATGACAAGTTCAAAAATCAATTAATGTAATCATCACATCAACAGGCTAAAGAAGAAAAATCATATGATCATATCAATAATTGCCAATAATTGCAAAAAAAGTTCAACTAAATTCAATATTCATTCATGATTAAAGATTCTCAGTAAACTAGTAATAGGAACTTTTCAAAATGATAAAGAATATCTCCAAAACCCTACAGCTAACATCATACTTGATGAGAAACTTGAAGCTCTTCTACTAAAATCAGGAAGAAAGCAAGATGTACCCTCTCACATCGCTTTTCAGCATCATACTGGAAGTTCTAGCTAATGCAATAAGACCAAAAAATAAAAACCAATCCCACAAATAAAAGGTATATATATTGAGAAGTAAGAAATCTTTCCTTTGCCAATGACATGATTGTATACATATTTATATACATACACATACATATACACACACACACACACGCACACACACAGATGTAGATATAGAAATTTTTTTGACAAAAGGAAATCAACCACCACAACAAAAGAACTCCTGGAACTAATACGGTTTACAATAAGGTTGTGGGATATAAATTTAATAAAAACCCATCTAGTCAAACTACTGGTAAAATCATCAATGGAGATACTGAAGTCAATTAAGATGGTAAGCACATATAGAAAAAGAAAAAAGCTGCAAGCTAATGCTGAAGAAAAAATTGAAAGAGTTGAGAAAATTTCTGTTAAGGAGTCTTTTTAAAGCATTTCCAATAAAACAGGAGTTTATAATGTTACTGAGAAGAAAGAACCTTTTCTATTCTTAGAGACCCCTCACATCCTACATTAAGGAAGGTCAGAAGAGAAGTGAGGTTATCAAGAAGGCAAGAAATAGTTACAGGAAAGGTTACAGTGGTGACTGTTCACAAAAATATATATTTTTAAAGTAAATACCTGAACCAGTCCTCAAAAATCTCTTAATGAAGAAGCATGATTGAAAAATTTCAAAAACTTTAGAATGAAGAGATTTTATAGTAGCAGGAGAATAACTACTAGATATAGGGAAACATAGTTACAAGAGGAAGTTAGGTGTTCTCTCTCTCTCAGGTAGACATATGGAATATTACTTCTAACTATTCTAGGAATTAGAACATTTCCAAAACTAGATGTGCTCTCAGGTCTTACATAACTCAACTCAATCAATGCTACACAGTTTCTTTAATAACATTATATTTAAATTTAAATTTTATTCTTAAAATTTTAACTTTTTTGCTATATTTCAAGATGAAAACAGGTATGTGTCTTGTTTACTACTAAAAACAAAAAGTAGAAGCTATATAAATATGTAAACTCAGTTCCTAAAAGGCAAAAAATAGAATTGGCCTATATCATATTTTATAAACAACCTTCTAGTAATCAATTTTTATCCTTTCTATGGCACCATCTAACACCCACATTTCAATATTTAACAACCACACTAGGCAAAAAATTCTTTAGGAAATGTGTTATATAAGAGGCTACTGTAAAAAGTGTTTTGAGAGATCTGATATAAAAATGCTACTGGTGCCTTCTTCTAACTCTTATTCAACCTGCACAAATAACATCTGGGAAAAATGTCCAGGACAGGAACAGGCTCATAAATAGACACTAAATTTAAGTCCCTAGAGCAAGGCTGTGAATATGAGATGAGATACCAAAACTGTTTCAGAGGAAAAGAACCTTAATGTGGGCTGTCGGAAAAAAATTCTGGGTTATTCAGGGTCAGTGGTCCAAAGTGATTCTGCTTAAAAGCATTAATTGATTCCATTTCTAGTGATAAGGGGTACCCACAGTGTATGGTGGCAAAGCAGGTACATGTAGCAGTGTGTGGTGTAGCACCTGGAGACATCTATAACCAAGTACCCACAGAAGTCAAGGCTTTGTGGTGAGCAACATTTTCTGTCCCATATCAGTTAGATCAAAATACTGAAATATAAAAGTGTTGTTTGTTGGATGCTAAAAATTCCCAAATAAAGGTCAACATAAGGAATCTCAAAGTATCTATGACAGTCCAAAAAGAAACCTTTATCTTATTTAGTCATGATTGAGTTTTCTAAAAAATAAACTCACGGTCTAATTCTGCAGATGGGCTGAAAGACAATATAAATTGTATTCCCAACTTTTCAGATTCTCTAATATTAGAGTATCAATTAGGAAAGCAGTGGATTCTGAAAACTAAAATGGGATGGTATATCTTAAACCCCTAAATTCTACTGAGTGTTCTCTGCCAATAAAAGAAGACCCTCCATCTCCATCTCAGGAACTCAGTCTCTCCTTTCCTGAAGTACCTGTAACGGTCAACCCTGAAGGTACTTACAAAGGACAACTGATCCTCCTAAACATCCATCTCTATGACTTGTTGTTGTTTTTAGACCTGCATTGTTCAGCATGGTATCCACTAGACATATGTGGCCACTTAACTCTAATTTCAAATTAAAATAAATAAAATTTAAAATTCATTTCCTCCATTGCACTGGCCACATTTTAAATACACAAAAATCTACATGTGGATAGCACATTATAGGATATTCCTATCATCACAAAATGTTCTATCAGAGAAAACTGTCCCAGACCTTTAAACAAACTCAAGTTCTCAGCAAACTATCATGGGTAAGATAAAAAGTATAGTTCATGTGGATGTGCAATGTACACAAAATGATTGCATGATTTTGCCAACTTACATCAACAGAAATTGGGGATAAGTGTGGAAATGGAGCCTGAGAGTTTGATATCATGGTGAGAGGAAAAACAGTCTTGCCTGAAATCAAAATTTATTATTATAAGCTTGTTAAGCAGATGTTCTAGACACGGTGTTAGCTCAGGTGAGTAGGAAGAGTTTTTAAGAGTTCACCCAGTTGATTGAATGAAACCTGGACCCATTTAGACTACACTAAATAAAACTGAAATACCAGAACTTTCTAAGGATAGAGGAAGGCATCTAAAAGGCTTAGAGGGAATGGAATGTTGGAGTGGATTCATTATTTCTGACCTGTTCACCTGCCCCTTAGCATGTTGCCTGGGAGGATCTCTAGATACTCCTTTCACCAAGAGTCAAAAACTTTTATTACCAATCTTGTTTCTCAGGGGTATTATGGCTATTTACCTAGGTGACTGTCCATAGAGGAAGGGGAAATAATCAGACTTTTCAGAGATATCTGAACTGACTCTGCTTCTTTTTTTAAATAGTTTTTTAGATATTGATGGACCTTTACTTTACTCATTTATTTATATGTGGTTATATCAACTCTCTAGCTCTATGTTATGGTCTAATCTGTAGGAACTGTGATTGCCACTCCATTTATCATGTATGATAAATCATACATGCTAGGCAAGCGCTCTACCACTGAGCCACAATCCCAGCCCCCTGACTGCTTCTTAGAGAACCAGTTTACTACTGACCAGAATAGGGGCTTACAGAGTTCACATACTCAATAGCATTATAACTCAAGTCCATTCTATGTACCCATGCTGTGGATATTCTACAGTCCAGAAGACAACTGGAATAGGTACTAGGCAACAAGTAGGTACTAGGTAACCCTCATTGGTTCCCTGACTTAAGGAATAAGAGCTATTAAGCTAGAGAAGAACAAGTGCAAGATACTAGAACTTGCCCTTGTTCCACTTTACCAAAAAAGCAAATTAAAGTAATCCTGGAAGGACTGTAGCAATTTGTGCCACCATGAAGGACTTGGAGATACTGATTCCTACAACATTCCTCTTCAACTTGCCTATTTGACCTTGCAGCAAACAGATGGGTCTCAGAGAATGACAATTCATTATCATAAACTTAATCAGATGATAAATCCACTTGTAGCTGCCATGGCACTAGAAGTGGTTTCAAGGCTGGAACAAATCAAATATACCTCAACCTCTGGGATGCAATTATTGACCTGACAATGCTTTCTTTATCTAAACTGCTAGTAAAGCCCATGTTATCTCAAGGTTATATCAATTCTCTAGCTCTATGTTATGGTCTAATCTGTAGGAACTGTGATTGCCACTCCATTCCATTAGACAACATGCTGGTCCATTATACTTGTTGATGGAACCTCTAAGCAGCAACACATGGTAAGACACATGAATGCCAGACGACAATAAATCCCACCTTGGTGAAATTCCTAAGGGTTAGTGGTCTAGAACATGTAAATCACCCCTTCTTACTAAAAGGAAAGGAGCACAATGCTTAGTAATTCTTTTTAAACTTTGAAAGCAACAAATACATTATTATTTAGACATGTTTTTCTAATCCTTTTATTAAGAACCCCCAAAGCTACCAGTTTTGACAGGATCCCAGATGGAGATGACTCTGCGACAGGTCCAGGCTCTCAGGCCAGCTATTCTATTTCTTGAGCTATAGTGGTGCTTGGGAGAATCGTGGCAGATGAAGTTGGAGAAGGAGTCTTTGACAGCCCTCTATTGGTGGCTGATTATATAGAACAAGAGGGCATTGAAGGACAGTATTAAAAGTAGCAGCTCCCTGAACAATACATGCAAATGAACTCTGAACAATACATGCAAATGATCATTTTGCCCAGAAAGAGAGATAGCTTGTATTTATTATGGAAAATGGTGAATGATTTTGCTGATGGCTAGGTGCTTTAAAAAACCTAACCAAAAAATAGATGACAAGGTTTTGAGCTCTCTGAATAGGCACAGAAGTTGGGTGTGGTGGTACACACTTGTAACCCCAGTTACTTGAAAGGCTAAGGCAGAAGGATCACCAAGTTCAAGGCCAGTCTGGACAACTTAGAGAGACCCTGTCTTACAATAAAAAATAAAAAGGGCTGAGGATGAAGCTCAGTAGTAGAGTACCACTGGGTTCATTCTCCAGTATTGGGGTTGGGATGGGAGATACTCTGAATAGGCACAGAGTAAAAACATAAATGAGTCTGTATGAGTCTATTTCATTGCTATAAGAAAATACCCAAAGTTGGGTACTTTATAAAGGAGGTTTATTTAGCTCAAGTTGTGGAGTATGAAAGTTCAAATAGCATGGTACTGTTTTGATGTGGGCCCCCATAACTATGTCTCATCATGGCAGATGGTATCATGGTGGGAGTGTACCGATAGGGAGAGATCACATGGCAAGAAAAGAAGCCAAAATGCAATTCAGGGGTCAGACTTGCTCTCTTCTAACAACCTCTCATGAGAACTAAATGGGGTCCCATAAGAATTATACCAATTACTTCTGAGGGCAGCACTCCCAATGAGCTAATCTCCCAGCACTAGACTCCACCTCTTAAAGACCCTACCACCTCTCACATCACCACACTGAGAACCAAGCGTTCAGTACATGAACCCTTGAGAGACAAACCATTGTCAGACCATGGTAAGTTACATGTGAATGACCTCTTCATCAGAGAATCTTATTATTCAGGTGGACAAGATAACCATTCCCCTGAATGCCTGTCAACCTTCTTCCCCAGCTACTCCTGTTCCTCCCAAATAGGTTCAAGAACAAAGTGACTCTGGCAACAGGGATGTGCTTCTGTCTCAGGGCTAAAAGGGGTATCTCAACATACACCAGACTACTAGTCATGTAAGAATGTCACCAAAGTGGTAGGTCCTTCTATAGTTGAGATGGAGACTATGAATGAATTCAGGAACACTGACTTTTACTCACCCATGTTGATACAGTTACAATCTCCACTAAATTACTAATCTGCCAACAGCAGAGACCAATGCTAAGATACCAATATAGCATCATTCCCTGGTGGCAAGTTGATTATATTCAATTATTTCATGTAGAGAAAAAAATAACAACATATTATCACTGGAAATAGGCACTCTGAATATAGACTTATCTTACTTGTCCAAAAGATTCTACCAAAACCATCAATGAATAGAGCATTATATACATTTCTGAATGTATATAATGCTCTATTAATTGACAAGGCATTCCATACGACAGTGCTTGTCACCAAAGAATCATTTTGTAGGAAATAGTATAGGGTAATAGGTTTATTGCTTATTAAATTCATTGGTCTTACCTGTGTTGGGCCTGACAGCCTAGTGAAATGATCCTTTTATTTTTAATTAAACTTTCTCTTTTGAAATCCTTGTAAATTTGCATGCAGTTGTAATAAATAATATACAGAGATCCACTTACCACTTACCCTCAGTGATAACATCTTGCAAGACTATCACAACTAGGAAATGAAATCAACACTGATACAGTCCAAAGGTCTTGTTCAGATTTCACTCGTTTTACCTGTAATTGTTTACATGCATGTATCTGGTTCTATGAGATTTTGTCATATGTACTGGTTCCTATTTATTACCACAGTCAGATACAGAACAGTTCCACTGACATAAGATCCCTGTGTGTCCTTTTATACCTCTCAAACTCCCATCTACATACCTATTCCATTCTAATCTGTTTTCCATCTCTATAAATCTGTCATTCCAAGAATGTCATATAAATGGAATTACTCAATATATATAACCCTTTGAGACTGGCTTTTTATTCATGTAGCCTAATTCCCTTCAGAGTCATTCCAATTGTTACATGTATCAATTGCTTGTTGCTTTTTATTGCTAAGTACTATTCCATGATAAGAATGTACTGTAGTTTAACCATTCACCAAAGGGCATATAAGCTGTTTCCAGTTTTAGTACTATAGATAATGCCATATTTGCATAGTTTGTTATATAAACATGTTTCCATGTCTTTGGGATACATACTCTCTGCCCAGTAGCATCCAACTCCCAGTGTCCCCCCCCCCACCTTTTTTTTTTTTTTTTTTTTGAGAGAACCCAACCATATCAAGCTGGTCAGAAACCAGGCAACTTGAACTGCCAACTCCTATGCCAAGACTGACTCACTGTCCAGCAGTTGCCAACCACAGAGTCCCTGAAGCTTTAAAAAGGAGAGCAAAATCCAAACTAAATTCAAACTATTTAATTTTACTCCCTGAACCATACAAATCAGATTCTTCACAAAAGTTACATTCTGTATAACTTAAAAGCTTCTTTTATTTCCTTAATGCCAATAAATAAAAACAAACTTAGGGGCTATACTCATGCCACAACAATTAATATATTCAAAAGAAAAAAATTTTAAAAAGCAATATAAAACCTAACCACATTAAAGGAAGGTAGCAACATTTCTGGGTAAAAATAAGAATAAGGAAAGATCTACAAATAGCAAAAGCTAATGCTGACCTGAGAAGTCAGATCATATGACCACCTACAAAATACAATACATACAGAAAATAAGCATCTTCCTTTTTAGGAAATGGATTCTACTGCTCATAAGCACAATACAGGTACTGATAAAAACCTACTTTTCCCTGAGAATTCTATTTACTTCAATTCACTCTTTTGTTGTTGTTTTTTTAATTAAATGGACACATTTCTCTAAACATTCTTTGAAAATGGAACTAAACATTTCAGAAGATTCTTTATCATTAACTCAAAGATAACTCTCTTAGAATTCTACAATATAAAAACAGGCTTGCATCACAGTTAAAATAAGAAACATTTTCCAACATTCCTTTACATATTAAATTTTAATTTTAAAAGATTGGTGCAATTTTTAAAGTTCTCAACACAAAACTAAGGGAAAACAAAGGATTAACCAAAACTAGATAATTTTACTACCATATGAATTTAGTGGACTTAAAAGTTACATAAAAATTTAGAGAATTTTTCCTTTATATTAAAACAAATCCTTTAAACAATCTATGTTTTCATTTTTTCAGTATTCTAAAAAGAACTAAACATCTGATTGAAATGTTCTGTCTCCCAGAATATTCCAGTATTTTTAAATAAAAAATAGCAATAAGAAATATTAGTGAAACATAGCATTTAAAAATATTTGCAAGAAATCCATTTAATATAGTGTTAAAAATAACACTAAAAGCTTTCCTGTAACTTCAGCATTCTAAATAAATAAAAAGTAGTAAGATGTTTCACTGCCTTTTTTAACGTGCTGGAAAGTGATGTGCCACCCTCTACTGTAAAGGACCAGTAGTAATAATGTTCATACAGCAGAAAAAGCAAACCTCTGTTCAACTGTTGCCACCTTGTGGCTATGAGATGGGTTATATGCTACAGCACAGGTCCCAAGTCTGCAAATTTATATTATTTAAGTACAAAAGAGATATGAAGCTTTTAAGATTTTTAAAAGCAGGGAATGGGGAGAAGAAAGGTATCTGGCTAAAAAACAAAAATACACACACAAAAAATCCCAAACTTTTGCAAATTATTTTTAGTTGTGGGTGAACACAAGACCTTTATTTTATTTATTCATATGTGGTGCTGAGGATGGAACCCAGGGGTTCACACATGATAGGCAAGTGCTCTATCGCTGAGCCATAACCCCAGCCCACTTTTGCAAATATTTACCAGTTTTTTTATACATAAGTGGGCAACTTATTGGTCACAAAAATAAACAGGACTTGTTCCAATCCCCAAAATAAGCCAAAACAAAACAAAAACTAGTTGAAGAAATAGATGCATAAACCAGTATTAAAGCACATGAACCAAAAGAAAAGAGAGTGAATGAGAGAGCACAGCACAATTACAGAACTCAAAGCCTCCACACAAAACAACAGTGTTGCAGGTCTTTTAAACCCAAGCTCTCTTTACGGAGTAACTTCAGTGAAATATTAGGAAAAGGATCATGATGCACTGACCTTGGTTCAGTCCTGACTGTGAGGAAAAGGTCTCTGCAAGGATAATTTTTTGGGCTCTTACTGAAAATTATTTATTTCTGAGGTCTATGTATACTTTAGTTTACACTTTAAGGACTTTAAAATTAAATCAAAGCTCACTACTTGAACTTCAGTATATATATATATATATATATATATATATATTTTTTTTTTTTTTTTTAAATCCCACAATAAGTGATCTGAATGTCATTTTTCATTTATAATTATTCAATCATCAAACTAAAATATTATTACAATTTATATTGTATTAAATTCTTGCTTATATGTAAAGCTTTATGCAAGGGATGAAAAGAGTGAATAAGGGCTGGGTGTGGTGGCCCAAGCCTGTAATCCCAGCACTTCAGGAGGCTGAGGCAGGAGGAGCACGAGTTCAAAGCCAGCCTCAGCAAAAGCGAGGTGCCAACGAACTCAGTGAGGCCCTGTCTCTAAATAAAATACAAAATAGGACTGATGATGTGGCTCAGTGGTTGAGTGCCCCTAGATTCAATCCCCAGTACCCCACACACACATCAAAAAAAAAGAGTGAATAAGGTATAACCTTGATCTCTAGTAACTACAAGTAGAAAACAGATTAAAACAGGCTCACAAATGACTTTAATGTAACTTAAAACTACAGTTGTGACATAAAGGTAGTAGAAAACAATGCCTTAGGACATTCAAGAGGATTGGCACCTGGTTGGTGAGATCACAGAGGCCCAAAAGAATACATGATCCTCCCCCTTCTTTGTTTTTAATTAGTTCTTTTTAGTTTTATATAACATTAGGATTCACTTTAACATAATTATAAAAGCATGGAATATAATTTGCTCTGATTCAGTCCCCAGTACTTCCCCTTCCCCACCCTTCCTTCCACCCCTTGTTCCCTTCACTCTACTCTACTGATCTCTCTGCTATTTACTTACAGTTTTTTCTTTTTAATTAACGTCTTGTGGATGTCGTGATTGTGAGAATCACTGTAGTATATCACATGTGTACATAGGAAAGTCAGGTCAGAATCCTTCACTGTTCTTCCCTTATCCCATCCCTCCTCCCTCCCCATCAATCCCCTTCCTCTATTAGTTCTTCCCCTAACAGATCTTCTATTGGTTGGAACCTCCCACCTCCTGTGATTTTTACAAGGAAATCGGCAGTCAGAGAAGTTAATTTCAGGGTAAAGAGCAAAGGTAAAGCAATAATGTTCTGTTTAGGGAACAGCAAACTTTTATCTTCAAAAGAAAAAAAAATTAAGCAGAAGCCATTCTACCAATAATATCTTACATAGAACCCTAATATGTACATATAACTTAGTTTTTGTTAGTATATTTTATGAGTTCAATTTGGTAGTGTTTCTTTATTATAAAGTAAAAACTGTGAATGTGTAGTAATTTTGATGGGAATCAGAGATGAGGGATAACAAACCCAGTTCCTAATTCCTGTATTTTGTTTTGGTCCTCCAATATGAGGAAAATCCACCTAGGGGCTGGGCGTGTGGCTCCAAGGTAGAGTATTTCTTGCCTAGCATGCAGGAGGCCCTGGGTTCCATCCCCCCTACCACAAAAAAGAAGAAAAAGAAGAATCAAATCCACTTATAACAGCATATGTTATTGAGGGCGAGGAAATGAGCATTGCCAAGCACTACAGTGGGAGTTTATTAAACCAACTAATTGTTCAAGTTCAAACTGTGCATATATGCATATACTTTCTCCTAGAACACATCCTATAAATTCACTCTCATAAGCATGCAAAAGAGCAAATGTCCACTGTAAGATTGACTGTTGAGGGAGGGGCAACAATCTAATGCTTTTAATGAAGGCCTTTTCTAGTTAATAAATGATACCTACTATGGAATACCAACAATTTTTTAAATGAGGCACATAAAGTACACTTATAACTCAAAGTTATACTTCAGTGAAAATAACAATTTTCAGCAGCAACTAAAAATACTGATTTTTCTAAAAGTATTAGGCACTTGTATTCAGTGCTTTAAATAATAAATTATTTAATCAATAAAACATAATAAGGTAAAACAATAATGATTTGTTTAGGGAACAGCCCTAAAGAGATTATCTCATAATAATACTGTGACACAGGATTTCCTTTTACAAAAAAGGAAAAGGAAATACACAGATATTAAGTCATTTCTCAAAGAAAAGTAGCTAATAAATAGTAGAAGAGCCAGGATTTAAAGCCCAGAGCTTATACTCTTAAACATTAATAATAGTCCAGAACAGTACTTAGTATTAACCATTTAATAATTACACTTGGAATATGTATATATATATAAAACTCCAGAGGCATCCATTAAAAATCATACTCTCCAGCCTTGAGAAAATTAGAAAAAGGAAACAGAGTTGTTTATATTTCACATAATAATTTTCAGCACTATTAAAATGTCTTTTTAAAGTAAATAAATATTGCTTTTATACTTTTTAAATAATTAAATTGTTTCAAAAATCCTGATTCAAAATAAGTAATTATTCATCTTGTAATCTCAGGATAGTCTTCAATTAAATAGATCCAAAAACTTCAAAAAGGAATATTAAGTTGGATCCCTATCAACAACTAACAACTGCTCATATTCCCATCATAAATATAAGATAGAAATACACCCAAAACTTCCAAATAAACATTAAAATTAAATCTAATGTAGTATTTTGAGTTTTCTTATTATTCCTACAATTTTTTTCACTCAATTATTGTTCTGGTCAGGCACATTTAACTAATATGCTCAAGCCTATATTATTCAACTTGCGCAAACTGCTTGAGAGCAGTCGCACACATATCACAATTCAAAGACAAGTCAAGTGGAACTGAAGTTTCAATATGCAACGTATGTGCCATTCATTCATTTATCCATTTGGCAAATATTTATAAAGTACCCACCACGGGTCAAGCATGGTGCCAGGTACTAGGGACTTATCAGAATGAAGGAGAAAAATTTTTTGTCCTCCTAAAACTTACATTCCACTGGGGGGAGAAAAGTCAAAATAAACTACTTTCTGAAGTGTGCATAGTACTCTGACATATTAAGTTGACATATTAGAGCATTAAGAATCATCCGTGGACTATGTGTGGACCAAATCAGCATGAAAGCCCATTGAATGGGAAAGTCTGGTATGTGGGAACTTAACAGTGGCAACCCTGCTGTGAACTCCCACCAAGCTCTGCCAGAGGTCCCACATAGCACCAGAGATGGGGTAACCTGCTATAGCCACATAGTGTCTCTGAGATGGGTGTGACCTGACAAGATGCCAATCAATCTGCTGACTACATGACATCTGGAAGCAAGACTCCACCCCTGAAACCTTACCCCTGCCTTTGATGTACCCCCTTAAATAAACCACCAGAGCCATTTTTTAATTGCTCTGTTCCAGCTCCTACCAGGACTGGAAGATCCTATCAGAGGCCCTGCTTTTAAAATCTATTCTTTGACACTGCCTCTTATTTCTTCACTAATTATTTCAGACTTTATTTCTCAGGTGGCTTATCTCCTTCTGTGCAGGAAAAATTACCCTGGTGAGGCACTGGCTGCCTGAGATATTGGAGATTACAAATATCTTTAAATTAGAGATTAAACAGAATGGCATGTGCATGTGCATGTGCATGCTGATTTGGAGTAATTTTGTTTGCTTGGTTAGTTTTAATTTTTTTTCTGTAAAAAACTCTATTGTTTCTGTACAGCTCAATCTAAAATTATAGACTCATCTACATTTTTTAAATAGCCTCTTACGTGCACTCTTTTTTGGGGGGAACAGTTTTAGGTTTAGAGCAAAACTGCATAGTAGAGAGAAATCCCATGTGCTCTCTGACCCCCAACTTGCATAGCCTCCCCTACTATCAACATCCCCACCAGAGTATATGTGTTACAATGGATGAACCTACATGGATGGTTTGACAAGGCTTATTATTCACAACTTAATATTGGGTTTCATTAAAGAACTATGTGGTTCTGGAAACATCTCTGTTGCAAATATTCTCCAATATGCAGGAGGACAATGGAGAAATGGCTGGGGCCACATAATATCTAAAATGCATTAAGTGAAGGCTTTCTCTACACTGTGTGCTGAGAATCTTTTAAATGTATTATTTCATATAAACTTCCCAATAACTCCAATTAGAGTATTATTTTCACTTAGATATAAGGGTGCAAACTCGAGTATGCAAGCTAATTTGTCAAAGTCACTCAACTAGTAAGAAGACTGGATGAGTATCACAATCCCAGCAGCCTCAAACTGAGCAACTTTTAACCTCTGCCCCAGGCCAGTAAGTCTTTAATACCATAGCAAGAAATGTATTGTTAAGTTTGAGGGAACAGGAATGGCAGTTTACAACGTTCCCAAGAAAAACATAAAGACCACCTCCTTATGTCTGATTTGTAGAGCAGAACTCTGTTGCTATGTCTATAATGACCTTCAGCACAGCTGAAGTCAGAGGTATTCATTACTGCATAAAAGGGAACACTCAAAATGCTACAAAGCTAAGAACTCATAAAACACAAGACTACACCCCAGATTCCTGATACCATCCTTCCCAGGAAATTACCCTTCCATTAAACCAAGATGTCCAAGAACTATGAACCAGAAAAATGTGAACCACATGTTAGAACTAAACACATTTACTCTCCATCTAATAGAATAATGTTTTCAAAACTATGTTAGTGAAGAAAAACTGCCCATGGAGACTGTTGAGTCTGAGCTGGACGAGGCAAATCCAACGGATGTGCTGAGACTCCCAGGAAATACCCAGTTGCCTCCTGGAAAAACTGAGCAGTCCAATTAGAATTGTCTTGGAGAGGAATGGAAAGGGAATCCTGCTCACTCATAAATACCCTGAATTTCTCCTTCATTAAACATTTACTACTGCTCATCATGTGAAACACTAAAATATGGGAGACAATTTTAGCTTCAAACACTTGCTAATGTGATGCAACAATTTTCATTCTTACCACAATTAACTCAGCAATCTGAGAATTATTTTCTGGAGATTTTGAAGAAACTTAAAATGGGGTACTTATGGGGCTGGTAATGAGAAAGGATGAAGGTGAGAAACAGGGAAATTCTTTTCCTACACAAATATTCAGAAGAACACTGAATTATATTTATGCTTCCTACCTTACCACACTTCGTTAGCAATGCCTTATGCCAAGGATGAATCCGATTCATCCCTTTGATGATTTCAGGTATGGTAGACAGAATAATGTGCCCCTAAAGATGTCCACATCCAAATTCCTAGAATTTGTGAATGTCACCTTCTGTGGCAAAGAGGAATTAAAATGCAGGTTGGATTAAGATTGCTAATCAACTAATTTTAGAAAAAATATTGTGGATTATCTGGCAGATCCAATATAATCATAAAGGAGCACAAAAATGAATGAGACATAACAGAACTCCCTGTGAGAGGGCCTCAACCTATTGTTACTGGCTTTGAAGAAGCAAAAGGAGGCCAGGAGCCAATAAATGGCAGTGGCCCCCATAAATTAGAAAAGGCAAGGAAACAGTTCCTCCCCAAAACCTATGGAACAGGAAATGCTGCCAACACCTTGGTTGTAACCCAGTGAGACTGCAGACTTCTCACAACCCTCAAAATAACAAATTTGTCTTAAGCCACTAAACTTGTGGTAATTTGTTACAGCAGAAGAGAATATACATCAGACTTCTTTTATACCTTGGATCTTAGGAAAATTTTGACTCTAACGACTAAAATGATCCTACAATCCAAGAAACTGCCTATTAGCTATTTGATACTATTCCCCAAGGAAATAAATACAGAAATTGAGAATTTTTTTAATATATCCAATTTCATGTCTGCTGAATGCAATAGTAAAAAACAAAACAAAAACAACATCTGTACCTGTCTATTTCCTTTATTTCGCTTATTTAGTTATTTCGTACTTTAGAAAAATATTGGTAAGGCAAAGGGGTAATAAACCCAAAAAAGTCACTTACAGAAAAGGAAAGTGAAGCACTGACCTGTTAAATCACTTGCCCAAGTTCAGAAAAATAGTAATTCCATCGTTCCCCTATTTAACAAATGCTTAGAACAGCTACCAAGAAGCTCCACACTGGAGCTGTTGTATAGAAGGAGACCAAGCAGAGCCTTGCCTCTCCCAGTGTGAGTCCACTTCTACCAGTCCCCGGACTCGCCCCAGACCGCCTCACTGGCAGCGCTCCCTGCTGCCCAAGGGCCAGCAAGACCCGCGCTTACAGAGTCAGTCACATAAAAGTACAACCAATGAAGAAAAACACCAGCCACGCGCTCGGCAGCAAGCCGCCAGCCACAGAGCCAACATACGGCCCAACAACCGCCCTCCAGCCTCCCAGGTTCCCAGGTCCCCCAGGTCCCCCAAGCCACCAGCCACCTCCAGCCCTCCCAGTTCCGGTTCCCCTCGCCGACTCCCCGCCCACCATCCGGCCCGGCCCCGCCCACATGTCACTGGCGTGGCCCCACCCTTTACGCCGGCCCCAGCCACTCAACCGCGTCGTGGGCGTGGCTCCGCGGCTGCCTCTCACCCGTCGGAGCTCCGCCTTCCGCTGCAGCTCTGAGTGCCGCTCCAACGCGCTGGCAAAGCCGCCTGGACTCGTCTGAGGCTTCGAGGAATCGGAGCTCCCGCTTTCGGAGCCACTCTCAGTGCCTGCGCTTCTAAAGGGCCTAGAGAAGAGAAACACTCGCAGAAAATGGCTCTCGGCAGCCACGGCACGAGTCCCACACAGCGCCGCCATGACGCCTTCACAACCTCTGACCTACGGCCTCCGTTCCGCAAGCGTGCGGGTCAAGGGCGGAGCGAGGAGAGGCCCGCCCACCGGCCGCGGAGCCAGGAGGACTGGCTGTTTGAGGGCTGTGCTGTGCTGATGAAGAAGTGTAGGAGGTGGAGGTTTAAGTTAAAATGCATGGACTATATCCTCAGGGACTGGAGATCGCCGTTTCGTGTGGGAAGTGCGCTTAGTTCATGGCAGAGTGCGGTAATGCAACCTTTCAGGCTCCCTCAGTTTTCCCTGTTAACCTACTTAGTTCTCCCTGTTATCCTACTTAGAATTGGAAGTTATCTCCCTGTTACCCAACTTAGAATTGGAAGTCCGGATATGCACGCCAGTGCTCTGCTTTCTTTGTGACTTTGAGCACTTAAAATTTTAGGTGCTTTCCGAAGTTTCTCCATGAAGGAAGGAATTTGCTGTTAGGTCTTTTGTACTGGGCACTTAGTAAGACGCAGTTCACATCGAACAATTCACATTCGTGAAATTCTGGATGCAAGTTAATCCTTTGCCACTTCTGGGGCCATTCCTCACGTGAATATAATAATCTGAGACGTCTGTCACCTCCTAATAGCTATTGTACCTTCTAGTGTTAAGGAGCTCGGTCCTTGCAAGAACCAGGCAATGCAAAAACCTGCCCTTCAAACCCTGATTCTTGTGATCAAGTCAGAAATATTTCAGACATGTTGCTCAGAGTAACAGGAATGAGTTTATTGAAAGGATAGGGAAAAGGAATGTGGACACTCTCAAAGGAGAGAATTGCCTCTATGAGAGGAGAGAAACAATGTGCCATTCTTACACTTATTGCGGATTCCAGAGATGTTTCCAAAATGTCCCACCCAGGTCCACCTCATGACTTTTGGCTGACAGCAAGATGACATCAGTCTTTCAAATCCCTACTGCCTTGACAACTCTAGGTCACCTTAGCCCATGCTGGCCAGTTCTAATTGGATTTTTTAAAAAATATTTATTTATTTTTAAGTTTTAGGTGGACTCTTAACCATATATTCTTGTAGATTTTAAGGCTAGGAGGAACTATTCTTATCTCCTAATATTTCCGTATCTGGTCATAAAAGGCTCCTCCTTCAGTGCAACTTGGGGTCCTCTTAACAACCACCTGTAGTTCTCCTGCAGATAACTGGCAGTTTGCTGAGGAATGGCCAGACAGAGCTGCAGGTAAACTGCTTTCTGGAAAAGAAAGCATGTGGGGGCAGCACACTGGGCCCATTTGGGGGGAATTACTCTTAATCTCTATGTTCCCACCATTCACATCTGTATGTTCCCTAACATTAGGGAATTTCAGATAGTGCCTGTGTATTGTACCAGAGGCTCTGTCACTTTTTTTACCTCAATATTATTAATTCCGAGATTTTGCCCACCCTCTTCAAACACCATACTTCACTTTTTAATGAATGAAGTAGTTCAGCCATCTTTTACCCAGTAGTTTTAATGTTAACCTGCAATCAAGCTGTTTTGGAGACAAGGTGGCACACACTTTTCCATGACATTTGAAAAAATTACCGAGGGAAGTACTTTTTAGGACCACAAACCCTATTCTACTAATGCCTCTGACTAGGGATGCCTTTCTCATGCCTTGTATGGCATAGACAATGTACAAAACATTAGAAATAATTGTAGGATTCACAATAACTAGCCAACTGTGGGAAGACCCTTATAAATTCAGTAGGAGCTTAATATAAATTCTATTCCAGGTGAGTACTCCCTAGTACTGAAACTCAATAGGTATAGCATGTCCTAGTTCAGCCAAATGGTAAACTTCTCAAGGACTGTGTGATAAGTCATTTTCAGAACAATTCCTGTAGGGTTTTTTTTTTAAAGTTACATGTCGATGGGCTGTGAGTCCACATAAGTAGGCTACATCTTCTTCATACTTTTACTTGAAGATTGAAGGTTACTTCCACAATATTTTTTAATAAGCAAAACTATCTGCCTCTGATAGAGGATCAGAAACAGCAAATGAGGTTTTGCAGGCTTTTTTGCCTATGCAAGCCACAAATAGAAACAGACACTACAGAGGGGCTGTGGTTTTCACATTTTAAGGATTCTGATCCTGCCCTAACTGCACCTTCCCTCTTGCTTCGTTAAAAATATTCCTCTTTTTTTGCAAGTTAAAACACACACTACAAAAATAATAGTAATGGCAGATGACAAGGTAAGTGAAAAGAAAATAATTCAAATCCTGGCCTCACAAGTACTGGCTATAGTCTCATCAATAAAACTGAAACCACACCCCTAAGAATGAAAGGAAATGTGTAAAATGTCTAGGCACTTAATGAAAGCTCAAAAAATAGCTTATTGATGGCTAGGTGAAGATGACTAGGAGGTGATTAAAGATTTGTGCCTTTTAACCACATATAAATGCCTGAAAGAGAGGGGACTGGTCTAGATGTACAGACTGTCCAAAGACAGTCATTTCAGGTAAAGAAATAGATAAGCTCATTAAGAAGATGGATTCTGTAAATGATGAAGATAGGCAAATAGCATTTAAGGAATTGTGAAAATACTGTTAGTCAAATTGGAAAATAATGGAATTAATCCTGGAAAGCAAGAAAACCTTTAGAGAATATTGAAGATAGCCACTTAAAAATATAATTCAAAACCCAAAACGTGTTTTGCTTTTACTGTGTAGTAGAAAAACCATCAAATTAAAATAATTCACACTGACCAGCCTCAGTAACATCAAAATTACATGAGTTGGGCAGGGTGGTGCATGCCTGTTATTTCAGATACTTAGGAGGCTAAATGAGAAGTACAAATTTGAGGCCAGCCTGTGCAACTTGGGAAGACCTCGTCTCAGAAAATAGAAAGTGCTGGGATGTGTGTGGTAGAATGTCCCTCAGTTCAATCCCCAGTACCAAAAAAAAAAAAAAAATTATATGAGTTTTCAAGAATTTGAGTCACCAAACAGCATTTATTGAAGTATGAAATCCTGGCAGGTGACAGGCACATGCAAACCCTGCTCTCTAAGAGCTCACATACTAAGAGTTTGAAAAAGCCTTTAGATTCATTTTGGTTTCAACATCAGAATATGGAAGTTTTGAAGTTTGCTGGTTTATTCAAAAGCAATGTTTTCTATTAATTGTGACCCACCCATGGTCTCTATAACTGATATATAATTATGGGACCATCACTAAAAATGATTAACCAATGGCCAAATGTCTTCACTACGTGCAAAAATCAGAGTTTTCATCTGGTTTTAACTATAAAGAAACATGATTTTGACAAACTGCCTTATGCAGCATTTTCTCTGGAACATGTGCAGCAAATAGTCACTTCATAAATGCCTTTTGGTAGCCAGCATGTAGCTTTCTCATTTTTGCTTGATAACATTGATTCCATACAGCTGTCACGGTTCCTTACATATCCAGGATAGAACAGGTTTGGAGTTAAGTTTGCCTAATGGACTTACCCCTTTCCTCCACAGACAGGTAATACATACAAAAGAACCCATACCCAAATCATAGAATTTTTATTGTTTTCAAATATTATACAAAAAATAGACAGTGTGTGTATCTTAAAGAACAGTCCAAATTGTTTGGTGGTTTTTTTTTTCTTTGTATTGCAGTAATTAAGTTGCTAAGATGATAATCCAATCAATGTGTTCCCTCTTCATTGATTACTTTGGTCTTACAAGCATACGAATCATGCAATATTCCCACACTCTATAATTTAAAGGCATTCCTATTTGTAAGACAGAGTTGTTGTCAGTGATATTTTCTTCTGTTACACTTCTTGAATCCTTAAATATCCAAGATTTCACTTTCCTGCTGTTTTCTTGTAGTGTCACATAAAACACACAACAGAGTAGCCAGGACCTCTTTCTGGGTTTTCCTATTAATCACTTTTACAAATTTCTTAAATATCTGTCTCATGATATTAAATCTACCACAAAGAACATTTTGCATAGTATGTCTAAATCCAGTTTTATTTTCCTAAATTCATCCTCATTCTTTACTTTTAAGAAGCAAGTGTTGGTTGGTTAGTTGGTTGGTTTGGTTTGTAGACTGGAAAGATGTCTACAAAAATGATTGGCTGGGGGGCAAACAAGATAAAAACAAAAAATAATTCTCCAGTTCTTTCATGACTATCTCCAGTACTCACCTTCATATACCCATTCCATTTCCCATTCCAATTTCCATAATTTTTTTGCATACACACAGTAAAAAGATATGAGAATATTTCTCTTAACTAAAGAAATTGCCATCTTACTCTATTTGGCAGTGTTGAAAAGACATGAACAAGGCAGGACACCCAAGAAACAATGTGATGAACTGAAGATGATTGAAAAACAACAAATTTTTTAAAGACTAGTTGTTGGGAAAAATAACTTAACAGCTATGAGGAACAACCATAATATTTCTATAAAGTGACAAATTTCTACAAAGCTCTCTTCTGGGCCAATGCTTCAACTTTTATCTTAAAGCCTTTAGAAGGAAATTAGAGAATGTTAATCTGATACCATTAAGCAGTGGTTTAAAGTGGATTATTTTTTAATTGCCTTTTTAAAAGAAGAGGTACCAGTTGATTCTTTTATACAATAAACTATTTCCAGAACACTAGTCTCATAATAGATATTGAGATCTATACTACTGATATACAGAACTTATTAAGTTTTTCACATGTAATAGAGCATAGATTCAACTGCACCAGAGTGCTAACAAAAGCTCTAGCAATCAAGAATGGCAGCACATTATTTTATAAAACCACTTGGGGTTTTTCAAATTTGGTGTTTAGAAGAATTTATCATAAAGACATCTAATCATGCTTTTAAAAAAATGTTTGAGGTCACTCCAAGCTTGGCAATTAACATTTGGCATAAACAATTAAACAATCACAACTCGATAAATAATAGATACGACAATGTAAGCCATTACATTTACAGCATAAGAAAAAAGTGGTGGTGAGTCAGAGTAGAGTTAGAACCTCAGTCTCTATGCAGATCTGTCCAGAGGCTTTGATTCATCAGCCCCAACACAGCTCTCACAGCAGGGGAATGTCTACAGTATCATTTTATAATTTCTAACACACTGAAAACAAGTAGAGAATAATGAATTGATTTTTATTAATGTATTACATCCTCAGGAATTATCACCAAAATATGTTCAAGTTTTAACAGTAATATAACTTTGTGTACTTAAAGGATGCTAAATGAATTAAGTGGAGACAGCAATGTGTTCCCTGATGTGGTTGATTTTAGCATGTTTACAACTAGGTCTAAAACACTTGAACACTGATGGGTGCACTCATATTTTGGCCTACTGAAATACAGTATGTTTGACTCAGAATGATGTCAGTTTACTCTGAACTTTAAACTTGAATCTGAAGAAAAGTTGACATAAGTGGTGAAATAACTAATAGGCTGAAATGCTTACTGTCACGAATGCCAATTAACAAGGATATGGGGGATGGGGGTCCCACTCTCAAGTCACCCAGCAGTGTGAATTACTGTACATATGAAGTTATAACAAAATGGATATAGAACTGTTTATTTTAGTCTGGCATCTTCAGATACCCAAGATAGGTACCTTATATTAAGGAGTGTTTATTCAAAAATGGTTTTTTTTTGTAGTTCGTAGTTCATCCCTTAAGGTAAAGAAAATGACACTAAAATTTTTAATAACCAGGATTCATAAAATTTAAAAGAACAATTTTAGTCAGGAATCAAATATGCAGTGATTCAAAAAGGGAAATACTCTTATAGAAGACAAAAGAGCAAACTGGCATCCCAGATGCAGAGCAATTTTATAAAGTAAGAAAGCAACTATGATCACCTGCAGCTTCTCAGATCATCCTAGTGAGCATCCCCAGGTACTATATGTGACTTTATATAATAGCATTTCCTAAATAATGGACCTTCAATACACATTAAAGGGTGTTTCCCAGAAGTAGAGGTTAAGGTATTTTCATTTTGTTTAACCCACAAACTATTTGGTCAAAGAATATGTAAAGCTAAATAAAAGCACATCTGGTAGAAATTCATGGCAATGAATGTTGACAAGATGTGCTTGGATCTTGCTTGCAGCATCTGGCAGTGGGTAGCAGAACAAAGGTAGGAATCTCACAGGTTCTCCTGCGTCTGTTCTGTAGGCGGCTCTGTGGCGGTGACACTAGCATTTGCAGTCGAATTCAAGACTTCTCCAAAATCACCACCAGCAGGTTTGGTTCCCCCTACTTTAGACTTAAAAAAAAGTTCAAAAAAGGAAAAGACAATATGAAACAAAATTAGCTAACTTTGCATAAAGGAACTCTAATTTTACTTTCAAAAACAAATAAGTCAAGAACCTGGTAGCTCAGCGAGATATATATATATATATATATATATATATATATATATAATTTAGTACTGTTGTAACATTCAGGGTGGTAAATTCTACCCTTGCCCCAGCCCCATCAACTAACTATTCTTCAAAGGAAATTTTATTTAAAGAACTTTGTAAAGCCTATTCTAATAAAATATCTACTGAAAAATATAAAGTATCTATTGAACTCTTGCTGCTTGATAAACATTTTGTATTACATTCAGTTCTTCATTCAGCTCCACTTACTGAAGAAATACTGAGCAAAATAAATAAAAGATAATATATGTATTTTTTCCAGCTACAGTGTAGGCATGTCAGCCCTTTACTACTTAAGGTGTGCTTCAAGGCCCTGCAGACTCAACATCATCTGGGAGCTTGTCAGAAATGCAAAACTTCAGACACATACTCTTCCCCACCCCAATTCCAACCACAAAACTGAAATTACATTTTTATAGGATCCCGGTGATTCATGTGTACATTCTGTTTGTGAAACACTACTCCAGCCTATCTAAACTGAAATTGTCAATAAATATGTTTGAAATCATATACATTTATATAGTATTTTATGCTTTTCAAAACCTTTATACATAACATGTCAGTTCTCGCTTTTCCACATTGATGTATCTGTGCTTGCTAGCCATTTCAAAAACTAAGCAGGTCTCTTGTACAGATTTAGAAGAATGATGTATTTTTTATTCATCAAATGCATACTGAGCAATGTGCAAAGCATTATTCTAGACCACTGAGAAGTTCAGTGAACAGAAAGAACAGGACCCTATCATTATGAGTTCACAGAGCACCATGCTGGTGGATTTTGAATAAATAAGCTATAAGGCTGTGTATATACTGTGCCTCTGGAAAACATTCATGGCATGTGCATACAAACAGAAAAGGTGTGTGCTAATGTTAGTATGTGCAAGGGGGAAAAAAATCCAGATCACTATGCAGCATTTGATTTTCTTTCAATAAATATACCCTGGTTCTATAATTTTTAAAAGTTGATTTAAGAATGAGTGACATTGTTAAAGTTCTGAAAGACTAAATAATAGCTTTTATGCTCACTAAGATATGGGTTTTAACCCTTCAAAGATGCCACTATAATTATCAGAATTAAGTTAGGAAGCAATGAACACATAGCCATCATACAAACTAGAGCAAGTCAGGCAGTGCATATAAATTATATGACATTTCAGGTCACTTGTGATTCTAAGAACTGATGATTTTCTTTTTAATATAATCCTTGAGATAATGCAAAACAGTGAACAGTAAATGACAATCATCATGGCATCACTATAATAAAATAAAAATAGAATGCCCAATAATGAAAAACTAAAAAACAACATCCATTTTAAGGTATAACAGCATTGTGTGTGTGTGTGTGTGTGTGTGTGTGTGTGTACATTACTGTTTCTGGGTAGTAACACCAAGTTTTTAAAAAATTTTGTGCCTTCTATATTGTTAACTACAATAAATTTATAGTATATTTTATTTAAAATGAATAAAGCAAAAAGCAGCACAAATTTTTAAATTTCTAAATCCTTTCAGCATTTAGCATGCTACTATGCTATAACATACCCTCAAAACATATTGGTTAAAAGAGTTACATAACTCTTGAAATATCCATTAATAGCATAAAGAGTATGGTTCTTAAAGGTTTTTGTTTTTTTAATTAAAAAAAAAGCTAGGCATGGTAGTGCACATCTGTAATCTCAGTGACTTGGGTGGTTGAGGAAGAGAATCACAATTTCAAGGCCAGCCTCAGCAATTTAGCAAAACCCTCAGTGACTCAGTGAGACCCTGTCTCAAAAATAAAATAAAAAGGGCTAGGATGTAGCTCAGAGGTACAGTACCCCTGGGTTAAATCCCCAGTATGAAAAATAAAAATAATTTTAAAAGGGCTGGTTTGTAGCTCAGTGCTATAGCACTGGCCTAGCACATGTGAGGCACTGGGATCGATGTTCCACACCACATAAAAATAAATAAATAAAATAAAATAAAGGTATTGTGTCCATCTACAACCAAAAAAATAATAATAATAATAATACAGATGCAAATGATTTGCCCACACCAAAGAAAGTTAAGGCACATGCAATTTGTTACAAAGACCCTGTTCACCTTTGTACTTGCCTTTAAGTTTTCAACCTTTTCTTCAAATGATTTGAAAGTTGGAGAGTTTCTAGAGAGGGAAAAAAAATAGTTAAATTATAAACACTGAAAAAACTCGACAGTTTTGAGTACTATTAGCTGACCATATTTCTCTTCACCATTATTCTCAGTGAGCAAAATAACAGATATATTTACATGTACATGTGTACAGGTATATGCACAAATATTTTTATGTAAGATTACCAATTCCTGAGCTAATATTTTTACAAGTCTGATTTTGAGTCCATGATTTTAAGTCTATATCACATTTAGACAAAGTGATACAGAAAAAATCCAGTACATGTGAGAGAAGTGGGAACAAACCAGGTAAAACATCAAGTCTGTCACTTCCCCAATCAACGTGTCACAATTCAAGAAAATGCCACCATTAGATTAGTTTAATTTTGGTAAAGATACTAGACTCTAGAATTCCTGATTATATTCACTTCCTACCTGGCAGGAGTCCAATACCACCCATTCAGGAAAAGCAGATCCGTGGGGTTCTACAACAAGGATCCTAATATCCAGGGAGCAGCACCACAGACAGGGAAAGGAGGGACCAAGAGGAGGGGAGGAGCACAGAAACTTGACTTTGATACTTAACAAGTTGCCCCACCTGATAGCCTCTGAGCCCCAGGGAAGCTTTGTAGGCACAGTCACACTGACCCACACTAATTAAGGACTGCAGCACTTTTATCTCACCCATGGGTTTCCACAATTTTTATCCTATATACTAGACCTTGAATATACTCCTATCAAGATGAAAAGGCAGAGAAGGAAACCAGGAGCTTCCTCCTCCTCACAGTGGTGTTAACAGACTAAGGTAAGCCAATGGTTCTCAAAGTGTGGCCCCCACAACAGTTGGGTCCACAACTTTGCAGCACTTGTGGGTAATGCAAACCCATAGTCCCACCCCAGCTCTACAGAAGCAGAAACTCTAGGAGTGGGCCCAGCAAGCAGGGTTAACAAGCCCTCTGGGAGATTCCAATACACACCAAGCAGACATTTTTAAAATCCGCTGCTTCTCTAGAGGGTTTGGAAAAGAGAACAACATGTACTACTTCAAGTGCTCACTGAAGAAAACAGACAGTAGAATTAATCACAGTTGTCTCCCAACATCACACTGGGACGAGGGAAGCAAAGATGGGTTGAATGGGAGAAAAGGGGAGTGTAACGAAGGCTAATGCTCACAAAGGAGGTGGGCCAGCTATACCCTTGAACAGAAGGTTCTTTAGAGAGTAGCGTTCACTTATAAACAACATAAAGGCTTTATAAAATAAAAGAGAAACTCCTTTTTAACTCAAACATTTAATGGATCTCTTGTACCCATGCAAACACTGTAAGAGTAACTGAAGACTGATACAGTGTTAAACACATAGCTTGTTAAGAGTAGAATTCTAGATCCCTGCCTCAGAAGAGTTCAGGTTAAACATTTAAACAAAGCACCAGAAAGCATAATACCAACTACACTTTGTAAAAATATACTTTACCTCATAGCAGGCATGCTAATTGAATGTTGAATGGAGCGTATACTAAGAGGCAGCATTAAAAAGAGATAGAAATGAAGTTAGTATATAGGGGTGATTCAACATATAAAAAGCCAACAAAACTTAAGCTTTATAGCTTTATTCTTTGGGCACCATGAAGAAGTATCTGCTTTTTGAGGTGGAGGGGATCAAAGTTATTCCAACATAACTTACTTTTACTCATAAACCAATTAATCCCAATCATTATTACAACTAATAATACAACCTTGCATTTGAAACTGTACTCTCACCTGGATCTGTAAGGTGCATAATCTTACAGAGGCTCAGAAGTAAGATGGTTTACCCAAGGTCATGGCAGAATTAAGAATGAACTTGGGTCTCAGGGACTCTTAATTCAATGTTTACCACCTCCCTCAAAAATGAAGCACACACACAAATACACAAGCGAGGCCAGTAAAAGGCCCTGCAGCCCCCTTTCTCTCAGGTATTTGTTATTTGTCCCCAGGCTAAAACAGGTAGGTTTCAAAATAAATTACCTGACAACTTTAAGTGATTTTAAAATTACATATCACTCCTCAGTAATAACAGTTCCCATTTTGTAATAAGAGATGCTTATACTCATCCCAATTAAATTGAATGCTTCTAAAAGGCCAAATAAAATTTGGTTCTCTGTCTTACTAGGTCCAACTTCTACTCAAGGAAGGCATCTTAGTAACTGTACAGGTTCAAGGGTATCTATTTTTAGTCATTTCCCAGAGAACTCTTCATATGCTGAAAGTACCTTTATTCCTAGGATTTTAAAATCATTGCAATCTGCTCTTACTGTTACCATATACATAATTTTGACCACTGGAACAGCTTTTTTTTTTTTTACATAAATAAACTTTCCTTTGGATAAAGTGGACCCCTCAAGGTAGCAAGACTCAATTATATTTAAGTATTTTGTGTGTATATGATTTGGTTTTCTCTGAGACTCGGTTGTTAACAAATGATAATGTGTTTTAAATGCAGCTCCTCAAATCTAGTATTGTATTCATGTGTAATATAGAGTTACTATTTTAAAATACATCAAAATGTTCTGAAAGTTTGTGTAATCAAGATAAGCAATAAAATATTTGGACATCTCTGTACTTGATATCTTAGGTAACACAGGAAAAGATCCATTTAACTGAGTATTCTCTCCATCCTACAATGGTGGTTGATATGTTGGCTTAAAGGACTATAATATACTCTGGAAGGCATTTACTAGTCCTTTTCCTACTTGATCTGAAGTTTATTGGTTCCATATTTGGGGGACAGAGATTGATGATAAGCATCCTTCTAAATTCCCCACACCAGAACTCCAGTCATCATCTGCCCCTCACCTCATCCTTCTAAAGAAACTGCCTAGAACAGCCACACTGCCACAAACCACCTTCCACCATAAGTCATATAATAACTGGGCCAGGGAGCAGAGCCCACACCTAACCTCCTGTGAGCTACAGACTGTTTGGACTGAATAGGGCAGGGGGTTAAAAAATTCAAAGTCAGCTTCTGGTTCAGTTAGTGGCAGTTACTTCAGCCAGAAAGTCACATCGACTTAAATACTGACAAAGACTTCTTTGAGACAAGGGGAAAGCTTCAAGCATAGGAAGCCTGTTCCCAAAGAAGGAATCAAGCCTAATCACAGTTAGAGGTAACAAGGAGAGAAGACCATGCAGGGAACAGGACAGGGTTGAGGAGGAACTGGTTTCCTCGGTTTCTAGAAGTTATCCTAATTTCTAACCCATTTCCAATAAAGCAGGACTGCCTTGATTGGGGCCTGGACTTGCTTCCTTTCCTCTCTGTGGATCACAAAATATTTTTTTTTAATCTGTGCAACCCAGTCTCCATTTAAGATGAACTAACAGATAGTTTTCTGTTCCATGCAACCAGATCTTCACTAGAACACACATTATGGCAAAAACTATCAAATTCTGGTGACAGAAGGCAAGGGATGGCCAAACCCGGATAAACAGTTCACGGGACATACACTGAATTCTACAGTATCAACGGACTGAGGAAATACGTGAATAAGGTAAGTACAAATTTTAAAAATTCACAGCTAATTGTAGTCACTGATCTTATCAGCAGACAGCTGGGTTCTCAGTCCCATTAACCAGCACAAACCGACAATGTTCTTCAGTGGTAATATGTAAGAAAGAGAAAGGAAGCAATCTGATTAAGGTTTATTTGTGAAAATCACTGAACTGAATTTTATCTGAGCAATTTGAGCAATTCTCTGTGTGCATTGTATTTCACAGTAAAAGGATTTTTAGATGTACCCATTAAACAAAATGAAATCAATTAATAGAGATAGGGTTATAGTTGAGGCTTCTCTGCCTTTGAGGTAGCCATTTCAGTAGGAAGACCAAGGAGCACACACCAGCTTCAATTCCATCCAATTATCTGGTCTTCTCTACCATCCAAATTTAGATGAAATTCTATCCTTTTTTTTTAGATAGTCTGTAATCCAGGGGGCAGCAGCTCTCTCATTTGGGCTTCTCTATGGAAAGTTAACAAAAGCTTCAACTGCTTCAACTTAAAATTTCATCCAAGGTTAAATATAATGTGGAAACCTTCAAAAGCAAAATGGCAGGGTGCTGTTAGAGCAGAATCATCTCATAGGCTGTAAAGATCAGTTAGCATCTATAGCAAACTTTCCCACCTTGATTTGTAACCATCAAATATATTATCAAAGTAGAAATACAAAGCTGTGTTTCTCAAAACACACTGAGAAGAAGAATAAAAAAGTCACAGGGCAACCTGATTCTCACTAAATACGTTCTAATCTCAAATTTACTCCTACTGTGAAAAGGTTATTCTTCTTTTTTTTTTTTTTGGTGGTGGTGCTGGGGATTGAACCCAGGCCTTGTGCATGCAAGGCAAGCACTCTACCAACTGAGCTATATCCCCAGCCCCCAAAAGATAATTTTTTTAAAATAGCTAAACTGATTTTAATTTTTTTTCTTATTTCTTACACAGTTATTTTGAACTTTTCATCTTATTAACTAGGGGTGGAGGAGCAGATGGTGAGGTGGGGGAAGGATGCAGTAAGTGGAGAAAGAGAAGGAAGAGGATATGCGGGCGTGTTAGAATGCTTTCAGCCAGGCAGGCTTGTAAGAGCTGTCTGCACATGATTACGCCATTTTGCCCCCAACAATATCTTCATGTAGGCAATGGAAGAGTTACTTCTGAGCAATGCCTAGAGAAACCATCTCAAACTATCACTCCTCTGGGGAGGCACAGTTGAGAGTGCCAGTTTCAGATCTAGGGTGTCCTGGGGTCAAATCCGGACCATCAGTTACTCACACTTGCTTGCCAACCCTGCGGAAATCAATCTCCCCAAGGGGCAGTTTCCTCCCAGCTGCAGTATGAAAGCAGTACCCGCAATTACTTCAGAAGCTCAATCTATAGCTTTGAGTGGCATAAACTCTTTAACCATTATTATAATGGATGATTTGAGTTGAAACACAAATCAGCATCTACTTTGTGCTAAATGTCCTCTCTCAAAGTTTTCAAATTTCATAGTTATTTCATTCATTAGCTTTGACTCTACAGTCCAGAACAGTACTCAATACACAGCACTCAATAAATACTTCTAAATGAAAGAATCAAGGAATAAACAATTTTGTTAACTAAAATTGGGAAGTAGAGGTATGAAAGGTAGAAAAGTTATTATAGTGTTTCAAAGTCTAATCAAAGGGTATTCTCTTTCTAAAAAGAGACATTTCTTTTTCACTAAGGGGTAGAAATTTTCAGCAAAAGTGACTTATCTTGAATGATTTTAACAGAACAAAAAATATCATATACATGAAGAAACATTTTAAAAGAAGCAATTCCCTTTGAAAATGAGGGCAAAATGATTTAGCACTTCCTCTTAAATGTATCAAAAATAGAGCAACATGCTACTAAATAAATACAGTTATACTATTTGTAACAATGAAACTTATGTTTAACAGTAGCACTGAAGAACTGTTCTTTTAAAGTTTATCTTGAAATTGTAAAAGCATGAGTCAATACTTATATGTATGTATAAAGAGTAAGCAAACAGGAGAGTGGTGGAAATGCATACAGCACATGGGGGAAAGCTGGCTGTCCCCAGAAGTTCCCCAGGACAGTTCTCATTATCTTGTCCTACCTGACCCTTAGCCACCCTGCTGGGCCCTCATTCTCAAAGCATAAAACAGATATTCATATCATCATTCCTTCTCTCTTACTCACTCCCCCTACCCCCTCCATCTCTCTCTACCTCCTTCTCTTTCCTCTCCATCTCCCTCATTTTCCCTCTCTTTCTCCTCTCATCTTTTCCCCTAATCAAAGTATGACAAATATCTAAACTTTAAGAGATAATTAGATGACTCTGTAAAATTAAAACTGTAGTTGACTCTAATACCTTCAAGTTGGCAAAACTAGGTACATTTCTCCTTCTGTATTTGTAATTACATTTAAGAGTGAAATCACTGGCCTAAATTTTCCAGAAATACAGATTTGGAACAGTTAACTGCATTAACCAAGCAGTTGCCCCAAGGAGCCTCCTGCATCTATCCCTGGTGGTAAGGGGCCTTGCTGCTGAAATTGGAGCACTCAACTCTACAGTCTAGCTCCCTCTCCTTGGATAGTTCCTGTGGCTAGTATTTGCCTCTGTGACCCACTTGATCTCAAAAATGTAGTTTTTCTTCATACATCTTAACACACTCCATCAGATTAAGTGACTGGTGCACACCTGTAATCCCACCTACTTGGGATTATAGGAGGATTCCAAGGCCAGCCTGGGAATTTAGCAAGACCTTGTCTCAAAAAAATTAAAAAGACTTGGGGTGTGGTTTAGCAGTAGAGTGCCCCTGGGTTCAACTCCCAGTACCACCAAAAAGTGAGGGCAGGTTATCCAACTTTTGGTCTGTTAAGAATTAATTACAAAGATTTGTCAGTATCTTATGTCTCTCATTCCAAGTATTAATCAAAAGATTTACTTAACATCCACATATTGATACACAGTATAGTCATTAAAAATAAGACTAGATACCTAGATCCATCTACTTGATATTTCTAAAGATGCAGAAAAATAATAGTGATAAGTACAGATGAAACATATCATTTCTCTAGAGCCCTTGCATGTTCTTATAGTTTACATCTATATCACACCTAACATTCTTTAATCAAATACTTACAGAGTCTTCCATTCTTAAATGCATCCCAAGTCCCCTTCTCCTTACCTCACTTGACTCAAAAATTTTAAGCTCTATTTTAATAACTGCCTTGTCTGTTTTATAGTTATAACCTTAGGATCTGCCCACAGCAGGCACCCTCAAGTTAGCAGAATGAATTATATAACTAAATGCTTACTCAGTGGCAATATTTAGGCCATTTTTTAAAATATGGTGCCGGGGATTGAACCCAGGGCCTTGTGCATGCAAGGCAAGCACTCTCCCAACTGAGCTACAGCCCCAGCCCCTAGGCCATTTTTTTACTTAACTCCAAAGATATAAAATCACCTCCTATTACTGGTGACTTGATTTTTAATTTTTTTTTTTTTGTATTGAGGGTTGAATCCAGGGGTGCTTTACCACTGAGCTACCTCCCCACCCTTTCTATTTTTTATTTTGAGACTAAGTTGCTTAGAGTCTCACTAAATTGCTGAAGTTAGGCTCAAACATGCAATCCTCCTGCCTCAGCCTCCTGGGTCAATGAAACTATAGGCGTGTGCCATTGCACCTAGCTAGTGACTTGATATTTTTAACACATAATTTTTTTGCTTTAAAGAGTTCAATATTTAGAGTCTGTACATCCCTATGACTTACTCACTTCTAGGACTAAGTGTCACCAAAATCTGAGCTATTAAGTATCTGTTTGCTTACTTAAGAAGGCCTATTATAGCTAGATCATAACAGTGATGCTTGAGAAGACAATCTGCTGTAACAGGAACAGAAATGGAAACTATTATATTATCCTTCCTGCTGACACTCTAAAGATCTCCCTCCACTTTTGTTTTCTTCCCACACCTGACTGGATTATCAGAGTCTGCCTGGGAGAGAAGAAAGGTTTGCTCAACATCACAAGTACTCCTATAAGGCATGACCTGAGCTAACATCTTTTAAATGAGCTTTCTGTTTTAGACTAACACACTTTTTCCTTTGCAAATCATGAAATTGCTTTGGTGCATAAAGAATATAACTGGGGTAATAAAATGGGTAAAAACTGTAAGCTAGTAAAACAAGTATTAAAAAGTGTGAAGTAATAGTAAAAAAATTCTTATGTTTATTTTAACAAACACACAAAAAAGTAGAGTTGCTCATAAAAGACAGAGGACTTAACACGAGGCAGTACATATGCAGTCTATTATAATTACATAATGGAACCCAGGTGAAGGAGAATTCCAACATCCTTACAAAAGCACCAAAGAACCAAAAGCATCAAAAACAAACAAACAAAGTCAGACATTAAAAGGGAGGAATTCTGCATGCCATGGTAAGACTGCTTCTTTTTATAAAAAAAAAAAAAAAAAAAAGAAACTTCAAAATCATTTCCATATCCCTTGAACCACAGTGTCAAATTCTTCTTTTAATTTATCCATTACTCATGGTATACAAGAAACCCTCCCTTTAAAGTTAGAAATGCAGTAGAGGAAAAAGATATTGCAAATGCAAGAAAATTATGTAGTGGACAAACATGACTATTCAATGTGGCTTAATAATCTCATCTTAGCACACTTGTCTTACATGACTGCTAGACTGCAGTGATGGTTCAAACTCTCCTTACCTAAAGGAATGTGAAAAAGCTTGCAATCTGTAAGAAGCCAGAGTAAGCATTAAAAAAGAAAGGAAGTACTGATAAATCTAGAACAATTAAATAACCTACTTTTAAAAAGTCATATGATGTTTTACCTGGGCCCTAAAATGCTACACCATTCAATCAGCATAAAAAGAAGAGAGAGCATCTAATAAACGTATGTATATATATAACACACACATATGTGTAAAAGGGGTCAAGAAAACTATGCTTATTACATTAAGCTTAGATTTCCGATACTCCAAATACAATGAGCGAGGAACTTAGTTATTTTGATACAAAGTATATAATACCTTAACTGACCAAACCTATTCAACTAACAAAATTCTGGTTGTAAAATCTACTTTCTCCACAAACAAAAAACACAAAGTCATGCAATCTGAGCTTTTTTTTTTTTTATCACAAATTTTGCATGCCAACAGAAAGCATAGCTGATATAAACCATGTTTGTCATCTTCAGCACTACTCTAATCCACATGGGTACAGGGAGGCACAAAAGCACTATGAAGTGGTTTTATCAAAATGACAAGAAAAATATCTGCAAACTAATCTCAAATACAAATGCAAAATAAAAAGCAACAGCTCAAAAATCAAGATTTGGGCCTAAGCATGAATGTAGGTACAGCTTACGAGTTAGTACGCATCACTGCACAAATCAGCCTGTTGCAATCACACCATGGTCACATTCAGAACGTAAAGCTGGGTCTCAATCCAAGCGTGCATGTCAATGTTCTTGTACTCATCCCCAGAAAGGCACCAGGCTCTGCCCACAATCACAAATTTGCAACCACCAGGACATACTTACCACCCTGTAAAATGAAGGAGGACTAAAAAACACAAAAGTTTGCAACCAGAATTTCTCAACAACTTTTAACAGATTCATAAGGTGATCATTTTGAAGTCAGAATGTTATGCAAACATTTTAGGTCCTGGCTGGACAGAGCACCCTCCCTCACTCCATCAGAGGAGAGAATTCAGCATCATCTTGAGCCAAAGTTGGGAAACAAAAGCAATCACAAAAGCATTTCAATCTGCCTGAGCTACTTAGTGAGCAAGGAAAAATGCAGACATACTTTACATCTTCCAGCTTTCTGGTGATGACTGAGCCAACAGATGACAATGCAGCAGAAGCCTTCTGTCCAGCCTGAGACAGGGTTTCAGACGTCTTCTTATATCTATGTCCAATTATTAAAAAAAAAAAGTGAGTTAATATTTTCTAACATTATTTCAAGGCAGTGGTCACCATCTACTGAAGGACTCTCAAATATCTTTTTTTAATAGTATCTTTTTTATCTTTTATTTTTTTAGTTGTATATGAACACAATGCCTTTATTTATTTTTATGTGATGCTGAGGATCGAATCTAGTGCTTCACATGTGCTAGACAACCCTCTACAACTGAGCCACAACTCCAGCCCCTCAAAATAAAATATCTTTAAAAACTTCTAAAATCCTTCCTAATACCAGGGCAGCAACAATCACATCACAGTCTGAGCTATCATTTCAGGCAGTTTCCTGCAGCACCCTCATCCAGACAGAAAGGCAGAGGCTTATTACAGAAGGCCCACAGAATCCAAGGGAAGTGTTTCAAATAGTAGCAAAATGAAAATGAGCCAGAGTCTGAACAAAATTACACCTCTTCTTCCTTCCTTTTCCACATAAATCAAACAAAGCAAAAATGAAATCAAATTGTTCAAATGCCTTTTACACCGTTATCTCACGTAGTTAAAGCAAATAAAACCAGGCTCAAAAGCAAAAAGTAGGTCAGGTTCAGTAGAGCCCTTGTATATTTTATTATCTAAACAAATTTTATGAGCATAATTTTTTAAAATTTTTTCCCATCTGTACAGCTACCAAGTAAGGACTTGTTGAACCCTCACCAGAGTATGTAAAAGATGCAACACTTAAAATGACTCTAGGGTGATATTGTACCAGAAAGGTGTTAAGTTACCATCCCCTCTCTTCCCAGCCACCTAAGATTAGAAAAACAAACAACAAAAAGAGTATGGTACCTACCACAAAGGTTAAGATCCCCACTGTGGAAATGAATGCTCAGGCATTTTTTTAAAATACTTTTTTAGTTGTAGATGGACACAATGTCTTTATTCTTATTTATTTATTTTTATGTGGTGCCGAGAATCGAACCAGGGCCTCACGAATGTGAAACAAGAGCTCAACCACTAAGCTACAAGCCCAGCCCCTCAGGCATTTTTTCTTACCCCATCAAGATCAAATACCAGGAACAAACATTGTTCATGATAATGCAGTCAAAGACTAGTTTCCTTTGTGTTTTCCCACTGCCAACTAATATGAATGGAAGTGGATCAAGAGTGGGCAAGTACCATCAGGTCAAAAGCAGCTGGCCTCACCAATGATGGCTAAGCTGTAAACAACTCCTAAGCTCACCTGGTAGGCAGTTGCAGAGATACAAAAGATAAGAAAACAGTTTAAATCCCTTGCTAGAAGTTTGCTCCTCCTTGTGACAAGAAAGAAAACTGCACTATGATAATGCTATATCAGAACTTGTGTGATCAAAGACGCATCTCAAAGAACTGGTCTCTGTTATGAGCACATAGAAGAGACTGACCCGAGAATCTTATGATACATACAAGCAGGCTAAAAAATAAAAAGGACTGGCTGTATAGTTGTCCAGACTTTAATTTGAGTCCTGACCCAACATTTTGAGAGGTGTGTGACCTCAAAACTTCACTTATCTGGGCCTATTTCCTTATCTAGGATTGTCTTACCAATACCCTAATGACTTATTCTGAGGACTAAACGACACTATATATATATTTGGAAAGTCAATATACAGTAGTCCCCTCCCTAATCTGATGGCAATGCACGTTCCAAGACCATCAGTGTATGCATAAAACCACAGATCTCACAAGCTCTGTATATACTGTTTTCTCTAATGTGGCTTCTAAGTGACTTGGTAGCATACTCAACATGAATACACTGGACAAAGGGGATGATTTGTGTCCCAAGCAGGATAGCATGAGTTTTTTGGTTTTTTTGTTTGTTTTTTTAATGATTTCTGGAAGTACCTAATGGCGGGAAAATATTTTTCCTCTCATGTTTTTAATTGGTGCATTATAGTTGTACATGATGATGGTATTTGCTGTTACATATTCATACATGCATACAACACACAATATAACAGTATAATTTGGCCAATATCACTCCCCAGCACTTCCTTCTTCCCTCCCCAACTCCTTCAGTTCCTTTCTTCTATTGATCTTCCCTTTGATTTTCATGAGATCCTCCCCCTCTTTTTCCTGTCTAGCTTCCACATATGAGAGAAAACATATGACCCTTAACTTTCTGAGTTTGACTTATTTTGCTTAACATAATGGTCTCTAGCTATACCCATTTTCCTGCAAATAACAATTTCTTTTTTTATGACTAAATAAAACTCTTCTTTATCCATTCATTGATGGACACCTCGGCTGGTTCCATAGTTTGGCTCTGTGAATTGTGCTGCTATAAACATGAGTATACATATATCACTGTAGTGTGAAGACTTTTAATTCTTTAGGACAAATACCAAGAAGTGATATAACTAGACCATATGGTGGTTCCATGCCTAGTCTTTTGAGAAATCTCCACACTGATTTCCATAGCAGTTGTATTAATTTATAATCTCACCAACAGTGTAAAAGTGTTCCTTTTTTTCCACATCCTCCCCAGCATTTATTATTATTTGTATTCTTGATGACTGTCATCTGACTGATGTGAGATGAAAACTCAGTGTAGTTTTGATGTGCATTTCCCTTATTGCTAATGATGAACATTTTTTTTCATATATTTATTGGCCATTTGTATTCTTTTTTGGAGAAGTGTCTGTTTAATTCATTTGCCCTTTTATTAGTGGGATTATTTTGCTTATTAAAGTTTTTTGTATGCTTTATATATTCTAGGTATTAATCCTATCAGAAGAGTAGCTAGGAAAGATTTTCTCCTATTCAGTAGGTTATCTCTTACATCTAATTGTTTCCTTTGCTAGAAAGCAAGAGATTTTATCATGCTACTCAGAAGGGCATGCAATTTAAAACTTATTAATTATTTATTTCTAGAATTTTTTCATTTAATATTCTCAGAGTATAGTTGACTATAAGAAACTGAAACCTCAGGAAACAACTATGGTAAAGGAGGACTATTGTATAGCCTTCTTGAATTTGAATTTTGTTTTTTTCAACTTGCATATGAGGCTGGTTTTATTTCTATTCCCTAAAACAGTTAGAAAACCAAAGTTATAATAGAGAAACGGAAAGAAAGTGTTCTGTGTGATTTAAATAAAAGCTATCCAAGTGTCCTCATCCCCTTTCTCTTCCCTTCCCCAAAGAAAAAGTACAGAAATGTCCTTCATGTTGTCTAGAAAAATGTATTGAGGGAACATACGCAGACGTTGCCGTCACATCTTGCCACCCTTTGGCAATGTTCTGTTTTAGTTCCTGTAGTGAACTGATTCCAAGTTTCCGCTTGATCTCTGCTAGATGCTTCTCTTTTGCTGCTAACACCTGAGACAGAGTCTGGATTTCTTCTTCTACCTATGAGGAAGAGATTTGGGGGAGGAATATGGCAAAAGTTATTCAGTAAGTCAAGATTATTAGAGCAAAACTCTACTCAAAATTCCAGAGTGATTTAAAAATTGATTCATTTACCTGTCTTTTTAAAACATCATGTTGTTATACAAACAGGCTACATGCTGGTTCTCTCTAAGAGCTGTTCTTTTCTCTCTGCAGGTAATTGTTCAAATTCCTATTGAGCTGTATCTGCCTTCTCTCTCCCTGTAGTTCTTTACTTAGTTATCGAATGGTGGATGAGAGCTGAAAACCCTTTCCAACAGATAATGCTGAAATCACTCCAATACCTATTCTGCTGACCTGTGATGCAACCTGCCAGATAAAATAATTCTACACTATTTGAATGCCCACAAAATCTTCTATTTTTGTACAAAATCAAAATAACCTTCATTCCCCACTAAAACATGGACCACCAACCCACACCAGAATCCAACCTTCTTGTGTATTTCGTGAGTTCATACTGGGTGTATCATTTTTCGTGACAGCCAAAGAAACTGCCATAATAAACCACACTGCCTCCCACAGGGGCCTGTGGAGATCCTTTGTGGGTCAGGGACCCAAGACCATTCACCCATCGAGGGGCCGTGAACCAGTGATATGCCTGGTGGGAAAGAGGTACTTAACTAATCATTCTCTCATCCAGAAGCTCAGTTTGAGAAATTGAGATAACACTGAAAGGAGAAGCTGAAAAGACTTGGAGGAAGAAGCTGCGGAAGCTAAAACTGTAAGCAGGTGCTACAAAGAAAAGAAAGGAGAAAAGGCTAAACCAGGAAATCAGAAAAAGGGTAGGCTCACACAGGGAAACACACCATATGGGAGAGAATTTGTTTTTTGTTTTTTTTGTCCTAGAAAATTGAAAAATTAGGTCCCTAAGGTATGCTTCTGACTATTCTAGACCTTTACAGACATGCTTCCCTTAGCTTACTGCAAAACCATACTCTCAGCCCTCACCAGCACACTTCTATGACCTCAAAGACAATACAACCTTTAACAACAACATACATAACTAAGTCAACTGTTTGCGCTGCTAATTAAATCTTAAGAGAACATGAAATTAAAAAATATAGTACCAACAATGTAGAGAAGCATATGTCAAACATGATGTGGACACCAAAAAATAGAATACTCTAACCACTCGGCTCTTAAATGGCTTAATTGGAAGGTATGGCAAGAACAGACCATCTTCTGTGCCTGTAGGAGATAGCTCAAGTATATACCAGTTTTGAAAGATATATTTTAAGATTAATGCTGATGAAGTAGAATGTAAAAATGTAGCAGAAGGGGAGTAAATATGGTTCAAAATTGAGTAAATTGAATGATTTGCCCAAAGTCATCCAACAAGTAACACAGGAACCACAAATTCAACCCAGGTTTCCAGACTCCACTTCTCCATGATTTCAGAATGAGTGACTTAGTTTAAGCTCTGAAAGTACTTACAAATCTTTGCAATTAAACCCAGGGGCCTCATCGTGCACTCTTACCTTTCCAATACCTCTTTCTCCCCCAAACTCCAAATCCCCGGGTACTTCACATAGAACTAAATGGTAAGTTCCTACCCCCCACTTTTCTGAGGTACCAATTTTCCCTAATGAAACTTAGAAAAGAAAAAAAAAAAAGACCACTGTGAATCTTCCTAACAATGCACAACCCAGTGCATTCCCTGCTTTTGTTGGTTAGGATGTGGTAAAATATAGCCCAACATAGCTACCATTCCTTAATTCCACATACACAATGACTTTAAAAGCATTAGAGAACATCAGTAAGAATCTCTGGTGCAAATCAAAAATAACAAGTGAAAAAGGCATTACAAGGTTCTATTAATGGAGACTGTGGTACTTGGCATTAAGAACAGACATGTGAGGACTAGGAATGTAGCCTAGTCATACACTGCCTGCCTAGCTTGTGAGAGGCTATGGGTTCAATCCCTAGTACTGAAAAAGAGGGAAGGGAAGGAGAGGAAGAACAGGCCTGTTGACCAGTGGAATAAAATTAAGCAAACTAGTTTTCAATAAAAGTGGCCAAGATAACTAGTGGGAAAAAAATAGGTTTGTTTGTTTGGTTTTTGGTTTTTTGTTTTGGTTTGTTTTTTATCCCCAATAAATATGACTTGGACAACTGAATTTCCAATTTCTTGGATAAAAGAATAAAACTGAGCACTTAACTCAGTTCATATACAAAAATTAACTCAAAATGGATCAGAAACCTAAATATAAAAACTAAGCCATATAACTCTCAAAATAAATCACCGAGGCAAATCTTTAAAACCTTGATTTAGGCAATGGTTTCTTAGATATGACACATAAAGCACAAGCAACAAGGAAAAAATTAAATCAGACATCATCAAAATTAAAAACTGCTGTGCTCCAAAATACATTATCATGAAATTAAAATGACAACTGACAAATCAGGTGTAATCTGACTTGTAGGTCTGTAATCCCAGTGACTAGGGGGTTTAAAGTAGGAAGACTACAAGTTTAAGGCCAGCCTCAACAACTTGGCAAGATCCTGTCTCAAAAAGTATATTGTTGAGGGGCTGGGGTTATGGCTCAGTAGTAGAGTGCTCACCTAGCATAAATGAGGCACTGGGTTCAATCCTCAGCACCACATAAAAATAAATAAATAAAATAAAGTTATTGTGTCCAACTACAACTAAAAAACTTTTTTTAAAAATTATATGTGTACATGTACAAATCTGTAACAATAAATCCCATCAATATGTACAACTACAATGCACCAATAAAATATGTAGAGGGGAAAAAAAGATCCTGTCTCAAATTAAAAATACAAAAAGGGCTGGGGATGTAGGTCAGTGGTAGAACACCTCTGGGCTCAACCTCTGTACCAAAAAAAAGAAAAGAAAAACTGACAGAATGGGCAAATTAAGTGCCTGAGAGTTAAATGTTATATATTACGATATGTCTGGTCTAGTATCCAAAATATATAAAGAAACTTACAGCTGAATAATAAAGACAAATAACCAGATTTAAGTGGGAAAGAGACTTGAGTAGACATTTCTTGCAAGAAGAAAAGATGATCAACATCAACAGAAATAACACTTTACATCCAGTAGGACTGCTATAACCAAAAAGACAGACATAAACCAGTGTTGGCAAGGACAAAGTTACTAAAGTAAACCTCAGTTACTATTGGTGGAAGATAAAATGATGCAGTTTGGCAGCAAAGCAGTTGGATGGTTCCTCAAAAATTAAAAAAAAAAGCTACCATATGTCCTGGCAGTTCTACTCCTAGGTATTTAACGAAGAGAACTGAAAACATATATCCCCAGAAAAACCCATATACAAATATTCACAGCAGTATTACTCTTAACAGCCCCAAGTGAAAACAACCTAAATGTCCATCAACTGATGAATGGAAAGACAAAATGTGACCATGTAATGGAATACTGTTCAGCCATTAAAAGTCCTGGTATGTGTCACATGAGTGAACTTTGAAAACATTATACAAAGTAAAAGAAGCAATCATAAATGACCATGTGTTACATGATTTCATTTACATGCAACTTTCAGAATAGGCAAATCTATGGGGAAAGAGATAATCATCAGGGGCTGGGGAGGGAGAATTGGGACTGACTGTTAAGGGGAACAGGTTTCTTTGTGAGGTGATGAAAATGTTCTGGTATTGGCAGTGATGGCTGTACAACCTAGTGAATGAACATAGGCAAACCCCAAATTGTACACTTTGAAAGGTTGAATTTGATAGTATTTAAGTTATAGCTCAAAGTAAGAATAGAGTTGGAGAATATTATGCTAAGTGAAATAAGCCAATCTCAAAAAAAATCAGGGACCAAATATTTTCTCTGATAAGTGGATGCTAATCCATATGGGGGTGGGGGCACCTGGGATAAGTGGAGGAAGTTTGGATGGGGCAAAGGGGAGGTCGGGAGGAGACAAAGGGGTAGGAAAGACAGTGGAATGATGGGCATCACTGCTCTAGGTACATGTATGATTGCACAAATGATGAGACTCTACTTCATGCACAACCTAAAGAAGTGAAAACTTTTACTCCATTTGTGTACAATGAATCAAAGAACTTTCTACTATCATGTATAACTGATGGGAACTAATAGATTAGATAGATAGATAAATTGATTAAAATAAATAAAGAGCTGGGCACAGCAGCCCATGCCTGTAATCCCAACAGCTCAGGAGGCTGAGACAGGAGGATCACAAGTTCAAAGCCAGCCCTAGCAACTTCGTTTGGTGCTAAGCAAATCAGTGAGACCCTGACTCTAAATAAAATACAAAATAGGGCTGGGGATGTGGCTCAGTGGTTGTATGCCCCTGAGTTCAATCCCTGGGTTCCTCCTCCCCCCCCAAAAAAAATAATTAAAGGGTTTTTTTTTTTAAATCTATTGAAGTTTCTGCAATTATTTCAACCAGTTTTTTTCCAAATTGAAAATTATCCTTACTTAGAAGTGTAAATGATTTTTGTTGTATCTAATTATTATTATTACACAACCAAGAGGTAACTGTCATTGTATTCTGTCATATCTCACAGACTTTGGGAAAGGTGGATAAACTTCTAAAAAAAGCATGAATACTATACAAACAAAACAGGATGTGCCCAGGCATCAGAGTTCATAAAGGCTTAACTCTGAATATAGGCCTAAAGGCTGCTACCCTTCATTGTGTAGGCAACCTTGATCTTCACAACCTTGGATTAGGCTTCTGTCATAGGATACTAAAGCACAAGAAACCACAGGAGAAATATACATCAAGTTGACTATCAAAATTAAAAACCTCTTTGTTTCAAAGGGTACAATCAAGTGTAGCTCAGTGGTACAGTGCTTGTCCAGCATATATAAGGTGCTGGGTTCAATCCCAGGAAAAAAAGGAAAGAAAAAACAACTTAGGTAATCCATAGAGTGGGGAAAATATTTACAAATCATAGACCCCATAACTTCATTTACTAAACAAAGTTATATAATCTATTTCAAGACCTAGACCTTTGTTTCCTCTCCCATCCATCATGATAACATCTGCTATTAAAATTAATAAAAATAGGGCTGGGGCTGGGGCTCAAGCGGTAGCGCGCTCGCCTGGCATGCATGCGGCCCGGGTTCGATCCTCAGCACCACATACCAACAAAGATGTTGTGTCTGCCGAGAACTAAAAAATAAATATTAAAAATTCTCTCTCTCTCTCTCTTTCCTCTCTCACTCTCTCTTTAAAAAAAATTAATAAAAATAATACACTGAGAGCTCAGTATATTATTTTTATTAATAGACATTAGGTGCCATTAATTATTTTTATTTTGATATAATATTGAGAGCTGGAAAGGATTTGGAAAAAATGATCTTTCATACACCAAGAAAAACATGAGGAAGAGCATCTTGGCTAAGTTGGTGTACGTGGGAATATAAATAATTCTACTTCAAGGACTTTCTCTTAAAGAAATAATTAAAGAAGTGCATAAAGATTTATGTGAAAGTATTTTTATCAATTATTCATAATAGCAAAAAAAACCCAGAATGTTTATAAATGACAATATGTCCATCAACTAAAAATGAGCTTACAGAAATCAAAAATAAGACTGTGAAAGATTATTTATTGGTATGAAAAATGTTTTGAAATTTAAATAAGTGGGGAAAAGCTACAGATGTATATTCTAATGTTTTCTTAGAAGAGATTTCTAAAACAGGTTACAGCAATATATACAAAGAAAGTCAAGAAACTTAATCTAAAAACTTTGACACTGTCGTTCATTACAATCTTCTTCAATTTTTAATGTTTCTATAGTAAACATAACTTGTAGAAAAACTGGGTTTTGTCTTTTTAAAAGTAACATTAGTCACACCTTAAATACTCGTAATAATCCTCACCCTCCTCATAAGGCCTATGTCAATCTCCCTTACCCATTCTATCCCAGCCTTATTCATAAAACCTTTTGGAAAGAAATGGATAGTGCAAACAGCCAGACAAAGAAGGAAACAGGGCTTTGAAAGATAATATAACCAACTAGATCTAATGGACATACATAGAACTCTCCCCCACAAAACCATAGAACCCACATTTTTCTCAGTTACAAAAAGGAACATTCTCCAGGCAACAGCGTAAGTCTTGATAACATTTAAGCTGTACAAGCACCTTCTACTAAACCACAATGAAATGAAATTAGAAATCAAAAGCCAAAGGAAAATTGGAAAATTCATAGTTATGAAAAGTAACACACTGTTCAACCACCAGTAAGTTGAAGAAGAAATACAAAGGGAATTACAAAAAAAAAAAAAATTGAGAGAGAGAGAGAATTTTTTAAATATTTATTTTTTAGTTTTCAGTGGACACAACATCTTTATTTTATTTGTATGTGATGCTGAGGATTGAACCCAGCACCCTGTGCATGCCAGGCAAGCGCACTACCGCTTGAGCCACATCCCCAGCCCCAAAATATTTTGAGATGAATGAAAACAAAACCACAAGATACTAAATCTGATGGGTTGTAATGAAAACAGTGTCCGTGGGAGATATACACCTATCAATACCTATATAAAAAAAGAATAAAGATGTCAAATCAATACCATAAATCCACATCTTAAAGAAAGAGAAAAAACCAGTTAACTAAATGCAAAGCTAACAAGAGGAAGAGAATAATAAAGACTAAACAAAATGTAAACTAGGAAACAATGATGAATAAAGTTGAAGCTGATTCTTTAAAAAGATCAGCATGATTGAAAAAAATAGCTAGACAGAAGAAAGAGAAGATACAAAAAAATCTAAGTCAGAATGAAAGTGGGGCCATTATTAACCTTGCAGAAACAAATATTATAAAAGAATACTATGAACAATTATATGCAGGCAAAGTAGATAACCTAGATTAAATGGACAAATTCTTCAAAATAGAGAAATAATCAAAACCAATGCCAAAAGAAATAGAATATCTTTTTTTGGGAGAAATAATTTTTTGGGAGACAGTTCTGGGGATCAACCCCTACTTTTCCTCAGCATGGAAAAGTATACTTATGAAAAACTGATGGCTAGTATAATAAATACTAGATTATCCCAAGATTAAGAATAGGATAGGAATACTCCACTGCTCTTCAACACTCTACTAGATATTTTAGACAGAGCAATTATGCAAGAAAAATAAATAAAAGATGTGCAAACTAAAAAGAGAAAAACTACCTTTATTCACAGATGACATGATTTTATATATAGAAAATCCTAAAGAACCCACCAAAAAAAAAAAACTATTAATGCTCACAAACAAATTCAGCAAAGTGTCAGGATATCAGATCAACATTAAAATTTGATTGTATTTCTATACAATAGCAATGAACAACCTAAAAAGGAAACTTAAAAAATAATTCTAGGATTGAGGATAGAGCTCAGCAGTAGAATGCTTGCCTCACATACATGAAGTTCTAGGGGTTGATCCCCAGAACCGTCTCCCAAAAAATTATATTTATGACTGCACACAAAAGAATAAAACAATAAAATGTTAACAGTAAAAGGATCAAATACATAAAAATTTTAAAGGAATAAACATAACTAAGGAAGTGTACGTTGTACACAGAAAAATAAAAAACACTGTTAAATGGTAAGACATTCTATGTTGATGGACTAAAGACTTAATATTGTTAAGGTAGCAATATTCACCAGGTGTGGTGGTGCATGCCTACAATCCCAGTGGCTAGGAAGGCTGAAACAGGAGGATCACAAATTCAAAGCCAGCCTCAGCAACAGCAAGACACTAAGCAACTTATTAAGCAATCCACCCCCCTACAAAAAATATAGCAATATTCACCAACTCAATCTACAGATTCAATGCCAGCCCTATCAAAATTCCAGTGGTATTTTTTGTGGTGGAAAAGCAGCTTCTACTGGGAGCAGTGGTGAGTACCTGTAATTCCAGTGACTCTCGAGTCTGATGAAGGAGGATCCTGGGTTCAAAGCCACCCTCAACAATTTAGCAAGGCCATTAAGCAACTTGGTGAGACTCTGTCTCAAAAAAATAAAATAAAAAAGGCTGGGGATATGGCTCAGTGATTAAGCACCTCTGGGTTCAATCCCTGGTACCAAAGGGGGAAAAAAAAAAGATGATGAAGAAGAAGAGGAGCAGATTCTGAAGTCCATTTTTAATTCCAAGGGACCCTGAATTACATTTTTTAAAAGAAGAAAAGGTCAAGGATTCATACTTTGAGATTTCAAAACTTACTACAAAGCTATAGTAATCAAAACAGCATAAAATTATTCTAAGAAGAAACATCTAGAGGAATGTAACAGAATTGACAGCTCTGAAATAAATTCATATATGGTTAACTGATTTTTGACAAAGATGCCAACAGCATTTACTGGAAAAGAATAGTCTGAGAAAACTAAACATCCACATGCAAAAAAATGAACTTGGAACCCTACCACAAACCACAGAGATTAACTCAAAATAAACAAAGGGCTTTAAATGTAAAAGCTAACACCATAAAAATATTAGAAGAAAACACAGGGGCAAATCTTTATGATCTGAGATTTGGAAATGAATGTTTATATATAACACCAAAACCACAAGCAACTAGAGAGGAAAAAAATTGGAATTCATCAAAAATTAACGTTTACATATCAAGAGATACTATGGAGAAAGTAAAAAGACAACCTACAAGACAGAAGAAAACATTTGACTGCTGTGTATCTGATAAGGATCTAGCATCCAGAATACACACACACACACACACACACACACACACTCTCAATCTCTCTCTCTCTCTCTCTCTCTCTCTCTCTCTCTCTCTCTCTCTCTCTCTCTCTCTCTTACATCTCCACAACAGACAAGCAACCAATTATTTAAATGGGCAAAAGACTTAAATAGACATTTCTCCAAGAGAGATAAATGGCCAATGAGCACATGAATAGATGCTCAATATCACTAGTCATTAGAGAAATTCAAATCAAAACCACAACGAAATACCACTTCATACCCACTAGAATGGCTATTAATGAAGGAAACATGTTACCAAGGATGTGAATAAATGGCTGGTGATAATACAAAATGGTGTCACTGCTGTGGAAGTTTGGTGGTTCTCTAAAAATGTTAAAGGTGGAATCACCCCATGACAAAGCAATTCCACTTCCAGGCATAACAAATATCTGTACATAAATGCTAAAAGCTCACTATTCACAATAATTAAAAGATAGAAACTACCCAAATGTCCCATCAATAAATGAATGAAGAAACAAAATATGCAAGGTACATGCAATGGAATATTATTCAGCCATAAAAATGAAGTACTGACACATACTACGAAATGAATAAACCTTGAAAACATTATGTTAAGCAGAAGAAACCAGATGTCACATATTGCATGATTCCATTTACATGAAATATCCAGAAAGCAGTTAAATCCATACAGGCACAAGCAGATTAGCTATTTCCAGGGGCTGAGAGAAGGGAAACCAAACAGTAACTGCTTAATGAGTATGGACAATTCCTTTGGAGCAAGAGAAAATGTTTGGAACTTGAAAGATGTAATAGTGCACAACCATGTAAATGCACTAAACGCTATTGAATCGTACACTTTTAAAACAGTTCAACTGAAGGGTACCCAGAGATGCTCTACCACTAAATCACATCTACAGTCCTTCTTGTTGTTTTATTTTGAATCAGGGTTTTGCTAAGTTGACCAGTCTGCTTCAAACTTGCAATCCTCCTGCCTCAGCCTCCCAAGTCACTGTGATTTTTACAGGTGTACCACAATGCCCAGAAAAACAGTTAATTTTATGTTATGTGAGTTTTATAGAAGAAAGGAAGTTAGGAAAGAAGGAAGTTGGAATTTTGAAGTCAGGCAGAAAGCTGAAGGAAGGAAAGGAGGGAGGGAGGAATGGAGTTGGAGAGCAGAAGGTTCAGAGGCGCCAATACCCACAACACAGGCAGGGACAGGGCAGTCACTGGTGTGGCTGAAGAACACAAGTATCAGGCTCAGTAACGTCCCTTAGGAGACTTGCTGTATTGTTCCCACCCATTTCCTCCTCCACACGCTACATCTCAGACCTACTTGACCCATATGTTTTATTATATAAAAACAAACTGGAATCATCCCCTTCTATCTCCTCTCCTGAAGCAAGACCTAATTTAAGCAATAAACACAAGGTGCTTTCTCTTCCCTGGAACTAACTGTAAACCAGTCCCACATGCTTTAGAGAAACAAGGAAATTGCATATTAAGTGCAACAAAACACCAGCTTATAAAAGGAATGGTTCTCCTTCACCTTTGCAAGTTCTCTTCTCAGCTCTTCTTGCTCCTCTTCTGAGAGGGTCTCTGTGGCACTGAGCGTGGCTGCAACATCTTCTCCTTCCTCGGGTACTGTGGGTGTCCTCAGCAAACCTTGGGGATAAAAAAAAAAAAAAGAAAGAAAGAAAGAGAAAAGTCTGTCAATTATGAAAGGTCAGTAGAATTCTCCTTTGGGTTGCTCCGCTAAACCGACCAGAATAAAGTCAATTAGGTTAGATCCACACATCACCTCTCTGTACCTTCAAATGACCTGGCTCTCCCAACAAAAGATAAGAGTAAAGTCTGGGCTAACCACTAAAACCACCAACTTAGACTCTGCCAGAATACGAATTTTAAAAATACAGGCTTCTGCTAGCTTCTGCTCACATTCTCAGTCACCATGCAGTTTGGACAGAGCAGAAGAGAGGCTGAGAATGGGATCCGCACAGGATACATCTATAAGATGCTACATAAGCAAATCAGCATAAACAAGATGAAAGATTTTAGCCCCTGGGAGAAGACTGTACACATCGTTAGCTTCCTGCGGTGATCAAACCCAACATTCAAAAACCTCAGGGATGGGGAGGTTGCTCAGTGGTAGAGCACTTGCCTAGGATGTGTGAGGTCCTGGGTTCCATCCCCAGCACCATCCAAAGAAAAGAAAAACAGTGAAGAATCAACCATGGGATGAACTTAAAGCCCTGAAGAAATTCTATTCCTTCCATTTCTTTCCATGTAGCTCAGGGTTAGAGTACTCTTGAGTTCAATCCTCAGTACGAGGGATCCAGATACTCTTTAAAAAGCATACATACAAATACACGCATATACATAAAAACACAGACTTTTCATATTACTTAAAGCCAAATCAGTTGCACCCATTCCCCTGGAACAGAGCCCACTAGACGAGCTCTGTATCTGGAGCATGGCCAGGAAGGCAGCTGCCCCTCCGCTCTCCCCTGTCTTCTTGCTCAATCCTCATCCAAAGGCGAAGATGAGGCCAGCAAGATCCTAAACCTTAAGTACAAAATGGAAGTGAGCACCAAAAAAACTCAATACAAATAATATTGTAATGCAGTTTTAAAATCAAAATTAATTCCAAGAATCCATGACAAACAAAATACCCAATTTTAAATAGGATCCGTACTGCTTTTTTTTCTCCTCTTGCTTCGGGTTCCCAAATGGCTCTACATGGACAGCACTGTTACTGACCATGACTTTACAATTTTAATATTCTGTTCATCACATATTTTGTTTGCATTAAGTTTGATGTTTTAAAAACACTGTATTAACATATCTGATTGCTGAGTTTTGGGCACCCACTTAAACATCTCCACCTGAAGCAAGCACTCACGGGCCTCCTGCTTACACAGACACTATGGTCCACCCACCCGTTCCCATGTTGCAGATTTGAGATTTCATGGTTTTCTGTAGCAGCAATTTTTTTTTTTCATGGAGGACCAGAGGAAGCTTCCCTCTGTTTCTATTCTCCTTTTTCTGCCAGTGAGTGTCACAGCCATTGCAGTTTTCCCCTACCACCTTCCACTCCCATGTCTGAGAAGGGATTGTTCAGTCCTATCATCATGTGGCACCTGCCCAAAGCAAGACGCCAGGCAGCAGATGAAGGACTTAACAGGCAGGCAGGCAGAGAGGAAAAAGAGCTACAATGTTGAAAAAGCTGCCTTCATCACCGCAAACATGAGAAGAGTAAAGGAGCCAAGGTGACAATGTGTATGAACATTGCATACACTTACAGAGGGACCTGATAGTCTCTGTTGTATAATAACTGCTTAGTAACAAGAATCACCAAGGTGAAGTACCAAAACAGTGCCTACCTGAAGGTGTTTACAGAATTGTTAATAAAATAAAACAATTCCAAAACCACAAATTGGACTGACAAATAGAATATGAACAAGCTCTCAAATGCACACACGGTACTTCAAATGTATGATCAGCCAGTAGAAGAGCTCAATGAATAATGGCTTCTGTACATTTCCTCTAAAATATCCTGAATGGACTACTTATGCAACATTTCCATAACAGAAGTCAGATCATGTTACTCTCCACTTGAAATCTTCCAGCAGTTTCTTATTGTTTTAGCTTAGCCCCTTGGGTCAGCACCCAGGCCTTTACCAGATGCCATCTCCTGCTTCCTGGCATTGGCACCTCTTACTACAACGCCAGCCAAACCAAACTGTGAAGAGGCACTGTGCCCTGTACTGTCAGAAACCACTTCCGAGATCTGTGTGCACTTGGAAATTCACCCTCCACGTCAGACTGTGTGACAAAGGGAGTATGAGATTGAGGATAGGAGGCAAACACACAAGGAGCCATCAGATATGGCAGCACAGAAAGAACTAACAGAACTGCCTATAAACAATACTTTTCTTTTATTATTATTTTTTTTAGTATATGTGCAGCCAAAACAAACACTAAACATTATTTTAATGCTCTACTCAGAGCTCCTAAGTTCTCAACTACAACAGGAGCCCAAAACAAAATAAGAAAAAATTCAGGTGCTAAGCCATGTCTTAAAACAGAAAAAACTCTCCCATGCTTTTGAATAAACCATACTTTTCAAATCAACTTCAAGGTGTAAATATATTATCTAGCTGCTAATGATTTATGTGTACTGCCCCATTCAGGAAGAATCTAAAGGGATTCAGATAAAGGTTGAGCACTTCTAATCTGGAAAACAAAACTTGATGCTCAAAAAGCTACTGAATTTTAAAGGATGCATGATTTTAGATTTTCAAATTAGGGATGCACAATTGGTGAAGTCTATGCAACCCAAAATCCTAAAAAACTCCAAAATCTGAAATACTCTGGCCCCAAGAATTTCAAATAAGGAATACCCATATTTATCTATGTATTATTTAAATATTCCATTAGGCTACCAAGGAAAACAAAGAGGTGGTATTATTCATATTTGGTTCAGGATAACATGGAAACATATTTGGCATCTAAGAAGCTGGTAATGGCCAGGTGTGGTGGCAGACACTTGAAATCCTGACTATTTGGGAGATTGAGGTAGAAGGATTGCAAGTTAGAGGCCAGCCTGGGAAACTTAGGAAGACCCTGTCTCAAAAATGAAAAGGGCTGGGATGTAGCACAATGGTAGAGTATCCCTGCGTTCAGTTTCCAGTACCAGGAGGAAAAAAGAGATGAGAAATGATGTGTTCTGCTTTTCCCACAGGAGCCTGTAGGTGGCAGCAAATCATCAATATTTTTGAAGGTTTGTTTTTAGATAATCAGCTGGAAAAAGAAAATGAAAATAAAGAACATTAAAAAAAAAAAACAGAATGGTAGATCCCAAATAAACAAAACAACCAGCACAATGTGCCTCAGGAGTGTTACTAACCATACATACCAACACACGTGCATCCTATTTATATCCAAATCTGAGCTAAAGAGTCCAAAAACATTCATTTACCTGCAACATTTCTGTAAGGTGGGGAAAACTACCACCATTTACAGATGGGGAAACAAAAGTTCACAAGGGAGAAGTAACTTGACCAAGATCACACACCTGAATGAGTGGTGGAGTTAGGATTTTGAACACAGTCTGATTTGAAAACAGATGTTTCAAATCACTGATGTGAAAACACATAAGACACAAGTAGGAAGCTGGCAGCCAGGCTTGGAAGATATCTGGAAGCAATAATAAAAATAAAACTAAAAACATAAAAGAATCTGGTAGCTATATCAAAACCAGTCTTCATCACTTCCAACTCTATGGTTTCCAAATTTGCCTTATGTATTTTCTCAATATTAGCTTGCTTCCTATGTGATCAGTAATACCTCAATATCTAAGACGGAAGGAGAATCTAGCTTACAAGCCACTTTCACATTCAACATGAGAGGTGAGAAATGAGGATATTTTAAAGTATTGCTTAAAACTATAAATAATCCAAAAATAAACTTACTTGTTAATTTTAATGTTTCTTCTCAGAATCTGATGGAAAGCTGTTTTTTTAAATGATGGGGCAGGGAGGGGACTGGGGATGTAGCTTAGTGGTAAGAGTGCTGGCCTAGTATTCAAGAAGCCCTGGGTTAAATCCACAGTACCCCCTCCTTTCCCCCAAAAAAGATGAAGGGGATAATTAACATTAGTATAATATTTATTGAAGTTTAATACACCAGCTACTCTGAGGGGACATTTTTACATGGGCAAAGATTCTTTGCTTGACCAAACTTCAGTCAGGCCTTTGAACTCTTCCTAGGCTCATCTGTGCACTTTCTTGTAAAATCTAGTTTTAGCAAAAGAACCCTGCTAAGTCAGTTTAGCCAGAATCCACATCCTTGATATCTGATTTACCTTGACATCTGATTAGGTGCCTCATCCTCCACCACCCGCAGCCTTCAGCAAGAATCCTGTTGGGTTGGTTTAGCCAGAACCTGCTTTACCCCTAACCTCTTAGTGATTTTCCATCCACAGACCCCCCACGCTATAATAATAATATATATAACAATAAATGACTATAAATTCCCATTTGCCCATGCTGAATTCAGAATGGAGCCAGTCTCCCTCCCCCAGTATAAGACGCCCCCAAGTGCAGTGGTCCCTACATCTACCTTGATGGTCTTGGATAAAGTCTTTCACACTGTGCTTTAAAACAAGTATCACTGAATATTTTTTCTCTAACATGTAGTCTCATTAAAACAGAAAAACCTTACAACCTTCCATCACCTGATGAGAGAACTACTATTTATTTCCACCAGAAACCTGAGATCCCCTGAGGGTATATAATTCACCCAGATTCACAGAAGCAAGATAAAAACTGAGGGTCCTCCTGACACTTAAACTCTTGCCCTTCACATTTTTTTCTTAGACATATACTTTTTGTCTATGTGTACTCCCCAATTCAGGAAGAATCTAAAGGGATTCAGATATAGGTTGAGCACTCCTAATCTGGAAAACAAAACTTGATGCTCAAAAAGCTACTGGATTTTAAAGCCTGCATAAAGGAAACAGGGCCAATTCTTTCTCCACAGAGACTCCACACTACATCACTGGTGTTATGGTTTGGATGTGAGGTGTCCCCCAAAAGCTCATGGGTGAGACCATGAGAGAGGGTTCAGAGGGGAAATGATTGGGTTGTGAGAGTCTTTCACCCCGTCAGTGAATTAATCTCTCTACTAGGGATTAATTGAGTGGTACCTGAAGTGGTAGGGTGTGCGGAAGGAGGTGGCCATTAGGGGCATGGCTTTGAGGTACATATTTGTATCTGATAAGTGGAGACCTCTCTCTCTCTCTGCTTCCTGATAACCATGTGAGCTGCTTCCCTTTGCTACCCTCTTCTGCCATGACGTCCTCACCTTGAGCCCCAAGAAATGGAGCTAGCTGTCCACGAACTAAGACCTCTGAAACTGTGAGCCCCCAAATAAACTCTTCCTCCTCTACAATTGTCCTAGTTGGGTCTTTTAGTCACAGCAGCAAAAAAGCTGACTGAAACAACTGGTCTGAAAGTACCAAGAGCCTGAAATTGGTGACCCCATGTCCCATCAAGTCATCGTTTGTGGCCATCTTCAACTCCACCCATGTATCCTTTGAAGTGTTTAAGTGGGGGAAGTGACCGGTGTATCCTCTAGAAAGTCCCTCTAGCAACAGGGTGGCTGGTGGCCTGCACTGAGAAGAGCCTTAAGCTCACACACAGATGACTGTTGGATGTGCAGGTGAGAGCCCCACTCTCTGGGGAGCAAGGATGAAGGATAAGACGTAGGGCACCAGTCTTAAGATATCTTTCTTACATCTCTGAGCTTAAGAGGCACTGTACGACTGCTCGGCCAACCAGGCCTGTGACTCTGCTATCACCTGCAAAATGGTGTGAGTGGCTTAGAAATCCCCAGATCTACTTACAGAACAGACCTCTCACTTAAGAAGGACTACCACACAGACAATATGTGTGAAGAAAATACACAGCACAGGCATAGAGGATTCCTAGATAAAAAGCAATTCAGGCAAGTGAGACAACAAATGTAAAGGCATTTTAGGAAAACCTCAACTTTCTCACTCCAAAACAATTATGCCCGTGTCAGTGTACATATATATCTAAATAAATCTAAAAAAGACTTTTCACTACATATGAAATTACAATTTTTAAGTGGCAAGAAAGTATTGATTCTTGGTTTAAATTGCCAACATCTTTTGCCTCTTAATAAAGCACAAAACAACAGAACATCATAAGATCTGAGGTCTTAGATTTGATCAAATGCAAACTTGTGAGCACTTGGGGGTCATCTGAGGAAGACAGGGTCCTTAAGCTTTTGGCCTTGTGGGAACGCCTGGGAGCAAATGTGATGGACAGGAGGAAAGCAGGCCAGCCTGAGAGGAGAATGAAAAGAGTTCAGAGAATGGAAGACAATCCAGTTCTAGACTATAAAGTCCTGACATTACTCCTTACCTTTCATCTTAGAACTCACAGTGCCTACAGCCAGGTGCAGAGGCACACGCCTATAATCCCAACAGCTTGGGAGGCTGAAGCAGGAGGACAGTGAGTTCAAAGCCAGCCTCAGGAACTTAGCAAGGCCCTAAGCAACTCAGCAAGGCCATCTCTAAATAAATCATAAAAAAACAAGATGGGAATGTAACTCAGTGGTTAAGCACCCCTCAATTCAATTCCCAGTACCCCCCCCAAAAAAACACACAAAAAAACCAAAACAAACAAAAAACCCTCAGTACCTAGAACAGAACAAATGTTAATAAAGACTTTATTTGAAGTGACTTATTGGATTCAAGATTCAAAACAGGTGTCTCTGTTCCTATGCATAACCACCTATTCGCCACATACCTCTGCAAACCTCAAGCAATGCTTGGCTTCCGCGTTCCAGTTCCATACCTGTAGCCCCAACACGATCTCTGACGCACAGTGCCCAGCACACAGGAGATGTTCAGAAATACTCTCCAAATAAATGGATTAAAAGAAGGTACACAGTTCAGTCAGAGGGAAATATAAGAACCCAGCCTGGCTTCACTATCTATCATATATTTTGAGACTTTTATTTCATGCATTGCATTCTCTCTTAACTGCTTCTTACCAACAAAGGCTTTCCTATTTAAAACAGACATAAACTGTCACTTTACTAAAGCAATAAAACTTCCATCTCATATTTCATCTATCCAAAGACTTACTATTTGGACAGGCCGCCTCCCTTCGTGTTACAGAGAAGTGTGTACGAGGCAAAGGCACCATGGTTACACAGGCGGGGCACAAGTGACATTACAGAAGGAGGGCTATATCAGCTGTTCCCAAGAAGGTTCAACTAGGAGAAAAGAAGATGCCAAAAAAAACCAACCTAAGGTATCTGACATCTGGTCAGAGCGTTAACCCATCTACCCAAAAATAATTTGTTGATGTATAATTAAGTGTTCAACATGTCTTTAGAAAATAAAATTGTAGGGGCTAGGGATATAGCTCCGTTGGTAGAATGCTTGCCTCACAGGCACAAGGCCCTGGGTTCAATCCCCAGCACCGCCAAAAAAAGAAAACTGCACAGTCTTCAAAGAGGCAGCAATAGCTTTAAGATAAGAGACTGAATAAGAAATTTAGTCTCTAGGATTGTTTTATTTTATCACAAACAGGAAATATACACCTTTTTAGCCCAAGAGACAGAGAAAGAGATACTATAGAGTTTGAAGTGTCTTTAATAGCAATACCCCAAACGTCACAAGTTAAAGCTGCTTTTCCCCCCACAGGTCTGTGTTTGGGGCTCCTGCTTTCTGCACCTTGCTCTTTGTTTATGGATGTAATGAAACCCCAGGAGAGGTGGGGGAAAACATGGGGGTCCCCACACCAAGGTGTTCTCTTCAGTGAAGATGGGCTTCTCAGACATGCACCGGGTTTTGAGTTAGAATTCACTCTGTGGTGGAAGCCCTACCCTGGGTAGCATCAGGACCTCCACACACTAGACACAAGTACCAGCCACACACCTACACCAGGTGTGCGCCCCAGGCAAGGACCACTGACTTAGGGCAAGGGACATCTGAAGACCCATGCAGCTGATCACCTTCCAAAGGTGGTGATGCAGAAGCAAGGGCCCTAGGAACTTGGGATTCTTGAGGCTGTCATTTCCCCATTATTTGTCCATGGTGAGGAGAGGAAAAACCTGAGGGAGGAAACCGAGTCACTGTAAAGCAGAGAACCTCGAAGCTGAGAAAACTCAATCTGCTCCATCTGGGGCAGATCCAGGAACCTTAAGAGCTTAACTGAGGGATATCAAGGTCATTTCCAAGGAGAGGAAGGGAAAGGCAGGTACTAGGACTAAAAGGGAAAGGAGGGCTTGGGAGCCAGATAGTGGCGAGTATCCTGGGGCTTGAGTAGGAAAGCAGGGCTCTGGACTGCTGTCAATTTCCCACCCAAGAAAGAATCACCTCCCAAAACTTCACAGCAAGAGTAGAGAAGGAAGGAGAGCTCGCCAAGGTGCAACACAGGTAGAACACAGTTTCCAACGTTTTATTTGCTCCTTCCAGATATTTCTAACCTGACCCTTAAATCTGTTTCAAGTTTTTAAAAAATGGGGGAAAAAAACCTTCAATTACTTCAAAGCCATCTCCTCCCCTCATCAGTCCACGCGACTCCTCCCAAACCTAGTGTAAAACCAGTAGCATGGACACTCTGCAGAGGAGAAGTGGGGGTGCCAGAGAGGAAGTCTCTTCCATCCTTAAATTTTCATTCTAGGGATAAAGAGTTCTCCATTTCTTCAGCTCTACTCTGGTTTTTATTTTGTATAATGTGCAGGTTATTTAACACCTTTCCAATGACGAAAAGTTTGTAAGATGCAACAACCACTTACTTCCCTAAGAAGAAGTGGGAATGACGAAGTAGAAATCAAAAAGGGCAAAACAAAAGGAAGAGAAGTACAAGCCCCAGCATCTCAGTTTCACTTTTCACTCTTATTCTGAGTTTTAAATATGGCAGCATTTAACGGTGAGATTTTGTTTTTATAAATTGTTCATAATTTCTGAAGTCACCAATCATAGCCAAAGGTATAAAAAGTCAGGTCTGCCTTCCTGACTTTTCCTAGAAAATTCTCAAGATGAAGAGATTCTACATAAATAACATCTGGGAATTACCCTCACCAGGGGTTCAGTAAGAGTTCAGAGTTGGGGAAGAGAAAAGCGCAACATGTGTGGGACCACTGGTGCTGAGGGTTACCCAAAGGTGGAATGGAAAGCTCAGGTACCTGTGGCACATAAAGAACCAGCAAAACACCCCAGAGTAAAACCCCTGACCTAAGGAGAAGCTGTGCCTTGAATGACTAACCTGTTCCATAACATCCATCACCAGAGAGGCTGAGATGCTGTCGTCCAAAAACAAACCCTGGCTTGAGAGCTAAGAACAGGGCAAGTCCAGCTTAGGCTCGCTGGACTTAGTGACCTGAAGATACTACCCGTATCTCCTAGACTCAGTGCTCACATGTGCAAAGTGAACTAAGTGTGAAGTAGTCTTTACCAATTTCCTTCACTCATTCATTCATTCCACAAGTATTTGTTGAGCCACAAATGTCAAGTTCCATTCCAGATGTTTGAGGAAATAGCTGTGAACAACCACAAAAATACAAAACTAACAACCGCTCATAGAGCTTCCACTCTAGATTCTGGAACTTACTATATAAAAGTATAGGTGGTGAAATTCATTTAGTAGTAGTACCTGATAAGCATTTTTTTTTTTTTTTGGTCACTGAATCTTTGATAAGCATTTTGAAAAGAAGAAATAGAACAGAATATCATAAAATATATATGAGTGTATCACACATAGTAAGAATAAGCTGTTTCACACAATTTGCTTAGTTACTGATAGATATTTGTATTTAGGAGGATCAAGAAGGATAAGGTATTTCTGAATGTGGGTCACTGGTTACAAAGGAGGTCCGAAGTCCTGACAGAAGGTCTCTTTTCTTTCTGGTCACTGGTTCACCTCCTACTCTTCACTGTGGGTGCTTCTTAGGAACGTCCTGCCCGTAGATTGAATCTCATTACTTTCTCATTTGCCCAAAAATGGCATTATGGATAAATATCAAAGAATATGTTCTTTCAGATAAAGTGTTCGCAACCTTTCTGAGTAGGATGCTTTTTTTTAATATCAGTTCTCTTTTTATATGCACTTCTTGTCTGATTAAGAAAATAGTGGCTAAAAGCCACATGAACTTTCAAATAGATTCATCAGCATAAATCCTAAGAACTTCTACATAGAAATACAAATAGCATACACAGAGGACAAGTTATTCATTCTGTCTACACAGCACACTTGATGTTCAGACAAGTTTACTGGGCTCTTGTGCCAGAACAGTTCCCAGGTACAGAGACTGGTAATCATTGTCCTGGGTTCCAGTTTTGTCTATTTTAGAATCACTGTGTTCTTACCAGATGATCTCTTGTAATACTTTCTGCTCATTTTCTTGCTCACTCCCTCTTCTTTCTATTAATTAATGCAAACTATTAAATCTGAGCACTAGCAGTTATAGGAGTTTTTAGTTCTTGTTGTTCCTTTGTTTCATAATTTTTTTTTAATCCCATGAGCCAAGCTCTTTCAGACTGCTATTAGGAACTGCGAACATAATTTTTCAAAACTTTCCTAAAGGCATACCCAACCCTACAACTGCCTTTGTTTTGACAGAAAACATTCAAAGGCAGCCACAACTGGAAGTGGCAAAAAGAATGACAAGAAACAAGCAGCCCAAGGTTTCCCAGGAATCTTACACCTCTGAATTGCAGCAGTTGCAGCCCTGGCTTCTCCAGGGTGCATACAGCCCTTATCACTGAGGTTGTATTACGGAGATCTAACTTTCCAGCTGCTTGTGCAGCTCTGATTAAGATTTAGAAGTTAGAACGGATGATGCCATCTTTTTATAGAGGCTGGGCAAGGAGGAAGACTGAGCCCCTGTATGACAGAGGTCCAAGGTGGGCCACACAGACAAGAAAAGGTCAGCAAAGCAGAAAAGTCCTGAAAATCCACCTCTTCCAATAGACATGAGCGGCTGTCCACCAGTCCCCAGCTTCTAGAAACCAGCTGACCTTTCTCTGTTACTTTCAGTATTTTTTTCCCTTCCTAGAAATCCAAACTGCACTCCCAAAGGTGGCTACCAAATGCAATCCAGTTAAAGGCGTGTTGCTTTAGCTCACTCTGTGGTCAGCAAATAGACAAACCTCAGATGCTTATAACTAGGCTTCATACTATCCTTTATCATTTGTTTTCCACGTTTCATGCTTTAAAAGAACAAAATGTGGGCTGGGGTTGTGGCTCAGTGGTAGAGTGCTTGCCTAGCATGTGTGAATTCAATATCCAGCACCACATAAAAATAAAGCAAAATAAAGGTATTGTGTCCATCTACAACCAAAAAAAAGAAAGAAAGAAAGAACAAAATGTGACCTGTTCTTCACTAACAAGGAAATAATTAACCTTTTCTGGGAAAAACTGGTTACCTCCCTGACAAGTTAAGAGGAGGTCTCTTTCCCATTTTCCAGCGATGGCTATAAAATGCCTGGACAAAGGCAATGGCTAAGCTGCCGTGGGCTTGGTGCTGTCCTGTGATCCTACCTGATGGGGCTTCAAACTTCGGAAAAATACATACTAGCACATCGGAGGGAATAACTGCTTCCAAAGGTACAGCAATTTTTTCCTTTTTTAAAGAAATCTCTTGCCTAGGAACTTTGGTACACTGCTCTCAATCTTCCACTACAAACTCCAGGCCACCTAGTGTGGGCCCCTGAATTTAGTCAGTACTTTAGGAGCTCACACCTCATTTTACCAAAGACAAAAAACAGGGGGGTCTCCATAAATTCCTTCGGCAACTGGAAACCAAGTCCTTCCTATTCCTTCTTTCCTCCTACTTAGCAGCTCAACATGCTCAAAGTGATCAGAAGACTTCTAATGATCACAAACATAGTCTATTAATTTAAAACCTAACTACATTCTAAATATTTAACGAGCCCTCTCTCTCCTGGCTTTGAATCTAGAACAGCTTTGCTAACTAGGTACAACAGAGCAACACCCTGGTACATCTTTACACTAAAAATCATAAAGCCAGGTTAACCTCAAACTATGTCTAGCTTTTGTCACAGCAACCTTAGCCTCACAAAATTAAGAGTTACCGAATATCTGAGTAGGTGATCCAGGTGGAGATGAATTCCCACTAGGAGACAAGTAGAGGTAGTTTTTGTTCACTCCCGTGTCAAAATCAAACGGGGACTGGTAGTCCTCATATAAATCCGTGTCTGGACAATCCATTCCAAACAAAGGCAGGAGGCATGGCTTGATCACCACCGCCTGAGGTTACTCTTCAGATGCATGCCCCTCTGACCATATTCCCTCTGCACCATGCACCCTCTCCAAGGAAATCACCCCGGTTTAGAGGCCCCGCCCTGGCTTCCGGGCCCAGGTGCAGCAATTCCTTCTGGGAACCCTTCCCTCCTGGCAAGCAGGCCTATTTCAGAAATGACTTCTCCAGAGCACCCTTAGGAGGGGCTCTATTCACCACCTGTTGTTAATTTCAGTCAACAAAGAACAACCTGGGCAGGGGAGTGGAGCTTGCTTCAGTAAACAAAGGAGGGCCAGGCTCTGCGGCAGCGCTTGCTGTGCAAACAGTTCAAGCCAATGCCAGGTTCTGGCAGAATTACAAGAACTACAATTTATTCTTTTAAAAACCAGTCAGCTGACCACAGCTACCCCAGGCCGACTTAATCTTCTAGGACAAGAAAGGATTATCAATCAATAATCTCCTGCAACTGCCATCTGGGTGATACTTTTTTTTTCCACCCTGGATTACCAATGAACTCTGGAAGCCAAGCTTCCTGGTTTAGCAACCTGCTTTCTAAGCATAACCCCGGTACAAAAATAAAGCTGTATTTTCATTATTACTTGATCTAAAGTAGAGTAGCATTACTGTCATAAAAGTTTCAATCCGTCTTTTCTTTCTCCCTTTCTTTCCTTTCTTTTTCAGAAGGATGAAGTGTTTCCGTTACTTGTACTTAAAATGAGATGAACAGCTTTGAAGGTGCAGCTCCCGTGTCTTTTTGACCCTATGACTAAGGCCATGACTCTGCAGGTTCTACATTAAACCCCTTTCCCTTTGCACAGCCCCTCTACAGCAACTGGGCCACAATTAACTTGTAAAACAAAATTCCTTACCACAAGGCTCCTAGCAGAATCTTTGTATGCTCACCTTTGCATGATCTCTGCTCAAGCTCAGCATTTACAGCTCCTGCTGATTCTAATACTAAGCAGATAAAAATAAAGGCAGTTCACTCCATTGCCCTTGATAGGCAATGGTCTGTTACCGTGTAAAGATTTAGATATGAGATGTCACCCCAAAAGCTCATGTGAGACAATGCAAGAAATTTCAGAAGTGAAATGATTGGATTATGAGAGCCTTAACCTAAATAATGCATTAGTCCACTGATTGGGGTTAACTGGGTGGTAACTGTAGGCAGGTGGGGTGCCTGGAGGAGGTGGGTCGCTGGGGGCGTGCCCTTGGGGTTTATATTTTGTCCAAGGTGAGCAAGTCTCTCTGCGTTTTTTAGTTCTTGATGTACCTTTATTTTTTATTCATTTATACGTGGTGCTGAGGATCAAACCCAGTGCCTCACACGTGCTAGGCAAGTGCTCCACTGAGTCACAACCCCAGCCCTCTTTGCTTCTTGGTGGCCACTTCCTGACCTGGATTTCTCCACCACATTCTTCTGCCACCACCCTGGGCTCAGAACAATGGAGCCAGCCACCTATGAAGTGAGACATCTTAAACCATGAGCCCCAAATAAACTTTTCCTCCTCTAAAACCGTTTATGCAAAATAAGAAACTCAATCCCCCCCTACTCCCCACTGGGGGCAGGGGCGGGGTGGGGGTGGGGACCTGGGTTTGAACTCAGGGGCTCTTAACCAGGCTTAGCCACATCCCCAGCCCTTTTTTGTATTTCATTGAGAGACAGGGTCTCACTGAGTTGCTTAGGGCCTTGCTAAATGGCTCCTAAACTTTGAACTCATGATCCTCCTGTCCCAGCCTCCTGAGCCTCTGGGATTACAGGTGTGTTTCACCATGCCCAGCTTCAATGTATTTTAAGCATTGAAAAAAAAAAAAAATCAGAGTATATCTAGTATATTAAAATATACATGCACCAAGGTAGTTTATATTCATCTCAACTTATGGCAGGTTTTTAATATTTTTGTTGTTGTTACTCTCATGTTTTACTCCATTTACAGCAAGTCTTTATCTTATTTAAGTTTTTAAAGGTTTCATTTTTTATAACAAAAAAAAAATTAATCTGTTTTCTACTAAAAGGTACCAAAATTGGGTCAACTACAAATGTTGTTCATTTTACATTTAGAAGTAGAATGATTTCTTATTTTAATTATTACTTGAAAGAATGAATTGTCATTTTCCTGAACTCCATGGTAACTCACACTGCAACAGGACACACATCAGAATTCTGTCCTTGGGCTAGAAGTGGTTTATGGGGTCTTTGGCCTTCTCCACACATTCTGCATTTGGTCACTGAATACTGGTAGGAAAAAAATAATAATTCTCTGTTACCTTGTTCTTCTTTCTAAAGCCACAGGTCTTATAAGGTAATACTGACATAGATACAATGCATGCCACAGTCACCTCCACACTCTCACCTCCTCAAACTCATATCCTTGACCTTCTGCTGAGTATAAGCTACACCCTCTACCTGAAGTGTTAGCCAAAGTTATGCACCCTTCAAAGGTCAGGCAGAAATGCCACCTCTTCTCAGAAGCCTTCCCAGTGTGACCTCCCCTCTCCCAGCAGTAGCACACAGATGTAAAGTGCCTGTTGGCCAGCTAGTCGGTGCCTCCACAGCCTCCCCTCAGGGCCCATGCTGCATGGCTACACGTACCCTGAAGATGTGGCTTGCAATTAACATGGAGTGGGGGGAAAAAATCAATAATGGCTTATGAAGACATTATATGACTATTTGAGATTTAAGTAACTGTCTAAAAATTTTTCTCTATCTGCTTAGGTGCAAGCTTAGGACTGCTGTGTTAACAGCCTGGTTCTTAGAACAGGTTCTTGTTCTCCATATCTCCCATCAGAACCTAATTCACACATTCTAGCCTTGAGAAAAGTGAAAACAGATGACCAGATGTGGAAAAATCACAGATGAGTTAATGGAATGACAGAAGCTCAACTGGTTCAAAATTCACAAGCAAAGTGGAAGAGGAGTTGAAAAAAATAAAAGGAAGAAATGTGGTTTGGGGACAGACCACTAAAAATCTTGAGGGACGAGTATTTACACTTAGTATACTGTGAGACAGTATAAAAAGTAAATATGAGGAGCTGAGATGCAGCTCAGTGGCAGAGTGCTTGCCTAGCACTTGTGAGACCCTGGGTTCAATCCCCAGCACCTCAAGATAAGGAGGGGGTGCTTATCTAAAAAGAGGATCATAGTATAATACAGACAAGAAAGAAAGAAGTCTTTGGGTCCACAGCAGCTCTTTTTATTTATTTATTTTAATTTTTCTTTTTAATTATACATGACAGTATATTTTAACATATTTATACAAACATGGAGTACCTCTTATTCTAATTAGGATCCCACTCTTGTAGTTGTACATGATGTGGAGATTCACTGTGGTGTATATTTATATATCTACAAAGAAGAGTTCATTCCACTATCTTTCCTATTCCTGTCCCCACTCCTTCCCCTTCATTCACCTTTGTCTAATCTACTTAATTTCTATTCTCCTCTCCCCCACCCCCACCCCTTGTTGTGTGTTAGCATTCACATTATCAGAGAGAACACTCGACCTTTGGTTTGGGAGGGATTGGCTTATTTCACTTAGCATAAAAGTCTCCAGATCCATCCATTTTCCGGTAGATGTCATGAAGTCATTCCTTTTTTATGCACAGCAGCTCTTTTTACTTCCCATGTGGGCTAGTTGGCCCAAGGAAGAGTCAGGTAACATGTGGTCCTGTGCTGCTGGACATTTTTACAGGACTGTCGAAAACAGTCGAAAATCGAAGTGCCTAAGACTGAATTCACCAGTCTTCCTCATGGTGCACAGTTCCCAAGAACTCCCATTCTATAAGTCACCACCAAGGGCTGGCTGTTTATCCAACTACACCACAAACTGTCCACCTCTCTTTCTTCCACTGTCTCTGACCCCACCCTAGTCAGACCTGCTTGGAGTGTTTCCACAGGGACCAGGCCACAACAGTAGGTGGATATCCACTGTCTAGTTTTTTGTTTGTTTTAGTTTTTAGGTGGACACAATATCTTTGTTTTATTTTTATATGGTGCTGAGGAGTAACCCAGTGCCTCATGCATGCTAGGTGATCACTCTACCACTGAGCCACAACTTCAGCCCTGTCCTGTCTTTTTAACACCCTCTTTCCCTTGAGGAATTTCACCTCACCTACTGCATGGGTTCTGAGAGGGAAAATGAACATAGTTCTCACCTATTCACTGGCCTTAAGTGAGATTCTATGCTTCAGATCTGGCCCATGCAGACCTTGGTCCCCTTGTTCACAGAGACTGGCCTAAGGGAAGATGTCCAAATAGCTCCAGTTAGTGCCCTTCCCTGTAATTCCTCTATGAGTAGAGTGGGGGAAAGTGGCTTTCTCTATAACCTGAGCTGTTAGAAGCTGGTTTGGAGAGATCTGGGGCTCCTTCCTTCCCCTCTCCAATAGGCAAGAAAACCAGTGTTGAGATGGAGAAAGAACACAACAGAGACAGGTAAGGGATATAGCAGCAGCACCTGAGCTCCTGAATCCAACTGCCTGGGCTTCCCAGCTACTTAACAGATAAATTTCTGTTCTGCTTTTCTTGTTTGATTTTATTCATCCAATATAAAAAGTCTCAAAATTCCTACTTTCCAACCACATTTCCCAACTATTACCCAACCATGTTTCTGCCAAATTTGATTTTCCTGTTTCTTGAACATACTCTAAACCTTCCCTAGACAATTTTTTTTCGGGCTAAATTCTCCTTTCTCTACATTTTTAACAAATTCCTAACCACTAATCAAACTCTACCTAATAAGTCACATACAAATGGTATAATGTACAAGAGATGTTCATTTTACATGCTACTTAAAATTTTTAAAATAGGCACTACAAATGCCTATTAAAATTTGATTATTTGAATGTTTAAAAAAACACTCATAATAGAAAATGTGCAAATATTAACATGATGATCTAAAAATATATCTATTTTTACATGGAAACATTCTTGATATAATTTCAAGTAACAAAACACGTTCAAAAGAAGGTTGTATTGTATGATCCACAGCTGTGTAAAAACTGAAAACAACTGATCAAAGAAGGAAAATGGGCAGAAATACAGCATTCAACTCCCCCCAAAAGTGCTCATGCACTGTATGACCAGCAGAGGGCACTCACGAGCAGTTCAGAGGTCAACTCAGTACAGTGCATACAACAGGGCATAAACCCATTAGAAGACTCATATTGCAAATGGAAATGGAAGTAGGTACAATAACCGTACAGAAAATTAAATTTCTCTCTGCCTACTAAAACATCACTCAAATACGTCAGCATGCATCCTCTCCAAATCTGAAAGACATTTAAGGGTTAGTCTGATTTAAAACTATAGGAAAGTAGAGCACCATGGGACACACCTATAATTCCAGCACTCAGGAGTTGAAGGTCACCCTCAGCAACTGAGCAAGATAAAACATAAAAAATAAAATTGTGGAGCTGGGGCTGTAGCTCAGTGGCAGAGCACTTGCCTAGCGTATGTGAGGCACTGAGTTAGATCCTTCACACTACATAAAAATAAACAAGATGAAGGCATTCTGTCCATCTGCCAAAAATAAATAAATAAATTGATAAGATTCTGGGGAGTGTGTGTGTGTGTGTGTGTGTGTAGAGAGAGATTTGTGTGTGTAAATCCTTGGGTTCAATACCCAGAACCACAAAAAAGATACATATAATTTTACATATATATGCATGTATTTTATACACACACACGCACACACACACATATAATTTTTAAATAAAACTATACAATATACTAAACTTAAGAGGGTGGGGCCTGAAGGGCATGTCAAAGAGAGACAATTTAGCTGCCCAACAGCAGAGGCAGGTCACAAGGATTTAGGTAAAGTGCATGAGCCCCGACACAGCAGCCAGCTTCAAAGAGCTCCACTTACCAAAATACAGGGCAACTGGACCAAAATAATTAGGGGCAGCAATGGATTATAAATCACTGGGAAAAGAGGAATCCAAGAATCCATGCAAATAATAAATATAAACATAAGTAAAGAGGGAGAAGGACGACTCTTGATTTCAGAAGAATGCCATCCTGGCCATCACTGCAAAGAGTCAGGCAAGAATAATGAATGGAAGCCAAATCTAGGGAGAAATTTTAGTAAGCCGTAAGCAGGATATTATGTGTTTTAAAGTGTCCCTCCCCAGGAGATTAATCAGCTGTCAGAAGGGAAAATATACTAGTGATACAGAGAAGAAATGGACAGCACCTTAAATGATGACCAAAACTGCCATCACCCAATGAAAGGCAGATGGATGTGTGTCCTTAAGTATGATATTCTGAAAATGTCTATGGTGTTCTGACTAGGAAAGCAGACCCTGAACCTATTAATGAGAAAACATCAGACAAATCCAACATGAGAAGGTTCTGTTTTTTTAAAAGGGGAGGGGTTGGGGCTGGGATTGTGGCTCAGAGGGAGAGTGCTCACCTCACTTGCATGAAGCACTGGGTTCAATCCTCAGCACCACATAAAAATAAAACAAAGATGTTGTGTCCGCCTATAACTAAAAATAAATATTTAAAAGGGGGGAGGGGGTTGCATTCTTGGAAATTACTGACTTCATTAAAAACTAAGACTATGAAAATGATTCATACTAAAGGAGATTATAAAGACACAACAACTAAAGAGTCAACACGTGGTCCTAGATTTGGTTGTATATTCAAGGGAAGAAAAAAAAAAAGAAACTGTATAAAATAGGCCATTACTGGGTCAGCTGTGAAAACTGGAATACAACTGCAAATCAGTCAAAAGCTGTACAAATTTTAAATTTACTAAGGTTGCCCACTGCACTAAGGCTATAAGAGAATATTCCCCTTTGTAGGAAATACAAGAAGTAGTGAGTGGCAAATGGCCCTGGAATATGCGACTTCCTCTCAAGTACTTCAGACTCAGAGAATGATAAAGCAGGTGGGGTAAAATGTTAACAGTAGGGGAATCTGAAAAGAGAATGCATGTGTTCCTTATATTATTCTTTTTTTGCCATCTTTCTATAAATATGAAATTAAAAACTGAATGGCAAGAACTCCTCTGCATCAGATTTAGCAGTCCTGAGGGAGCAAATAAAAAGGAAGAGGCAGTAATGGGGTCACTGGCCTGACAGGACTGGGCTTCGGTTACCACTGAGATGCACAGGCGCATCCTGGCTCCCAGCCACTTCTGAGAGCTGAAAGGATTGCTCCCCTTTCCACTGAACAAACACCTGATCTTCCATCTGCAGTAAAAGCAGTCTCACCGTCACATCCTTTGCTGGTGACATATTTTCTGAGGCAGGGGGAACAGTGAACACCTGCCAGCAGGAAGCAAAGCCAGGAATGGGCCAAAGGCAGAAAATGTCCTTTAATGATGATGACAACCATGACTCACCCCTAAGGAACCACTAATGGGAACCAGGCATTCTTCAATGCACTTCTCACGGGTCCTTTGGGGCAGACTTTTTCACCACACTCATTTTGCAGATGAAAAAACTGAGGCCCACAAAAGTAAAGTGATTTGCCTCAGGCACACAGGAAGAGGTGAAGCTGGGACTTGAGTTCCTGCAGTCTGGCTCCTGTGCTATCAAGAAGCAAAACACATGGAAGAAAACCTTGAGCGACCAATATCACAGGAATAAAAGGAAAAGGATGGATGAGATCAAACACCAGAGAGACTCTGAATGAAACCACTGGACTTGGGGTCCAAGTGACCTTGCAGGTAAGTTTTAGTTACAAGCCATGGCAAAAGATAAGGGAATGTGGAGGCTAGCGAAGGGTAGAGAAGGGAAAAGTCAAGTGAAAATAAGTTTTAAAAAAATAAAATTTGTGTATATTGGAAGAGACAAAAGAGGCAATACAAAGGCAGGTGTAGAGTGACGTCAGATGTCTAGGAAGGTTTGGAGGTGACTTCAATTTCTAAATTTAGTATAACTAGATTAAATCATTTCGGCTTTGTTTTAAAAATATATGTTGGGAAAGCCCAGCACTCCTGCAATGACAGTGAGTGGGGAGGCTGAGACAGGAGAATTGCGAGTTTGAGGCCAGCCTTGGCAATTTAACAAGATCCTTAGCAACTCAGTAAGACCCTGTGTCAAAATTTTAAAAATAAATTAAAAAAAAAAAACTGCGGAGGTAGTTTGGAGATAGCACCTATATGTTCAATTTCCAGAGGGGACTGGGGATTGAACTCAGGGGCACTCAACTACTGAGCCACATCCCCAGCCCTATTTTGTACTTAATTTAGAGACGGGGTCTCACGTAGTTGCTTAGCGCCTCGCTGTTTCTGAGGCTAGCTTTGAGCTCATGATCCTCCTGCCTCAGCCTCCTGAGCCACTAGGAATTCAGGCGAGCACCATAACACCTGGCCAAAAAAAAAAAAAAAAATTAAATAGATTTTTTAAAAAGTAAAAAATATATGTCAGCCTTCAAGTTTAAAACTTTGCATTAGAAATTGAGGAAATATTCCTTATGGAAACACCATTACTTTCCCCCTTTATTTTCCACCCCAAGGGGAGAAAAGTCTACAGTGCCCAGTATTATTTAAAAGTTGAAATTTAAAAATCTATCTGGTCTGATCGTGTGGCTCAGTGGCAGAGGGTTTCCTTAGCATCCTTGACACCCTGGATTCAATCCCCAGTACTACAAATAAACAAACAAACAAACAAAAACATGTCCTCTTTGAAGACCCCTATCCTGAATAAAAATACATAAACTAGAAAACATATTCAAATTATTTATACCTAAATGCAAATACTTCTTCAGTGATAAATGAGCTCTTTAAAAAGTTCAACTCCATTTATCTGACCCTTTGACTTGCAAAGAAATCCTCACTTGGCAGGAACCCTAACATTTCAGGAATGTTCTGCCTTCACAAAATAATAGTAATTGAGTTCCTGTCAGTTGTCAGGCCAGAGTCTTTCTCCCCCACTCAAGATTTTTTGCTTTTGTTTTAAATTAAAAGTGACACTTAATGAGATTTCATTCCCTCCCTCAACCTACCACCAGACACATTTTCTAGTTAAGCCTTTAACTGGGCAGATCAGCACCTGTTGAGAATTCTCAGGAGTGCCAGTATTCTCTGTCACAGAAAGTCACACTGAATTCCAAAGTGCACAAGATCTTACCAAGGTGATTCAGTCGTCTCAGAGCATGTTTTTGCCACCACTATTCACAGACTAAAAAGGCTTCAGTATCATAGCACAAAATAGAAACATAGCTTGATATTTGCCATATATGTAGATTTTAACTACCATATATCAAGGAAAAGAAAAAAGCTTTTTCATTTTTATAAAGAGGCTGAGTTAGTCACTCACAAATCCCACTGCTTCCTATTAAAAAAGATTACCTTGGGGCTGAGGTTGTGGCTCAGAGGTAGAGTGCTCACCTAGCATGTGTCAGGCACTAGGTTCAATCCTAAGCACCACATTAAAATAAAAGTGTGTGTGTATGTGTGTGTGTGTGTGTGTGTGTGTGTGTATAGAGAGAGAGAGAGATGCATACATCATATATGTGTGTGTGTGTATATATATATATACACACACACACATGCATATATATAAAGATTACCTTAACTCCACTAGGAAATAGACTTTTGGGGCAGGGAGGGGAGCCTTTGAAGTAAGTATTATGAAACTTGATGCCCTGTTATAGTATTTCAAAGGGGAAAAAAGCACTGGGCTTCAAAAATGCTAGCAGAACTTCTTTGAAATGCCACAAGGTGGCCACCGGATGATGGGAAATACAGCCAAAATACTGACAAGAATAAAATCAGTTTTTAAGGTATAACCTTGTAAATTGGGGGAGGTGGGGTGAGGTTGTTTTGTACTTTAATTTATGGTCAACTGTATTTTACATCTTAAATTTCTAAAAGCATTTTTATAATCACTTTTAGCAAGATTTTCCAAAAATTTCATATACTGGTTTCTCCAATTTATATCTGAAATTTCTCAATGTAGAGTGAGGGGAAAGCACTGATTTGTCTGAAACCAAAATGTTTTTGATTTTGAGCTTAGATGTCCTTCTTTACAGTGTTGATCTACTTTAATCTGTTTTCTTCCATCTTGAATTAAATGAGAAAATCATTTGCTTATCTTTGAGTTAAGTTAATAAATAGAGCCAAACAAGTTCTTTTCTTTTAAAAAATAAATCTTGTAAGAAAATGGGCTGGTCCAAGGACACGACTTTGAATCATGGATTGGATCTGTGCCAGGAATGACAAAATTATTATTTTTTTAGTTGCTAGGCTGAATAAATTGAGAAATTACATTCAGTTTGGGTTTTGTGTATTCTTAAATAACCACTGATATTTATATTCTTACTAGGTCAAAAAAATAATGAACCCTGAGTTTATGTCCTTTCCATTACACATTTTCTCTCTTAAAAGGTATTTTTTCTTTATAAATATTTTTAAAGAGTCCTCCCCTTCTAAGCTAAGACTAATGTATGACATGAAATATTTTGAAATAACATATTTACTAGTATGAACAAGACATATGAACATTGAAAAACTTGGTAACATAGTAGCACAGTAAATGGATGTTATCAACTGTGTCTGCTGTTACTTTGTTTTCCATTATATCTTTACTAATATGTTCTTGGTGTAGCTTGTTTATTGACAGTTTTAGACATCTCGTTTATACAAAATGAACTTCAGTGTGAAAAAGAAGCTTGAAAATTAAGCATATTTAAATATAAGATTGAAATAAAATTTCAATTTATACATTCTAACAATTATTGCATACTTTGTAAGCATTTATATTTCTCCACTGGACAAAACCAATATTTGGTTTTATATTGAATTTTCAGTTGTGAAGGATGAATTATGCATCATTTTAGCACATTAAAGAATAATAAATTTAGCACAGTAGAGTTGCAGCCACTTGAAACTTCGTGTTTTCTACAAATGTTGATTTTTAATTAACATGGAAATTTTGAAAACTTCAAATAAAAGTCTGATTTGATGAATAAAATGATATTGAAAACCTTAAGGTTACAAGCAGTTTTGATTACTAAATCTTGCCCAGAAAGAGTCTCCCTTAGAAGATTTTCCATATTGAAAGAGGAAAAATTTCTGTGGCTTTCTGATTATCTTTTGGACATATGCCTATTTTCTTTCCAGTATGAACCCTTAGTTGTGAAAAATATTATTTTGTCTGGTTACTGGATGTGTACATATCTGCAATTGATAAAAACTCAGTTGGAAATGTAACTTTGTTGGTAATAAATTTATAATTTCATATTTTAAAAAATTTATGATCACTCTTCAAACTAACCAGTGGTTTCCTACATTATAGGCTCAGATAAAAGTTCTCCAACCACTACTTCTCCAACTTTGCCACACACATGAACCACATGGGGACCTTGTTGAACTATAGATTGATTGAGAAGGGCTGGAGAGGAACCTGAGATTCTGCTTTGGAGAAAAGCTCGAGGTGATTCTGGATGCTGTAGGGCCAGCTTTAGTTAGCAGCTGCTAAGTTTCCTGAGGATGACATCTTGAGCAAACTCTATAGTCATGTGTCACCTAACCAGAAGACATACCCTGGGAAACATGTAATTACATAATTTGGTCACTGTGAGAACATCACTGAGTGCACTAACAAAAACTAAGAAAATTATGACTTCATTAGATGATATGATATTATGGGATCACTGTCTTACATGTGGCTCATTCTTGTGCTGGTCAGATTTCCATAACTGTGACAAATTGCCTGAGATATTCAAAAGGAGGAAAGATTTATTTTGGATCAGATTCAGAGGTTTCAGTCCCTGGTCCCTTTGAGCCCAAGTGTAGCAAGGCAGAACATGGCAGCCCAAGTATGTGGTGGAGCACAGCCACTCACCCCCTGGGGGACAGGAAGCAGACAGAAAGGGGCAGGAGTTCCTAATCCTCTTCTAGGGCATGCCCCCCACTTCTAACTTGCTTCCAGTAGACCCTACCTCTTGAAGGTTCTACCACCTCCTAATGGTGCCAAGGATGGTGAGCAAGCCTTCAATAAATGAGTCCTTCCGGAACATCCCAGAGACAAAGCATTGGAATAGTTAATTGAAATATTATTTTTGCCAGGCATTGCACACGCCTATGGTCTCAGCAACTAAGGAGGTGGAGGCAGAAGGATCACAAGTTCAAGGTCATCTTCAGCAATTTAGCAAGACCCCCAGCAACTTAGCAAGACCCTGTTTCAAAATTAAAAACAGAAAAGGCTGGGGATGTAGCTCAGTGGTAAAACACCCCTGGGTTCATTCCCAGTAAACCCTCCCCACTAAAAACAAAATGTTACTTGACACATGACTGTCACTCTACATAATCTCATCATTTTCAAATATATATTTTTGATAAAAGACTTTATAGCCAAAGAAGGGTTTTTTTTTTTTTTTCTTTTTGATGTTTGTTTTTGTTTTCCTACTGTCCCAACAGCTCACAAAGGAAGCAAGTTCAGGACAAACTGATATGTCCTGTCATGATAGGGTGTTTCTATGGATAATTACCTCAAGTCTAGAATTATAATAACAATAAACAGATTGGAACAGTAATATGGGAAGGAAAGCTGGCCATTCTGCCTAAGAGTATTAACGATGCGTTTGAGAGCACCATGGTCTCTATGGTGAGATTACTGGAAGATAAAGAGGATTCGTCCAAGCTGAATGATTCCAATTTGCTGACTGAGTTTAAAGAGCTCTCTATAGGGGTGCATAATAAACCCAACTGTCAGAACCCTAAAAGGAATTAATGCATTGGCAAACCTAATTTTAATTTGGAAAAACTTCCACAATGCTTACACAGCTATTCCCAGCAACTGGAGGCTCAGATGAAATACTTTACTAAGGGAGTGGGAGTTTCTTGAGAACAGTAGGCACTTACTCAAAATGAATGTTGGCCATGAACTTCAATCACCAGCAAGCTGAGGCATACCAAACATGCTCAAAATACCAGCAAGTCATATAGCCAGGCAGCTGAACTCACTTTTAATCTTGTATTAAGCTAACTAGCTGTATCCAGTGGGTCAACGATTAAAAAATACACAGCACAAATACTGCCTATTGCTGAATTTTATTAAGAAATAAGAGTCTTATGTCAAAATTTATAGCATCTGTCTCTGATCCTGGTACTCTGGGAGATGCTGTCTCCAATTCCAAATTTCATAGCTTTTCCTTCTTCTTTTAATGTTTTTATTAATACATTATAGTTATACACAATGGTGGGGTAAATTTTGACAGATTCATAAATGCACGTAACATAGTTTGTTCCAAATCCTTTGCTTCTTAAAGACAACAATAGAACAGCAATGCTACAAGAGTACCCCAATGGAGGTACTGGAGGAGAGTCCTGAAATTTTAAAATCATCTGACTATAATAACAGTACTTATTACTGTAAAGGCTCTTTATGGCCTTTTTTTCGGTTTTACATAAAGTTATTATCAAATGGGTATTTATCAAAACAACACATCACTTTATTTATTCCAGGAAGCATTCCCAGTGTTGAAAGGGTACGATCACTGAAGTATGGATGAGAAGGGAGCATGAAGTGGAAAAATGCTCTCCTGAAAAGTCTCCAGAACTGGGAAACCATGCATTTACTGCCATGTCATCCCTGAAAGATCAAGATGATTATGAGTATGGTTTAATCATCTTACTTAATATGACTAAGAATGCTAACTAATCACCAAACCAATTTCCTCTTATTCCTATGCACGTAGCTAGTACAGTTTCCAGGCTCCTGCAGTTAGATATGGCAACGAGACTAAGTTGTAGCCAAAGGAAAATGATACCTACACAACATAAGGAAGACACAAAGATTACTGTCCATGGCCACTGAGAGTCGGGGAGTGTTAACTGTGGCAGAATTCAGCATAAGCTGATTATTCAGCCAAACAGAGCTTCAAATGGATTGTTTTAAATTTCTCTTTTAGATTTACATTAAACAGGGATGAGAGGTGGGAGGGAAAGGGAGTGAGAAGAGAAATCGCATGGAAACGGAAGGCGATCCTCAGGGTTATACAAAATGACATATAAGAGGAAAGGAGGGGTAAAACAAGATAATACAAATCGAAAAAATGATTTACAGTAGAAGGGGTAGAGAGAGAAAAGGGGAGGGGAGGGGAGGGGGGATAGTAGAGAATAGGACAGACAGCAGAATACATCAGACACTAGAAAGGCAATTTGTCAATCAATGGAAGGGTAACTGATGTGATACAGCAATCTGTATACGGGGTAAAAGTGAGAGTTCATAACCCACTTGAATCAAACTGTGAAATATGATGTATTAAGAACTATATAATGTTTTGAACGACCAACAATAAAAAAAAAGAAAATCATAAAAAAAGTAATTAACTACGGAAGGAAATACAGTTCTATAAAAAGCAAAAAATAAATAAATAAATAAATTTCTCTTTTAAAATGATCATATCCCCAGATGAAAAAGTTTTAGAACCAGATAGTGAAGATAGTTTCCAAATGCTGTGAATATAATAAATGCTCTCAACCGTACATTTAAAAATGGTTAAGGGCTGGGGTTGTAGCTCAGTGGTGGAGCCCCTGCCTAGCACATGTGAGGCACTGGGTTTGATACTCAGCACCATATAAAAAAAATAAATAAAATAAATAAAGGTATTGTATCAATCTACAACTAAAATATATAAATTAAATAAAAAGGTTAAAATGGCAAATTTTGTTATACACATTCTATCACAATAAAAAACATCCCAAAATCACATAAAGACATTTACATTTTAAAATTAATTAATATCAGAAAAAAAACAAAATAAGAAGTTCAACATGGAACAATGGAAAGGGTAGGAGCCCATTACTATGATTAAGGAATATTTGTGATTAAAATTTTTAAGTACCCTTTCTGGAAGTGTACTTAAAATCACACAATCAAAATCTGGGTCCAGATTTGTTCAGGAAATGTTTCCTGTGAAGAAGAACACCTAGCAGAGGCAGAACCAGGACGGTTGCCACAGGAAAAAAGGACAGGTATCAGCAAGAGGACAGACACTGGGAATGAGTGAAAGAAGCTACGCAAAAAGACCACATACGCATGATTCCAACATCTGACATTTTGGAGAGACAAAACCATGGAGACAGAAAAAAGATACACATGACTCTAACATAAGACATTCTGGAGAGCAAAACCATGCAGTCAGGAAAAAGATCAGTGGCTGCCAAGGACTAGGTGTGAGAGGAAGGAAGGAGAGGTCAGCAGAACACAGGGGATTTTAGGGCAATGAAATATACATACTTTGTAGGATACTATAATGGTGGGTTCGTGTCATGTACATTTATCAAAACCCTTTCAACGTCCAACACAATGAGTGAATCCTAATGTAAACCACACACTTTAGTTAATAATGTATCACATTAATCAACTGCAACATACCTGCCATACAAATGTACTTATTTTGTTTTTTGCAGTACTGGGTATTGAACCCAGGGCCTCCCACATACTAAGAAAACAGGGTTTCCCTAAAAACTCATCAAATTCCTGCCTCAGCCTCCTGAGTAGCTGGGATTACAGGTGTATGTCACTATGCCTGACAAATATAAGATGTTAACAGGGTAAACTAAGGGGTACTTTTTGTACTATCTGCTCAATTTTTTGTACTGCTTGAAAACAATTAAAACCTATTAATTTTAAAAATGAACCCATTTCACCTACTCTGCCTAAGGGAAAGCACCAGAATACTGAAACAACTTTACTTGGGCTTTTTATTGTCAATGCTTCACCACAGAAAGTAAGTTCTAAGCTCATGATAAATAAATGATCGCTTTATTAGCAAGTTACATTATTAATGGGAAGTGGACAATCACCTGAGCATCTCTAGATACACTCCTCTCTTAAAAGAAAAAAAATGTAGTGGTTTCAGTATCTGTCAAACTAAAGATGCTGCAAACTACAAGACAACAGTATCATTTTCAAAGAACCTTCTACCTCAGGTAAAGGTGTTTCGCAAAACTTACTGGTAATCTAACATCTTTCTAAAACTAACTAATCAGGAACAGATATCTATTTAACCATTATGTCCCATCATCCTATAAAAACAAACTGAGCAACTGAGTAGCTGTCCTTTGAATTTCTGTATAGGTTTTTTTTTTTTATGGGTGACCTATTATAAGACAATGGACATAATGAGTTAATATAGAAAAAGGATACGAAGTTGAAAGCCTACACTTGATCCTTAAGTTTCCTTCTTGGCAAAAATTCAGTGGAAACAGCCTACCAAGATGACAAAACCTTTAGTACCAATGACACACTGAACACTGGTAGCCCTGGCTCTTTTCTATGGATTTCTAGGAAGGCAGACAGGGCCCCAGCAGCTCCCCTAAGCGTGTGCTGAACACTTAACCCACATGTTGATCAAAACAGAGAGCAATTCTAAATTCATATTCTCCATAAGAAGATTTGGTTTAGGAAAGTAATCCTCTAGAGAAAACTGACCTCCACATTTTAAGAACTGGAAATCATAGGGCACTAACTACAGGATGAAGCAAAATGACTTACAGAAACAAGCTGTGAAACAGAAACCATGGTAATACTTACCTTTATAGGAAGATCATTGCTTTAAAAATGCAGATCTGAGCCCTAATGATTTTTCTCTATCACCATTTCTTACTTTTAAACAAAAACCGAAACATGACTCACAATGACTTCCCCTTCCAGATTTTACTCTGCATGAGAAGCAAGAAAGACTTCTCCCTAAAAAACCAAGAGCATTTCTGCAGCAGAAATTAGAAGCTGCATCACTGAAAACTCTACCAGAAACAAGGTTCACTGGGGGCTGCTAGGGGAAGGCCTGCCAGCATGCAGCATCTCAGAATGACTATGTTCAGCTCATGTGTCTTAAGTCATCCATATTAGTCAGACTTCACTGTAGTTAGATATATCTCTCTTGCCATTCTGGAGGCTGAGAAATCCCCAGATCTGTAGTTGGCCAGCCAGCAGCCCAGGAGAGGCGAGGATGTTAATTTCCAGTCAAAGTCTGAAAGCAGGAAAAGACCACGGTCCCAGCTAAAGACAGGTGAAGAAAGGTCCCACGGGTTCCCCTCTAATGCAGCCTTTTTATTCTCCTCAGGCCTCCAGTGGATTTCGGGAGCCCACCCACATGGGGATGGAGGTCTGCTTTACTTCTCTATCAACTGAAACACTCATCTTATCCAAAAACATCCTCAGAGACAAATCCAGGCTGTTTGACCCAAAGTCTGGGCAACCCGTGGCCCACTCAAGTTGACACATACACAAACACTTCATCACTAAGCTGCTCAGAGTACTGCCACACACTGAGGGCTTCACTAATACATTCACTTTTCAAGTTTTAGCAACAGCAACGCAGTCAACAACATATTCAGTGGAAAAACAGGTAGAACACAGATGGTCTAGGTTAACAGGCATAATAAAGAAGTAAATTAGGCAACTACATGAAATGTTATGAGAAAAAGAAGAGGAGAGAGGCAAGCACTGAGAAACTCTAGAATGCTGGGAGAAAGGGTGTAATTTGTAATTTTGCAACAGGAATTGGAGGATTGCTAGTACCAAGGCTGCTTAACAAATTTGAAGGCGAGGTATCAGAGAATAGCTCAGCTGGGTGGTTCTTACTTGAGGATCTCATGAGGTTGCAGGCAAGCTTGAGTCCAGCTGGGGGAGCCACTGCCAAGCTCACTCACGTAGCTACTGGCTGGAGGTTTTCTCTCTCCCCACATTGGCCTTTCATAGAGGTGTTCACAACCTGGCACTTAGCTTCCCCCAGAAAGTGACTAGAAAAAGAGGCCAAGATGGAAGCTGCAGTCTTTTATAACCCCATCTCAGAAGTCACTTGCCATCATTTCTGCCATATCCTACTGGTCACACACAAACTAAACCTAGTCTAGTGCATGGCAGGGGACTATATCCAGGAGTGAATGCTGGATCACTGGATAGCATCCTGGAGGCTGTCTACCACCTGGGTGTGTCAGTACTGGGGGTGGGGCAGAAAAACACCTTGTAGTGAGTTTTGGTACTGGAAACTCGCAAATAGAACAGTTTTCAAAAATATCTTACTATGATATTAATATATATTTGGTCTTCATCCCTTTTTCTGACATACAGTTCCTACACTACGTGGAATCTCCAGAGGGCTATCTTTTGCTGGTGGCTGGGGGACCCTAGCTAGCTAGGAAGGGATCAGGTAGTCAGGCAAACCAACCATGTGACTTGCGGGTTGTCAGTCTTACTCCTGATCTCCAGGAAGGAGAGAAGGGCTACAGGTTGAGGACTGATAAAACAATGACCGATGATTCAATCACTCATGCCTACACAATGGAACTTCCATAAAAATCCCAAAGAACCAAGTTCTGGGAGCTTTCAGACAAGTGAACAGGGGGAGGTTCCTGGACCATGGCACAGATGGAAAGGAAATGGAGTTCTGTGCCCCTTCCCATGGACTTCACCTTATGCATCCCTTCCCTCTGGCTATGCATGAGAAACCTCTGTCATAAATGGGAAATTATCTGTAAAGTATTTCTGAGGTGTTTTGTTTTGTTTTGTTTTTTAGTTACTCAAGCAAATTACTAAGAGATTTATGAGAACTACAATTCAGAGCTGGTCAGTTAGAAGCCCTAGTGGCCCAGACTTGGGACTGGCATCTGAAGCAGGAGAGTGTCTTAGAAGACTGAGCTCTCAGCCTGTGTAATCATGCAACCTCCAGGTACACAGTGTCAGAATGAACTCAATCAGAGGACACCAGGCCTGTGTCCACTGCAGAGCTACTTGGAAAATCTGTGGGTGGGAAAAGCTCACACACATTTGGTCACAAAAGCATTTTGTGGTAGACTGAGTGACCGTGAGAATGGAAAAAAAAAATACTTTGGTTTTTTCCAGTGCTGTTTCACCACACTTGTAAAGATCCAAAAAAATATATTTTTTTTCTTAAGTTCTCAATCCTATAGGATGATGTGACTCAACACATCTGACTATAAAGTACACATTTACAAGATTCAGAGGGTAATAAGTAGAAGACAGTATCAAGGAAGGAGTGGATGCTCTGGAGTCAGGAAAAATAAAATATTCATGGCATTCCATAGGTCACTGGCCGTGTCATTTCGTCCATGAACCTAGGTTTTTCATCTATAAAATTAAGCTAATATCTCCCTATTTCATGGGGTTGTTGGAAATGAGCACAACATGCTTAGCAGTCATACACACCACAACAATGGCATCAGTTGCTAAATAAACCACTGTATCTGGGAAATTTAAAAACTAGTTGGTTCATATTAAAACAAAGACACCATACTACTGTAGTTCTAGAAGTAGCAATAATGCATACCCCATTGCACATGGCCAAATGAACCAACAGGTTCACTGCTGAGTCTGAAAATTACTTGTCTCATCTTCAGAGATCATGTGCCAATAAAAACAAAAACAACAGTATCAAACACTTAGTAATGACAAGGCATTGCCTGTTGGCAGTGCTCTGAGCACTTCATAGCATTTTAATCTCACAACAATTTTATGGACGAGATAGTACCATTAGAGAGGTGCCAAAAGGTTACATATCTGGCCCAAGACCACCGAGTAAGGGGCAGATCCAGGATTTGAACGCAGGCTGACTCTCTGGAGCCTGTGTTAATTACCATTCGGCTCTGCCCCCAAGACAGGGCCCAGATATCTGGATCTGTAACTGGGCTCCCAAGTGATTCTGATACTGATAGTCCATGAGTACACTTCGAGAAACACTTGAACCCTATCTGTAGTAAACAATACGTACAGTTTAAGAATCGTATTTCTCTTAAGTCTAAAAAACAAAGTAGAGCTGATCAGGGTAATTAAGTGCTAGACTTTGCTAAGGTATAAAAATACACAACCAAGTGGAACAGGAATTCCACTTGCAAAACTAAAGCATCACATTAGGTCATACGATACTCCAGCACATGCCTGCCTGCAGACTTTCCACCTACCTGCCCCCTCATGCCACACCACCCCTGGCTTTCTAGACTGTCCTCCCTGAGGAACTATTAGGTTCTATCATCTGCCACCTTTATTCTGAACTCTACCTTGACCACCTATTTCAAATCACACAACTATGTTCTTTACCTTAAAGCCCCTACATGTGCAACCAACCTCACCGCCCCACTCTATTTAGTTTTATAATGGAATATATACCTAATATGTGATATACTTATTATGTATCTTCATTATTGTCTGTCTCTCCCAACATAAATTCTAACAGCAGGAATTTTTTTATTCCTTTTTTTTTTCCTTTTTTCCTTATTGACATTCCCAAAGTTGGGCTGGGGATATAGCTCAGTTGATAGAGTGCTGGCCTTGCATGCACAGGCCCTGGGTTCAATCCCTAGCCCCACAAAAAAAAAAAAAAAAAAAAAAAACACACATACCTCAAAGTGCCTACAACAGTACCTGACACACAGAAATCTGTTGGATTACATACGTGTCAGTGTCCAGCTCAAAACTTTTAGTAGCTTTCCAATACTTATAAATAAAATTCAGACATCCTCTCAGGGATTCCTCACACTCCAAAACTGGGTCCTAACTGACCTTTAACTTTAATTCCACTAAATGAGACCCAGAAATCCAGGGTGATGGCATTTCCTCAACTTTCTGTTTTCCTACCTCAGTGCCTTTATTCATGTATCCCTCTTTCTAGAGTGCCTTGATTATACCACAACACTTTCACCTTCAGTATCAAACCTATTGTGAATGAAAGGCATCTGTTTTGTAAATGAAGAAGATAATCTCTACTTACAGATAACATTATCTCATATATAGAACAACTGAAGAATCCATTAAAAACTATTAGAACTACATAACAAGTTTAGCAAGCTTACAGGAAGTAAGACCAATATATAAAAGTTGTCAAGTATCTGGTCAATTGTAATGAATAATATGAAAATGAAATTAAGATAAATTCTATTTGCAACAGCAAATTTTCTTTAACAAAAGAAAAGCAGAATTGATACTCTGAAAACTATAAAATATTTTTGAAAGAAATCAGACAGCTTAAATGGGTGGGATGATGCCCCATACCCATGGATCTGAAGACTTAATATGTTAGGATGGAGGTGCCTTGTTAACGCAGTAGGTGGTGCATCAATTTCATGATATTGTTAAGATGGTGTTCCAAATCACTTGACAGATTCAATGTAATACCTATCAAAATCCCAGCTGATTTCCTTTCAGCAATTTAAGAGTTCACCCTAAAATTCATGTGGAAATTGAGTAGCCAAAATAGCTGGAATAATCTTGAGAAATAGTATATTAGAAGACTTATGCTTTCTAATTTCAAAACTTGCCACATTACTATATATAATCAAGAGAATAGGACATGGGTCTAGAGATAAGACATACAGATCCTTGGAAAAGAATTAAGAGTACAGAGGCAAAATTCACATTTAAGGTCAATTGGTTTTTTACAAGATACCAAGATGATCCAATGATGAAAATAGACTTTTCATGGGCTGGGGTTGTGGCTTAGTGGAATAGCACTTGCCCTAGGTTCAATTCTCAGCACCACATATAAATAAATAAAATAAAGGTCCATTGACAACAATAAAATATTTTTTAAAAAAAGAAAATAGACTTTTCATAAAATGGTTGGGGAAAATGGCTATCCACACACAAAAGTGCAAAACTGGATCCATTCCTCAAAGCACACACTTTGAACCAAAGACCTACATGTAAGGGCTTAAACTATAAAATTCTAAGAAAACACAGACATAAATTACATGGCCTGGATTATGCAATGTTTTCTTAGATATGACACCAAAAGCACATACAACAAAATAAAAGATAGAAGGCAGGTCATGGGGCTCAGTGGTAGAGCATATACTTAGTATGCATGAGGACCTAGGTTCAATCCCAGGAAAGGAAAGAAAGGTAGAAGGGAACAAGGAAGAGGTTCAAGAAAGAGGGTTTCAATTTTTATTTAATACCTTGCTAGTCACATAAAATTTGTTTCAGATATGTAACAATATGTAAGAGAAAATATAAACTTTTTTTTTTAATTGAAGGAATACAGGCTTTAGTTTATATGGCATTTAAAGATACAATGCTAGCATCAAAATAAACAAAATATAGAAACAAACTGAAATTCAGAAATAATTCCATGACTACAAAGTAATTTAATATATGAAAATATAACTAATATATGAAAATATTATATGAGAGGAGAAAAGAAGTCATTTTCCAGCCTAAGTCAGAAATTCATGATGGAATAAAAAACTTACACATAAACATTAGAAAAATCTATACAAGAAAAATGCTAGAAAATCTATCAGATATTACATTTATGATTTGAGTATAGATGATTTAAGATTAAAAATTCAAAAGTTACTAGAAGACTAACGAATTTGACTACATATAAAATATTATAATAAAAAATGTTAAAAGATGAGTGATAGAAAATGTTTACAACAGACCTGAGTTTATATATTTTGCAGCATACATAGAATAATAATTCGAAAACATCCTAAAAAACAAAATTAGAATTAAATTAGTTTTTAAGTTTTTAATAATTTTTATTATAGTATATGATAATATTTGCTCTGTTTTATTATTAGTTGTTGTTAAACTTATTGTGTCTCACTTATTTTTTTATTTTTTTAAATAAATGACAGCAGAATGCATTACAATTCTTATTCCACATAAACAGCATAATTTTTCATATCTCTGGTTGTACATAAAGTATGTTGACACCAATTCGTGTCTTCATACATGTATGCTGGATAATGATGTCTATCACATTCCACCATCCTTGCTAATCCCTTGCCCCTTCCCTTTCCCTCCCACCCCTCTGCCCTATCTAGAATTCATCTATTCCTCCCATGCTCTCCCTCCCTGCCCCACTATGAGTCAGCCTCCTTATATCAGAGAAAACATTGGGCATTTGTGTTTTGGAGATTGGCTAACTTCACTTCATTATCTTCTCCAACGCCATCCATTTACCTGCAAATGCCATAATTTTGTTCTCTTTCATTGCTGAGTAAAATCCCATTGTATATATATGACACTTTTCTTTTATTCATTCATCCACTGAAGGGTATCTAGGTTGGCTCCACAGTTTAGCTACTGTGACTTGTGCTGCTATAAACATTGAGGTGGCTGTGTCCCTGTAGTATGCTGTTTTTAAGTCTTTTGGGTATAGACTGAGGAGAGGGACAGCTGTGTCAAATGGTGGTTCCATTCCGAGATTTTCAAGGAATCTGGATACTGCTTTCCATATTGGCTGCACCAATTTGCATTCCCACCAGCAATGTATGAGTATGCCTTTTTCCCCATATTTGTATCTCACTTATAAATCATTTTATCATAGGACTCTTATGTACAGAAAAAACAACACATACAGGGTTTGACACCATGTATATACTCTCAGGCATCCACTGGGGGCCTTGGTATACATTTCTAAAACAGATGGTGGGAGGGGACCAGTTAATAAAAAATCATGTGTGGACTGAATTACAGTTTGATTCAGGAAGTTACTGATGGTGCTAAAATGCAATATATGTACAGAAGTGAAATGCAGCTTTGGTATGTAAAGTGTTTGATCCTCTCTAGTGAGCAATATAAACAAATATTTATTATAATCATTTTAGTTAGAAAAATCTAAGAAAAATAGTTCAAAATGAAGCAGGCTTTCTTCACCTGCCACACATCTTTAAATATAATGTTGATAGTAAAATAAAAATTCAAAATCTGTTTATATTGGTTTTCTCTTCCTTTACCCATACAAATTTGCAAATATATCTTGCCAAGACAACTGGAATCAACATTTCTATCATTTTTCACAGGAACAAATAATCAATGTAAAACTAAGGATTTAAGATGAATGCAGTAAATCTGCCACCCTTTCACAAGTCCAGAAAAGGCAAGAATGGCAGGAGTCCCCAATGAACATGACAGGACAAGACCTTTCTCCGCAAAGGATAAGAAGCCACATTACTCAATTCGATCAAAAGATTATGGCCACAGAGACTGGGGATTTTGACAATGTTTTCACAATGATCTCTCAGAGTCTTGGGTTTATTCTTAATGCAGCCATTAATCCTCACAAATGCCACAGTGCAAAACTAACAAGTACATTGTGTGGAAGTAGTCAAGCATACAAATAGACCATACAAGCTAATCCTATGAAACCTCAAAAGGCACTCGGGAAATATCTTATAATTATCTCCCCCTAAACTCTGTACATTTTCTACAAGAAATTCCAACTGAGATTACATTCTTATACGAATACCTGTAATTAACTCCAAAACAATCCAATCCCAGACCTAACCCAGCCTTCATGACCCTAGCCTGCCCTGCCGGCCACCTTTGTCTCCCTCTACTCTCAGCCTGAGGTACCACCAGGGATCCAATCTGACTGTGTCCTTTTTCTTTTTCTTTTCTTTTCTTTTTTAATACCTTTATTTATTTTTATGTGGTGCTGAGGATGGAACCCAGTGCCTCACACATGCCAAGCGAGCTCTTCACCACTGAGCTACAATGCCAGCCCTGAATTTGTCCTTTTTCTTTATGGCTGAGGTCCTAGAGCTATGAGTAATAAGACATAGGTGAAAGTTTCCTTTTCCATTATTATTAGTTAAATAATAAATGCTATAGGATTATGTTTATCAGTTTATTATTTCTACCTTATATAGTCCCCTTTTGTTTTCAATATACTCACAGCTTCAAAAAAAAAAATTCTGAGGCAATGTTGTTATATCATCACTGCCATTTTATCCATGAGAACACTGTAGATCAAACCATTCATTTAATTTAGCTAAAATCACAGGGGAGTCCTCTCATGAGAACCAGGAATCAAGTCTTACACCCTGAGGAGGGCTTTCAAATCTATTGCAATACACTGCATCTCAAAACAAAACAGAAAAAAATATGATTAAGCCAGGTTGGAGTGCACAGCATTTGAATAAGAAGCAGCATTTGGACTGAATAGACAGCAACACACACAAAGACAGGTCCATTCTAAGAACAGGAATAAATTATCTAGGTTAGAAAGTAAGGTCTGGAGAACCTTCCCTGCCAGGCTGAGAGTGCTGAGCTTTACCCAAGGGCAGAAAACGCAAGCCTGGGCCAGAGCAGTGGGGCACAGGAGCAGAGGGAAGGCAAACACAGGGGACCAGGAGGCTCCAGACAAAGGGCAGTGGAGATGGGAGCAAGGAAAGTACCTATATGTTGGAGACCGGAAGCCAGAGAGGTGACACACTGGGATCAGCCACTTAGGTGAGTGCCTCTGGAGACTGGAGGATCAGGTGAGACCAAACCCAGAGACAGAGAGACCAGCTAGGAGAGCTCTCACATTTCCACGATTGGGTGTGGTTTTGGTGGGGGGATCCTTGATGGCTTATGATAGGAGTAAAGTGAATGCTGAGAAAGACTCAGAAGATAAAATTTACACACTAAACTACTGCACACAGAAGCTAAAAAAAGAGAGAAGGATGACTCTCAAAAGACTGGTTAGACAGTGGTGTCACCAAACAAAAAAGAATGCAAAAGGTTAAGAAGGTTTAAAGAAAACTGAATTTCATTTGATCAAGTTCAAGGAATATCCAAGTAGATATACTACATGAGCAGTTGGAAATGGGATGCTGAGGAACAGCCAAAGAACAGGTTTCTAAATCATGAGCATAAAATTGAAGCTAAAACTGTGAGAAAGGCCTAAGCTCTGACAGAATGCACCCAGGGAGACAGAGAACCATGAACTTGTAAAGGACGGACAGAGAATGTCGTCTTGAAGAACTGATCCAAGTAGTATGAGCAACACCGTACAAGTTCAACCAGAAAGATTTTGGAATAGAGGTTCAAGAAGAAGAATGGGGAAACAGCACCCCACGCAACAGAAATGTCTGATAACATAAGGAAGGCCAAACCAGTGGCAAGCAGGAGGAGACGGGATGTGGACAACAGCAGTCAGGAAAGTGGCAGAAGGAAGAAGTCTAATGACCAGAGCTGAAAGTAAGGAAGTGAAGATAGAGCAGACCTCTTGGAGAACTGAACAGAAGAAAGAAAGCGAGACATTAGATAATACTAGAGAGGCACCGAGGGCCTGTGGAAAGTGTGTTTGACTTGTAACTTGAAGGTAAATGTTGTAATATAATCCTCACTTATTTTCAAGAACTTAATGTATAAGCAGGATTCTGACATTTCCTCATTCTCATCTATCTATATTAGGCATACGAGTTTATGAATAATGAAGACATTCATGGTTGTTCCCCACTATTATATCTGCCTGGCTCCAAACACAAAGTCTTTTTTTAAAATAACAAATTTTAAATAGTTGTTATTATTGTAAAAATAACAACCAGTCTTACGTGACACAAACACCAACGCCAAGATCTGTCAGCTGAGTCACACCCAAGTGCTGGTAGGTTTTCTCTGCTCTTGTATTCTAGCTGCATGTTTCGTTATTGTTTTTTATTTACCACTAAAGAACCACCACCTATGTGCCACAGTTTGCACAGCTGATTTCACTTACATTAACAAGAGGAAGAGAAGGGGAGGGCAGCAACCCAAGTATTTCAAACAAAGGATACTCAACCTATAAAAGCATAGGACGTTGATATCATAGGCTGGAAAATCTTTTTTTTTTTTTTTTTTTTTTTTGGTACTGGTGATTGAATCCAGGAGCATTAAACCACTGAGCCACATTCCCAGCCCTATTTTGTATTTTATTTAGAGACAGGGTGTCACTGAGTTGCTTAGCACTTTGCTTTTGCTGAGGCTGGCTTTGAACTTGCAATCCTCCCAAGATGGTAGGACTATAGGTGTGCGCCACTACTTTTAAAAACTGGCTCTCTGAGCACAGTGGCACATGTCTGTAAGCCCAGCTAATAGGGAGGCTGAGGCAGGAGAATCATAACTTTGAGATCAGCCTGGTCAACTTATTGAGACTGTCTCAAATTTTTCAAAGGTAATGTAGCTCAGTAGCAAAGCATTCCTGGGTTTAATCCCCAGTTCTATTAAAAACAAAACCAAATTTTAACTCACTTTGTAGTACCTGGTTATAAACAAAGACCTTCTATGGCCCTTAAGACCAAATTTACTTCTTTAATGAGGCACACAAGACTCTTAGGCCTCTGTTACCAACCCCATTGCAGTCCACCTACTACTACATCATCCTGGTCACTGAGCAGTATTACAAAGAGCTAGGTAACCTTCAGGACATGATACACACTGCCGCCCATCCAGGACACTTCTCTTACCCACAGTAGGGAGCTTTAGCTACTTTTTAAGTTGATTTGGACAAGACGGAGACGACAAATCATCAGCAATACACTAGCCAAATTGTTTTCACATTTATAGCTTGAAGAAACATTGTTTGAAACGACTTAAACATTAAGATGCATACTCCAGGATGAACTGTTTAGAATCCAACCTCACCTGCCCTCAACATTACAGCTCACCCTTAATCCAACCCACAAAGAAGATAAATCCTGACATTTTCTCCCCAGTAAGAGTCATCAACACACTAAGTATTGCCTAAGGGCTGGGAAATAAAATATCTGATTTCATGCTTCTGTTTATGAAGAGGAACAATTTTAACCATACTTAAAATAACATTTTTAAAAAGAGGGTAATGGAGGGGGAAAGTGGTTTAACCAGTCTTCTCCCAAGTCCTGGGAATTATTTTTTCTTCCCACCCACAACAATGACTTCTAGGAATAGGGGGGTTGGGAGGGGGTGAAGTTTTGGCTTGAAGAGTCAGTGTCTCCGTGGTATTCAAAGCCCTGGTACTAAGTAAGATCACCTACAGGGCCAGTGTGGACAGAAAATTGAGAGGAGGGTCAAGAACAAAGCCTGGTGTTAAGATGAGGAGGCCAGTAAAAACTGGCCACCTACAGAAGGGGAGCAAACTCACCAATGACTCCATTTGCTTGTCAGGTATATTCCTCTGGAACTAATAAATCATTATACTGATAAACCTGCTTTATTAATCACAGTAAACACATTTCATGGCAAAATATCTAGCACATGAACACCCTCAAGTATTAATTGGTACACTGAATAATTGAGACTCCCTTTTAAATGCTAATCTCATCTAATATCCTGGTGTCTTCAGAAGATCAGTATGTCTCCTAAGCCCTTCACTCCTCCTGGGCAAGACTTCAGCACAACTTCCCAGGTATAATGGTACACTTATCAGGTAGCTTTCATAGAGTCCCTGGGCCACTACTAAGCAGTTCACTTCCTCCACCCTCACCCAACATTGTTGAGATGTGGCCACGTTTAGTCTTCCTTGGAGCTCAGGCCCCCCAGCAATACCTACAAGAAGATTCCTTCTAAGAGAGGAGAACCACTAGTTGTCTCAACCATATATGCCCTTACGGCTCCTCCACGTAGCAGCCATCAAAACCAAATGATTTAAGAAGAGCTGTGGATGAAATGGCTTTTGTTTGGAAGAGGTTTCATGTGAAGAGACAACTCAGCGTCCTAGCACAGAACATCAAAGTCTGAAACTCCAGGGATGCCAAATGCTGCTAAATATCTACCACTTACTAAATGTGTAAATTGGTGAAACAAACTTCTTCAATAAAAGTGGGACAATAGGGCTGGAGTTGTGGCTCAGCGCTTGCCTGGCATGTGTGAGGTCCTAGGTTCGAATCTCAGCACTGCATATAAATAAGTAAAATAAAGGTCCATGGACAACTTTTTTTTTTACAGTGGGACAATAAAAATCTCAGGGGCTTGGATTATGGCAGTGGTAGAGTGCTCACCTAGCACATGTGAGACCCTGGGTTCGATTCTCAGAACCACATAAAAATAAATAAATAAAATAAAGGTATTGTGCCCATCTACAACTAAAAAAAAAAAATTTAAATCTAATTCAGTTGCTATAAAGGATTAACTCTTTCTGTATCCACAAATCTTTCCATACATGGCAAATGTTCCAGAATTAGTTATTGGAAATTGTGATTGATATTATTTGCGAGAGAGGATTTAGGAGCCTGTGAGAAAATCTACCTGCCAACCAACCCTCCCTCTTCCACACTGACATAATACAATCAATGGTGGGAGCCACACAGAACTGTCCTTCCTGGTTTTTCAGTATATCAGGGTGAGGCTGGAGAGGACCAAGAGGGAAGAGGAGTGGATGGTGCCAGAGGCTTTGAAGGACAGGATTTGAAACCAGACCTCCATTTGCTATTTGCTGCTACCTCTTGCTGATTAACAAAAGAAAACACAGTCTCCAGCCTCAATAGCAGGAGGGAACAGTGCCCTTTGGGAGATAGAGTACCACATGAAGACATCCTCTAGTGGCTAAAGAAATGAAGGGCAAAAGATGATAAAAACTGAGTGTAGAATGCAAATCTTAGCTCCCACATCTACTAGCTCTGTGACCTTGAACAGGTCTGCTGGTAACTGCAGTCCCATTTTTCCTATATTTTTAAAACTAGGGTAGCCAATATACTTTATATAATTGCTATGAAGAATAAGTATGACACTCAGAAGTAACAATTCTTGGTGCTTAAAAATGTTTATTCTACTAGGCATAGTAGTGCATGCCTATAATCCCAGCTACCCAGGAAGTTGAGGCAGAAGGAGCACAAGTTCACCAAAGCAAGTAAGCAAGACCCTGTCTCAAAGTAAAATAAAAAGGGATGGGGATGTAACTCAGTGGTAAAGATTCCCTGGGTTCAACCTCCAGTACTGGGGGGAAAAATTATTCTCTACCTTTCTTCCATAAACCACAAATCCCTTTTCCTGGACCAACTCAAGATGTTATCTGTAAGAACTTTATACCCTCTGAATCGCAAGAGGTTCAAAGAGTAACATCAAGGAACATTATAGCCATCTGGGGTCATAATCTCCAGTAAAACCATCGGGTGGATAACACCCATTCCCTTCAATGTAAAATCTAAACTGAATTTTACTTCTCCCCCTCCAAAACCAGATATTCTTTTCTCTTTTCCTTTCTGTTCTTTCTGGTTTCTTAATAACATAATCACATGGTGGCACATGCCTCTAATCCCAGCAACTAGGGAAGCTGGGGAAGGAAGACCACCAAGTTTGAGGTCAGCCTCAGCAACTTAGCAAGACTCTCAGCAATTTAGTTACCCTGTCTCAAAAATAAATAAATAAAATGGACTGGGGATGTAGCACAATGATGAATGTCCTTGGATTCAAGTCACACACACACACACACACACACACACAGCACTCTCTGCAGTCACCCTATTTATAACTTCCTGGTCCCATACACTAATTCAGCTAGTGCACAACCAAATCCTTCGGCTTTGTTTCTTTCCATTCCTCCTACCACACCTTAGGCCTAGATGACACCACCACCTTATCCTAATGGATTGCTGCAGACCCTGTCTCCATTCTTCAATCTGGAGTCCAGAAACTGCTGGTATCACTAACATTAAAAAGGAAAAGAACTGCTGGTACATCTTGAGGAAGCCAGGTAAAGAGGAAGAGAACAGTCAATACACACCAAGGAAGAATAATTTTTAAGCATTTAAGTTTCTCTTGTACGATGCAGCCTAAGATGACAATGACTCAGGGCACCAGGAGTCATGGTTGAAACTTAAATTGGGGAAATCATCTAGACACAGAAAATGACATTTATTCTATGTCATCCAGACAGAAAATAATAAGAACCATTTCCCTATATCTAATATTCTGTACAGTCAATGATGTGGCAGATACAGTGTGGACCCTGACCCATGGTCATGGCTTAGGGGCAGCAGCCATTTACCTTAACAGTCTTACTTAGTCATCTCTATTTTGGGAACTCTGACAGCACTATTAATTGCACATTTGCCATGCACTAGGTACTAGGCTTTGTGATCTACATGTACTCTCTCCCATGATCTTCACTGCAACCCTAAGGGGTGTTGCAGTCATTCAAACACAGTCATTGCCACATAATGATGTTTTGGTCCATAATGGTGGATCCATGAGATCATATTGCATAATAGACATGGTAGCTGTCTGAATTTCTAAGCAGTTTCTATGATATTCACACAAAAATGAAATTGCCTAATGATACCTTTCTCAAATTACCCCCAATTTTAAGCAACACATGACTATGTGATCTAGCATAGCGATCCTGTGCACACTAGGCAGTGCTCTACCACTAAGTTACACCCCAGCCCTAAGCTAAGTGGTATTACAAGAGTCAAAAAGGGTTTTAAAAGTTAAAAATCTATGAAGTAAGAGCATTACAGTTAACCTAAGGTTAACTTACTATTGAAGAAAACTTTTTATAAATACCGTAGTACTACAGCACTGTACAGTGGAGTCCTAGGGCTTCGCTTCCCAGTCACTCGCCAACTCACCCAGAGCAAACTGCCAGTCCTGCAAGTTTCATTCAAGCTAAGTGCTCTATACAGGTATGTCACTTTGTGTGTGTGTGTGTGTGTGTGTGTGTGTGTGTCTTTTATACATAATTTCTACTGTACCTTTTCTATGTTTAGTATACAACTACCTTCAGTACTGAGTACAGTACAAGCTATTCAGATTTGCATCCTAGGAGCAACATGCCACACCATTTAGCCAAGGTATGCTGTAGGCTATGCCATCTATATTTGTGCAAGCACACTCCATGGTATTAGGCAAAAAAAAAAAAAAATCACCTAAAGACATCTTTTGCAAAACATACCCCTATCAAGCAATGCACAACTGTATATTAAGCTCAGCACAGCCAAACTCAACTCATCATCGACAGTCAAGTTGAACTGTGCTCAGGAGGATCACAAGATCCCACCAATATCTCCTAGAACACTACCATAACCATCATCTAGTCAGCTGCTATGGTGACCAGTCTCCATGATGGCCCCTGCGATCCCACCTGCTGGTACTCACACTCTTGGGTAAACCCTCCCACATTGTATCAGGGTTGGTCTGGGTGACCAATAAAATACAAAAGTGATTATACATGTGATTATATATAATATACTTAGTATATTATACATATTTCAAAGTAAAATCATAAAAGACATTCTTACCTCTTCTTTTTGTGTGTGCGTGCTGGAGATTGAACCCAGGGCCTTATGCATGCCAGACAAGCACTCTATCAACTGAGATACATCCACAGCCCTTCTCCCTCACTCTTGATGTGAGAGTGTGTCATGCAAACACTCAAGCAACTCCATGCAGAAAGCTACACAGTGAGGAACGCAGGTCTCCTGCCAATAGCTATGTAAGTGAGCCATCTTAAAAGACGATCCTCTTGCCCATGCAACCTTCCATTGAATGCAGCCCTGTCAACTTGATTGCAGTCTCATAAGAAACCCTCAGCCAGACCATCCAGATAATTCAATCCAAGATTCTCAACTTATTCCTGAGATAATATTTGATGCCTAAGCCACTAAATTTTGAGATAATCTATTAAACAGTGATAAGTAATACAGTTACCCAATCCAGAAAACTGAGACATATGAAGCCTAATCTTCAACATGAAGAAACTAAAGAACTGGGATCCCTGGAATTAATGACTTTCCTTTTGACTGATATATACAAATATGGTATGTAGAAATATCAAACAGATATGATAGAAGGATGCATACCTCAGATAGAAACCTGCACAGGATGGGCCATTCACATTACTTTCAACCATAAGATCTAATGAATTTATTTTTTTCTAAAATCTTTCCTAGTCTAGATTTCCTATATAATATTTTCAAAAATTCCAGAAGTGATTGGTTGATAAACAGAAATCACTCAAAGCCTCCTGTCAAGAACATTTGAAATGATTCATTATTTTGGTGAAGAAAAGTGGTTACACAGGAAGTGTCATTTTCACCTCTCAGTTCCCACAATTAACTAACTGACTTCCCTAGATAACCCCAACACATTTTTATCTCAATCAAGTAACCACTTTCTAGGCACGGTGACAAATATCGGTAATTCTAGTGATCTGGGAGGTTGAGGAAGGAGGATCACAAATTGGAGGCCAGTCTGGGCAACCCAGTGGGACCCTGCCTCAAAATAAAAAATTAAAGGGGCTCTGGATGTAGCTCACTGGTACAGCACCTCTGGGTTCAATCCCCAGTACCCTTCCCTCTCAAAAAAAAAAAAAAAAAAAAAAAACCACTAGCCATTGGATCCTAGTCTTCTCATCCTACCATACCAACACCCAGAAAACTCAGATGTGGAGGAATCCTGAATATAACCTGTTAGATCCCTTGATTCTGATATTTATCTAACACATACACACACACACACACACACACACACACACACACACAACTAAATCTCAAGTTTCAGAGAACAAGGCTCACCACCACAACATGTAAAATATTTTACTATTATATGTTCTATTCCTTTTTTTATTCTAATTTGTTATACATGACAGCAGAATGAGATTCAACTCATATTACACATATATAGCACAGCTTTTCATGTCTCTGACTGCACACAAAGCAGAGTCACACCACTCACCATTCGTGTCTTCATACATGTACTCAGGGGTAATGATGTCCATCTCATTCCCCTGTCTTTCCTACCCCCATGCCCCCTCCCTTCCCCTTCCTCCCCTTTGCCCTATCTAAAGTTTCTCCATTCCTCCCATGCCCCCCCATCCCCATTATGAAGCAGCATCCTTATATATGAGAAAACATTCAGGCATTTGGTTTTGGAGGACTAGCTTACTTTACTCAGTATTATATTCTCCAACTCCATCCATTTACCTGCAAATGCCATGATTTTATTCTCCTTTAAAAAATATGGAATGCTTCTCGAATTTGTGTGTCATCCTTGCGCAGGGGCCATGCTAATCTTCTCTGTATCGTTCCAATTTTAGTATATGTGCTGCCAAAGGGAGCACTCTACTTTGTTTCTTAAAAAAACAATTGGTCAAAAGTCATCACCCAGTAATAGGTCCCAATACACAGAAAAATATATTCTTAATTATATGCCTGAACATTCCACAGCTCCTGAAATCCTCCTACTTAGAGATGAAAGTGAAAACCCAAATAATAAATTCCCTTCAGCCTCAATCATGTGCAAATACTTAGTTCCACTTCATCCACATCCATAAAATACACATTTAATGCATGGAATTCTACCTAATCAAGAACAACCTCAGGCAGTTTCTATTCAAATGCAGATAATTATCCAGGCCCTAAAATTCTCCTAGTCCTACAGTTAATGACTGGAAAACCCATAAACAACTTCAGCTAAAATTCTCTTATCAATCTTACAAAGTGTGGCTGAAAGGCAAAATTTCCATCTTGTCAAAACATTTTTAGGAGGAAGTAGGAAAGCTTTAGAATAATACATCAGCAAAAAAACTAAATCTGCTTGGAAAGAGACCAGTTACGTACATTTTTGTACTTCCACAAAATGGACCAGCAGCTTCTGTTTAAAAGAGTAAAATCGATCTACAGAGACAGAAAGTAGATTAGGGGTTGCCTAGGGGTAGGAACATGCAGGACTGTAAACAGGCACAGGGCGACAGAAAGGTTCTAAAAGGATTATGGTGACGGCTGCACAATGCTAAGTTTACTAAATTCCAATGAATTCCTCATTAAAAAGCAAATTTTAAGGTAAATTATATGGTAATTATTTATGGCAAATTATACCTCAATAGGGTTATTTAAAAAAAAAAAAATCTTTACATGCCAAATAAGGAAAAATGGTCAAGATTCAAGGAAGTTAAAACAAGCAAAGTACAAGACAATGTGTGGGACAAGCAGGTGGCTGCCCACATTACGTGCCTGGACATTTCTGGTGAGACACCCAAAAGGCCAATCATGACAGTTGTTATCTGCAGGAAACGGGTCCAGGTAAAGAGAGTTTGGCTTTTAACTGCACACCACTTTATACTATTTGAATTTATTTGCCTTGAGCACGTATTATTTTTCATAAACACAAAAACAAGTTGGGTGGAAGCCCTCAGAAGTAGGACTCACACAGTAATCCCAAGTTCCTTATGGTGCTAGTCGATTCTGTCCTTTGAAAGAGGGTGCTTCAGAATTTAAATATTCCTCAGTAAAAGACTACATTTAAAAGGTCTGTCTTTGACAATAAAATGCCAAGTGACAGAATCTTCCATCTGAAAGCTTACTGCATAAAACCCAACAGGAAGAGAATTTGAATGCCCCCCGAGGAGGGGAAGTGTGGCTTCCTAAATCTTAGTCATCTGCCTCTGCAGGTGCTCAAATGAAACTCTTAAGCTTTGCAACTGGAAATCTGAAAAGGCACTAGCTATATTATACCCCAGTACAGGGCTATCAGCACCAAGGGAACTGAAAAGGTACTCCTTTATGGAGAGTTATCAAAAATAAAAATACCACAAAGAAAAAACTAAAACAGACCCCCAAAATAGCTCCCACACTCCCAAAGCTGCCAGTCGGCCGTTCAACAACTGTCCAGTCCCAGGTGTGGCTCCACTTCTTACCTCCCCTCACCCCTTGGCTATCTATCACCTTGCAATGCCAGGACCCAGACATAGCAAATGGAGAACTTATGGCTCACCCCATCCTCACCTCCCCAACTTCCACAAAATGCAGCTTTCTCCAGCCTCAAGCCCACCCTGATGTAGAAGACCCCAGTAACCAGGACTGGAATCATAAAATACTACCCAACTTTCAAACACAGGACTTGTGTCCAACCTGCATCCAGACTCGACTACAGTCTTCCCATCTGGATGAGGCCTGTCTTCCTTCTGAGCCAACATCCCTGCCACCCTTGGGACCTTTCTCTCCCCTGGGAGTTTTACTCCCACTCTTACAGCCCCTACACCCACTCTGACCTATTTGTGCCATTTGGATTACTTCAACTGCATTATCTGCTAGGGTTTGAATGTGTCTCTCAAAATTCGTGTGTTAGAAACTTAATCCCCAATGCAACAGTGCTGGGAAGTGAGGCCTCATCAGAGGTCATTAGGTCACAAGAGATCTGCAATCATGAATGGATTTTATTATCAGAGAAGAGGGTGATCTGTCACTGCAAGTATGGATCTGTCATAAGAGCAAGTTCAGCACTCTCTGGCTTCTCTCTCACCCTTCCACGTTACTCCAGGGGACGAGGCAGCATGAAGGTCCTTGCACCATGGACATCCCAGTTCCCACGAACACGAGCTGAATGAAATCTGTGTTCACTAGAAATTACCTCGTTTCAGATATTTCATTACAACAGCAGAAAATGGACTAAAATACTGTGCAACATTCAGATACCTGTATGTGCTGAATAGCTTACTGTGTCTTAGACACCGAGAGGCCAGAAATGAGGGGATTTTTTGTAGTAACGTTTAGGGACGTGTTTTGTTTCTTAACAGCAGTTTTACCGAGACATAATCCACACGCTGTAAAATTCACCCTTCATAAAGAGTACGATTCAGTGGTTATAAAGGGTTTATTCATAGTTGTGCAACCGTCACCCGGATCTAATTTTAGGAACATTTCATTACCCCAAAGAGAAACTTGTACCCATCAGCAGTCCGGGATAGTGATCTTATGACAAAAAAAAAAAGATTTTTTTTCAGAGTTTCATATGTACAAACTTTAAGAACATTTAAACTTATAAACTATTCATGTTATCCAAAGACTGTACAGTATGTGATCTAGATTAGTACAGTTAATAATTACCCACTGTTGAGCATATGCAACTTATAGAGCAGAGGTAAGGTTTCCCCTGGGGGAAAAAAATCGGCATAACTATTAAAATAATATGCAACAGGGCTGGGGTTGTGGCTCAGCAGTAGAGTGCTCACCCAGCACGTGCAAGGCACTGGGTTCGATCCTCATTACTACATAAAAATAAATAAATAAAATAAAGGTTTTGTGTCCAATTACAACTAAAAAAAATAATATGCAACAATAAATGTATCTGTGCTTGGACAACTTATAAAATGCACTCAAATACTACAGCTAGCAATACTATATTATACATTTAAAAATTTATTAGGAGTGTAGGTCTCTTGGAAAATGGTCATATCACAAAATCAAATTTTATAAAACAGTGGCTATTTTTCAATTCTTCCAACCATCTTGGTAGGTACACAGGATAGTTGTAAGTGGAGAGCCTGTCACTCAAGGGTGACACCTGGTTCCCAGTCACCCAGGCTGAACCCCTAGACCAGCTCTTCTGCCTGTGTAGGAAAAGTGAACAAACCGGCTCACTGAGCAGACACCGTGTTACAGTTAAGCAATTCCAACCACATATCTGACTCAAAAAAAGGAAAATAAGAGCAAGCTATTTATGCTCTCAACACAACAAAGCATGCCTTTGTTTTATGCTAAACCCTGGAGATTTTCTCGGCACTGGCCTGCCTGTGACACACAGACACTGGTCCGATGTCCCGTATAAATGCTTTCCCTTTGTTTGGTGGCAAGAATGAGAGCCCTCCCCGATGTCAAAGTCCGGAGTTCTCCCCAGATTACATGGAAAATCAGGAACAGAACCTAAAGTACATATGTGTCCCTCAGATGGGAAGGTATATTAAAGTTAGAATCTTTTAATTAAATTGAAGCAAAATTCTAATCTGCTCGACAGTTGCCCCCCAGAATGACATCACTCCTGACTCATCCAGTCTTATAACCTGAGCCACTAGGAACACCGGCTTTACCTTGTTAGCTAGAAAAAGCAGCTTGCTTTTTCCAGGAACATTAACTCTTTTTTTCAAGCACAAAGTAGTATTTTGTGGGTTTGTGTCTTAATCTCTAAGCTGTTAATGACCTAAAGAGATTAACTAACTACTGAAAAGTAATCCACATAAGTAACAATGGTTAAGACCTCCCGGGGTGCAGGACACGTCTCTTAAAATTAACAATGACCTGGACAAACACAACTCCCTCATGTCATCTATTTTTAAGTGAATTGGTCACATGTGGTAACAAACTCTAAACAATATAACATAAATTAAAAGGTTTAGTAGAAGTGCAATCTAGAAAATTACATATTTCCTACCAGCTCCAACTTCTGCACCACTTAAAACCAGAAAAGTTAGAGGGGTCAACACTCCCAAACCAACTAGAGTGACCACTTAACTTGACTCTACACTAGCATTCTACAAGTTCCATCATCCTAGCAAGAAAACACACAAGCAGAGGCTCTTTCAATGACTAGACAAGTGTGTGTGTGTGTGTGTGTGTGTGTGTGTGTGTGTTCATGTGCACAATCACAGCAGTCCATGGCATAAAAACCCAAGGTGAGCCACACTTGGACCAAACCCCATCCACACAAACCTGGCTCTGCTCTACTCTCTTAGCTCCCAGTGACCTCCAAACTCTCATCCTTACAATCCATACCTCTGCATGTGTATTAATTTCCTACATGGATCACAGTTACACAAAAAATGCTAACACCCAACTAGACTAAGCTACTTGAAGGTCAATTCCACATGTTCCACACCCCACAAAACTCAACCACTCATCAGCATCAATTTTACCTTCCAGACATCACTCCTGAGCCCCTAGGTCCTAGCTAAAGTAGGTGTGTCTTCTCCCCACATACATCGCACACCTGGACCATCATCTCTGTGGCCCCCAAGATCACTGAGATATACACACTGTGTAGTAGGCCTTTTGCACATGGTACCAGGGTTGATCTGTGCAACCAACAGACTAAAACAGTCCTTAGGTTCTCTCTCAGATCACTGACCCTGAGAGAAGCCATGTCCTATACAGCCTTACAGAGAGACCCAGGAGCAAGGAACTGACACGGCCTACCCATGTGAGCTTGGAGGTAGATCCTCCAGTCCCACTGAGCCTTGGGATGATTGGAGCTCCAACCAACAGCTTTACTGGATCCTCCAGGAAAACACTGAGCCAGAACCACTCAGCTAGCTCCACACCAAGCTCCTGAGCTGCAGGGACCGCGAGAGGTAACAATGTTCTAGGTTTTGTTTTGTTTTGGAAGGGAATAGTATGTTATGCAGCAACAGACACTAAGACAAGCTCCATATCCCCTTTATCTAGAATGTTCTTCCCTAGGATGACCTGCAAAAATTCTCAACACTGTGATCCAAGAAAAGTGGCTTATCATTTATGACAATACTTTGCAATCTCACTCTCAGGAGTTACTTCTTTCTCTTCACTCAAATTGCATGGCTCAGTCTTTAACATTGATGTCACTCTGCTTTAAGGCTCATGGCCCTGCATCCCACCCTACATTAAGACATGGATGTAGCCTATCTCTTCTCACCAAGAGCAGTTTGGCCTGGTTATGTTAGAGACTCACCCACACCTGCGTAAAGAAAAAACTGGGAAGTGACATTGCTGGATGTTACATTAGGATTGGGCTTTTTCCCAATGATAAAAAGACTTGATTAACCATGGAGAGACCTTCTCTAATCAGGGACCACATGAGAAAAACATGGAGGGTCGAAGAAAGAGGGAAGAAAAAAGCACACTCAGAGAGGTCCTTCCCAGAACTCAATCTTTGCTTACCTTTCTTACCCCTCCCCTCTCTTATATTGCTACCAGAAGCAGTGGGAAAGGAGAAATAGTTCACAGAAACATCATCTTGATGATGATGATGCTGTGCCCAAAATCCAGAAAAAGCTAAGGCCTCTGTACACATGTTCAGTTATGTGTTCATACATACCCATGGGTGCACATGTTCACAGGGGAAGTGAGGTAAAGGCAGGTAGGTCAAGAGGCAACAGAACACCACCCACCAAGTCATCTACCCAGATCTTCCCACAGCTGACGGTTGATAGTAGTGGCCATAGATCACACACTTAAGAATCCAACCAACTCAGGTTTCCATCTTGACTCCACTATGGATCATGAGCAAGGAAGAAGTATCCACTTCTTGGACCCTTGGATCACCTATAAATGACTGAGACAGCTGTTGAAGAGAGAAAATGCACCCATCTAGAAGTTAACAAAACACCCAGAACAAAGCTTGTCAAATCATTCACTCCCTTCCCCTCTCTGGGCCTTTGAGAAGTTGTGCCCAGAATAGGAAGGTATAAGCAGCAACCTGAAGACCCAAAGTCATTCCTATTTGCTTTTGTTGCCACAAATCCCAAGAGGCTCTACCATTCTTGAATTCATAAGGGTGGCCCCAACTAAAAGTTTGGCTCCCTTAAAACATATATTAATCACAACTCTTTAAAACTTAACAGGAGGCCACCCACAAGCTTATTCTGAATTAATAATTATACAGAGTACCACTCGAAATAACACATCCTGGCCTCCCTCACCTATCTATACCTTACTTAGGTACAGAAGCCAAGGATGCCTTTCCTTCTCTCCTTTTATTCCTAAAAGTATCATAGTTTAGCATAGTATCCATTACTTTAAAGACAACTGAGTAGTCAACCAAAAATTAATATTTCTAGAACTTACCAAGGATCATATAACCTCACTCAGAAGACTAAGAAAGTAGAAACACTGAACCTACTAAGAATTGGATAGTTTTATTTTCAACGTGAAGCACATTTGTTAAATAGTTATTAGATTCTAGAACATTCTGGGCTAGAGATGTAGTCAGTGGTGCAGTGTCTGTCTGGCATGTGTGAGACTCTAGGTTCCATCCCCAGCACAAGGAGAAAAAAAAAAAAAAGTTCCTAATACATTCCACTGTATTAGGAACCAAAACAGACAAAAAGAAGCAAAAATGTTTTCCCAAAAATGTTATTTATGGGGCTGGGGTTGTAGCTCAGTGGTAGAGTACTTGCCTAGCATATGTGAGGCCCTGGGTTTGATCCCCAGCACCATATAAAACTAAATAAAATAAAGGCATTGTGTCCATCCATAACTAAAAATATTTTTAAATGTTATTTATGAAACATTCTCATATAATATTCATGAAATATAAAGATTAACTTTTTAAACCATCACTAAAATCACAGTCCATTTGTTGGTTAATCCATAAAATGAAATTCATGTAAAAGATTCCAAAATTTAAATTACATGACAAAATAAGACAAATTTTATAATAAGTTTTTAAAAATTCTAGGTATACTCAGAATCAATCGAGAGCATTTATGCTTCTTCAAATGAAAACAATCTTTGTCAGGCAAGAATTTTTTAATATTTCATAATTATTATAAATATTGTAATATTTTGTTCTTTTAACCTACTGTGAAGAATTGTACAATGTTACAAACAATTGGCAAGTAAATTATATCTTAATTTTACCAACATACAAGGCCAATAAGATTCTGCAACTGGAACTAGTCCAAATAAAATTCTAATTCAAATAAAACAGTACTTTAAAAAATCATGAACAGTTAAAAATGTTAGACACATTACAATATGGGAGACCATGGAGAATGCTCAATGCTCACCAGAACCAAGAGGGCACTTCGAGCGGAGATTAAATGACCTTTTGCTCTTGCTCTGGTTGCTAAAAGCCCTGCCTGTGTCACACAGCTGAGGCCAACACTGCCTCCATAGCAATTGCAGCAAGCCCTTCAGATGCCTCCTCTAACATTAAACATTTATTAGGCTTCAGAACAGGGGGCTTCTTGGAGAAGTTCATGGGAGGCACACACAGCTTAGAGCGTACCATCTGTCCTTCAAGGACACCTCTTCCTTCAGATTCACTGAAACCCAGAAAGAGAATGTCCACAACGATTATTTGGGGTGGGAAGTAACATCCCAGTCCAACACGACTCCTTTTCCATTTCTTGCATGGCATTCTGTGTCCATTTTGAAATGTTTTTCAAAGTTTTCAGGTCATCTCAATCCCCTCAGCACCTCATCCTAGTAAGTTAGAACAACAATGACAAAAAATCTAATGAAGTACAGTATCTATTTAAAACCTAATAAGCCCTTTATGTCTTCATTGTTTGGAAAGAATTATAATTGCAAAGAGTTATTCTGTGGGTTATTTTTTAATTTGTTTCCACATACCACATGAGGTTTAAAATTAACAGCTACCTTAGACTCAGCAGAAGCCTTCCTGGAGGGCCATTCCATATCTAGGGAGCCTGGATGTTAACGTTAGTGAAAATTTTGTTGTCACGTATTAGGGTTATTTTCACATCCCAAAGCAGAAGCACAGAAGTTGGGAACAGATATGAAGATTTCCTAGCAATAAAGGGCTGCCATTGCCTGACCCCACCCTGCCTGCAGCTAAGTGAGTAGCAATGCCTCCCAAAACACTCTCAGACACAGCAGAGCTCTTCAAGCCCAGCAGTGGCCAGAAGTGACAGATCTATGTCAATTCTGATGGCAAGTGATACCTGCGCGGGCATGGCAAGCTATCAGCACAGAAGGTTTCACAGGACAGCAGATTGTACACTATTGAAGAAGCTGTATTCAGGAGCTGCTGTCCTGCAGGGACACCATTCCTTCTCCAGGTCTAGCTCAGTGCAGGAACACAGCAGGTGCTCAAAGGGTGGGAACTCTAAGAATCACAAGAATGCTGCTTCCTTCAGGACACCACAGACTCCAGGCCCACCGCATGCCCAGCAGCCTCTAAGGCAGAGAAAGATTGCAACATGACAATCCAGTCCAGCCTGAACCAGCCATCAAACCTATTCAAGAAATGACTGAGTTCCTCGAAAAACCAGGACAATTCTAAACCACATCAACATTTCCACTTGTGTGAGGCAAAAGGAGAAATGAAAAAGCAATTTTCCTGACACTAAACCTAGAAGTAATGCCTTTTATTCTGAGATAATGTTCTTCCAGATTGGGGGGGCAGGGGTGGTAAAAAATCTCGTATTTATAAAAAGATGGTGACTTTTTGTTGGTTGCTTTTAATGACTTGGCAAAAGAAGGAATTGAAAATCCAGTGTGAGCTCTCCTTGTCCCTGATTTTATCATTTTATGAAATCCAAAAAAATAAGGATTGGTAGTAGCAGGATTAACACCCACTCACCCTGCTCGAACTCACCTATGACAGTAGGCCTCCCCAAAACCTGTCCAACTCAAGTAACACCCATTACTGCTCAGGTCCAAGAAGAAAGAGGAAGAACTGGTTTGGAAAGAGGAGGGCACAAAAATGCTGCACTTGGTTACACACCAGGTGAGAGATCCCCTGGGAAAGCCAAGCACCAACCCCACGAAAAAAAATATCCCCTAGAAGTGGATCCAAGTGAGTCGCTGCTGAGGGCAATTCTCATCCCTCGGTGTACTAGCAGGCAGACACTGAATGTCACTGCTTTAGAAATTCTATCTAAAAAATTAAATTAGCCAACAGCTCAAAACTCAATGCACGTTGAATTTTTAAAGGGTCCAGCTAGCACATATTTTATGATTTTCTTATCAACTCTGAGGAAGTCCCAAATTGGTAAGAGGAAAAAAACAAATTACCTAGAACTGTGCATTAATGTGATAAGAATCAAAAAGTCAGGGGGCCATTATTTATTAGCCCCAAAATGAAATTAAACATGTGTATGCATGCTGAGCAATTCCACTGCTCCATATTACCCTAGGTAAGCATGCTTGCATAGAAGAGGAATATACAAAGAGGTGAAATGCAGCATTTTTATAATAATAAAAATACTGGAAATGTCCATTATTAGAAGCTGAATTAAGGAATATTTATACCGTGGAACACTATGCGGCAGTTAAAAAGAGTGAAATGCCCAATGTGTACTTGCACAGAAAGGTCTCCATGACACAAATCTGATAAAAACAGGAATAGTGTTAGCATTTGCTTTTTATAAAGACACACAAGGTTGTGAAGTGTAGCACAGCAGTTGTGCTCTTGTCTAGCATGCATGAGTCACTAAGTTTGATTGCCTGCATTGCAAAACCAAGAAAAAAAAAAAGGCACACACACAAAAACCAGTTCCATGTAGTATTGCTAAATGTGGTCCCTGTGAATATTTAACAACAAATCCCACTATTATGAATAATTATAATGCACCAATAAAACTACGGGGGAAAAAAATGTGATCCCTGAACCAACAGTATCAGCACTACCAGGAACTTGCTAAAAATGCTAATTCTTGGGCCTGACCTCAGACCTACTGAATTAGGATTCTGTGGGTGGGGTGTGTATTTATATTTTAACAAGCCCTTGGATACCCCTACAGTTTAAGAGCCCCTGGTCTACATTAGCATAGAGATCACTAAGAGAGAATTACACCAACTGAGATCCCTGAGCTTTATCTATATTCTCTTTCACTTACTTTTAAACAAGAAGAGTGTATTTGTGCATTGCTTCTATAAATTAAAAGTAACTTGTTTGAGATACTACAGTGCTGGGATGGGGGGATTAGTGAAATGGCTAACTATGCAAGAATGGGAGAGACAAAGCTAGTGAAACAGAATGAGGGTCCTTAGGAGAGGCTCAGCAGTGGAGATCACAAAGGGCACAAAAACACATCCAGTAGAGATTTCACTCAAACCCTCAAGAGCTGGTCTTACTGGGATCTTCCATGGAGAGAGTACATGACAAGTGGCCAAGTCTAGCAAGGAGGACAGCTAGAAGCCACAGGATGAAAAAGACTGAACAATGCAGACCTTGTTTTGGCAAAGCTCTATGGTTATAAGGTCTTTTGTTGTCCTGTTTTTTTTTTTTTTTTTTTTGAGTCTTTAGCACTATACATCCACTGCAGCTCCCAGCCCTCTCTGTCATCCTCACATTTGCTGAGACCCCATGCTGGAAGGGACTGCAGAACTACAAAGAAACAGCTGTGTGCTGTTCGACTTTTGGAGCAATGATTTTCCATTGTATAGAAAAAAAAAAAATATTTCCCTTTTTAACCTGAAAGCAAATACGACTCTTCTCATCTCCCACTAGTCAGTCTATCTTTTGATTCCTTTAACAAGGTCAGATTTTTAGTTGTATCCATTTAAGAAACTTAGTCTTCACCAGAGAAGATAATACAAAAAGTGTTGTTGTTACAGTCTCATAAAACAGGGATAACCAATTATCCAAAAAGGAAAAGTATCTGCTACTGTGTGAGAAGGAACAAGAGAAATAGATATACTTTACCTCTAAAGGGAGGATGTTTAATACTTGAGAAAAGCAGCATAAATCGTTTTTAAGACATGTTAAACAAAAAAATTAGAGGCCATTTGTTTGAGAATCAGCTATACTAAAGCCCAAGAAAGCAGATCAAAGAAAAATGGAGTCAACTTTTGCTAAGTGCCACAGAATCAAACTGAAACTTGAACAGGCAGATTCCCAAAAAAAGTCTAGCTTTTTTCTGAAAACACAAGATTCCAGTCTACCCAAGTCAGCTGAACAAAGGAAGTCCCCCCTGCTTTAAACCTTGGGGAAAAAAAGTAACCTGAAGTCAATCAATCTTTTTTTTTTTTTTCCTATTGTTCCATTTTCTTGTTCCCACCTTACAAAGCCCGCTGTTCCATCATTCCCACTGGGAGTTCTCATTCTAAATGAATCTCAAATAAAACTCAATTTGATCTGTAACTAAATTTGTTGTCATTCTGTCTTTTGACAGGTGTAAGACACAGTACATGAACATTCTGGAATATATCCATTCCTACATGAGTCAGGAAACAAGTTAAAAGCAAGACATCAGATATAATTGCCTTTATGTCAATATTTGTCAGAAGAGGCCTCAGCACTTCCTGATCAGCAGCTTTCCATAGAACAAGAGCCCTGCACCTTTCTTTCTTCTTGGGGGTTTGGGCTTTGGAGACTTCTGAAACAGACTTGTCTGAATAGCCTGCAACAACTCAAGAAAGGAGGAAGGCCAGAACTGACTTTACCTGCCCTTGGGCCCCCATTTCAGCAACAAGTGAGACCTGGACATTTTTCCCCATCCAGAGGTAGAGAACTGATGGGGAAGCTGAGAAGCATGTAGGAGCCAGGCTGCCGCAGTCTGACTGGGCACAATTCAGGAGCCACTTGTCAAAAGAAACAAACTTTATTTTTAAAACTACAAACGCCAAACAAAACAGCTCCTCAGGAAAAACCCTCAGAGCCCAACTGCCACCACTGGCTTCCAGAAGCCTCTCCCTACACAAACCACACCACCTCCCACAATCCTCCTGCTCTTGAGGCCGATTGGCTGGGTCGCGTGGGCGGAGCCAAAGAAGTCCCCCAATGAGCAGTTCCGTAGTCTGAAGGGCAGGGAAACAGCCCAATGAATATCACCGCAGAGGAGCCAATCAGCTAGATGTTGCTGGGGCCGCTGTGAGCCAATCATCAGCTGGCAGTCTGAAGGGCAGGGAAACAGCCCAATGAACATCACCACAGAGGAGCCAATCAGCTAGATGTTGCTGGGGCCACTGTGAGCCAATCATCAGCCGGCAGCTGGGAGTTTGCTGGCAGCTGGAAGTTTTCTGGGGCCCCTTTGGCTGTGGCTCTCAACACCAGGCCAGCCCACAAGAAATTGACAAGCCCATTTTGACACAAGGAAACCCCACCTGGGGCACCGAGACGGGCATGAAATGATGCTGTGAAAACATTTTTCCTTCTCTGCACCCACCCCACCAAAAAACACCCACTACATTTAAATCCAAACTGAGACAGGCAAATCCAGCTCTAAACACGATCTCTTACATGAAAAAGGCAGGCACAAGCAGGTCTTGGGTTCCCTTTGAACCAAGGAAACCTGATAGTTTGAAGGGCTGCCAACAAAAGCAGCCTGTGTTTCAAGTAAAGGCCTGTGATTGAGAACCTGAAGGGTGACTTGATGGGGTGTGTGCAGGGAGGGCCGACCACTGCGAGTGAATACAGAAAATGAGGTCCTGCTTGAGTTCCACTCTTATTAGAAGTGCTTATGTTCCTGTTAGCATATTTGCCCCTTAATTTACGTGTATATTCAAAGAAACATCGACTCTTAAGACACTAACAAGTCAATGTAGAAGAGTGCTTAAGACTGTGTAGGTTCTAATAATTAATTTATTTACATATAAACATAAATAAATTAATGAAAGTCTAGTTTTATTAAAATGTCTCATTGCTATGCTCTCCTATACATTTCTTCACTAAAGTTATGTGTAACTTAGGAAAGAAAAAAAAAGTTATAATTATGCCAGGTATGGTGACGCACAGTTGCTGCAATCCCAGCAACTCTGAAGGCTGAGACAGGAGGATCATGAGTTCAAAGCCAGCCTCAACAACTTAGCAAGGCTCTAAGCAACTTAGTGAGATCCTATCTCAAAATAAAAAAGGTTAGGGATGTGGTTAAGCATCCCTGGTTTCAATCCCTGATACAAAAGGAAAAAAAAAAAAAGGTAATTACTTGAAAACATAAAAAAATACTAAATACATTAAGTACAGCTGATTTGACTTCACAATGCCCAGAAATTGAAGGAAACTGAAGGTGACCACAGCTGTCTCCAAGAACACAGGGCTACCCAGTGGCCTGCCCAGGCTTCTGCTAGAATCAACAGAGGTGCACAGCCTCCATAGAACAGTTACTTCTTCAAAGGCAGTTACAGCTCCCCTGGGCAGGCTGGGCAGGGGTGAGCAGAACACTTCCTCAGCACTTTCCACAGCTTACCACTGCCTTCTCTCCTCTCCTACATCACAGGGGCTTTTCTCTCCAAAATGGCCTACAGCAAAACCAAAGATTTTGCTCTCCATGTACCATAACATTCCACCCATGATTAACTCAATAATTCTCAGCCAAAATTCCATCCCTTATTTGAGATTTGGTATTATCAAATAAATCAACTTCATTTTGGCAGATTAATGTCTATAACAAATTCATTTAAAATAAGGTCTTTCTACATTAGAAACAGGTAGTAAGACTGCAGATAAACTCAGTGATTTGGGGTAGTTTCTTAATCCTCATGAGCTTTAAACTCCCACATCAGTAAACAGGAAAAGGAAAAGTACATCAGCTGTCAGGGCTGAAGTGAGGCTCAATTAAGGCACTCACCCATAAATGTGGAGCCGTAGCCAGGACCTAGGAAGCGCATGATACAAGTTAGTATCACTATCAAACGAAATTGCTTCTTTTCCATACAGTACTAGTTGAAAAGAACTAAAAACTCCAAATTCTTCAGCCCAGACCAACCATCTCACCCTCTGCATTCTCTCATTCACCTTTTCCAACCTTTAAGAAAGAGATGAGTAGAACTGCCACACTATGAAGAACACAATGACATCTTTCCTTTGTTCACTGTGCAAAGATAAGAGATTTAACATATTCTAACTTTGGGAAAATGAACACACCTAAAAAAGTGTGTTAGTGTCAAAAGTAAAAAAGTGATTGGGCAGGCAGGTTTCTGGTCAAAAGAAGCAGGAGAGTCAGAAAGACACAGGCCCAACCTGCATCGCCTCCTGAATTCTAGGCCCAAGCAAGCACCGCAGGAGCAGGAGCTCTGAGCACTGGCCAGTGTCCATGAGGACGAAGACAATAAATACCACAGAAGTCCAGGTCCTAGGATGAAGCCAGATTAGAATCAACAACTGACTCGCCACTTTCCCTCAAAACCTTTATTTGAGAAAGAAAAATTCAAAATTTCCTGTTCATCTTCTAATAAGTTAAAATGACAATAACATTAAGGGAAAGCTATTGTGGCCTCTATTTCTCTGCTGGCCCAGAGAAACCCAAAAAGTTAAGCTAACCAATAAAATATGATTTTCTTAAGTCATCAATTAACAATTTGAAATGTTTCTTTTAAACCTTGAAGCATTTCTCCCACCCACACTAAATCAGCTTTGAAAAAGCAATGAAATGAATAATAAATGAACATGGTAAGTGAAATCCATTTTCAGAAGTTATTTTTCTCTTATTCCTGCACACAAAAATAAATTAATAGGATACATAAAGCACACTGAATAAGTTCATAAAATTCCTAAAACAGAAGCAAGACAAAAACACTTGAGTTCCACTTTAATGGCTCCAAATGGGAAAAGATAAAAAGAGAAAGAAGGGAATTGGTGAAGAAAAAGGATAGGAAAGTAAGAATGGGAGGTAGAAGCCCTGAAAGAAAGGCACCTGCAGAGAGGAAAACAAGAAAGTGGACACGCTGATTTGAGGTCTGTACTTCCCTAGACATTGGAGAAAATGAGAAAAGTTATCTGGAGCATTTTGAGAAGTTGGCTATCTCAACAGACTTACCTGCTTTCATTATGAGTGGAATAATTGCACCAGGAGAATGTGCTCTGCAGAGACCACAGCCCTGGCCAGAGCCCTATCCGAGTCCCCTCTTGGGGAATTTAAAACAATAAAAAGGAAGAAAGTTTGGGAAGGAATTCTAAAGATCCTAAACAAGAAAAATCTGTCATGTTATCTTTACTATGAGTCAAATTTTCACTGAATCCCTGAAGCAATGAGCAGTAACAATCCATTTAAAATCACCAGGCAAGGCAGACAGGGCAAACAGGTTTATCCAAAGATAACCTGAAGGAAAGAGCTGACTTTCACCCGAGTTAGGGAACTGGCACTGCAGAATGAAAATCATTTCTCAAAAAAACATGAGCAAGACTATTTGATAAATCCAGACACCACACAAATCAATCCCATCTCCAAGACCCTCCATGAGGAAAGCAGGTACTCACAACTTCAGTTTGCCCTTTGAAACCGCTGGTTAAATTTTTTTAAAATAACAGCAGTACAATTTTGCTCTAACGTCACCTCTAGGCTAAATGGCTTCTCTGGTGATCAGACAACCCAAGGAAAGTATAAAACTTTCACCAAGGAAATAGTTAATAAGTGCTTATTCTCCACAACACTCTTACACATTGAAGTGAATTATTGCTTACAGACTTTAGCTCCCTGAAGGTCAGACCCGATAATAACACTATTAAAGTACATTTTGCAGCTGGGCATGGTGGTGCATGCCTGTAATCCCAGTGGCTTGGGAGGCTAGGCAGGAGAATTTCGAGTTCAAAGCCAACCTCAGCAAAAAGCAAGGTGCTAAGCACTCAGTAAAATTCTGTCTCTACATAAAATACAAAATAGAGCTGGGGATGTGGTTCAGAGTGCCTCTGAGTTCAATCTCCACTACCCCCCAAAATAAAATAAAATACATTTCGCATTAAAAGCATCTTAACTAAAACCATTGGTATATGTAGGAATAGCAAACTCACTTTTCCTCCCTTGCCCTCCGGTTTCTCTTTCATTTTACAAACAACTCACAAATGTCAAAGGACTTATCCTCTCCATTTCCAAAGTAAATAACAACACTCCACATAGGCAAGCACTGAGTGAAGTGGTGCATGCCTACCATCCCAGCAACTTTGGAGGCTTGGAGTCCAGCTGGGCAACTTAGCAAGACACTATCTCAAAAGAAAAAGTAAAAAGGGCTGGGGATGTAGCTCAGTGGTTCAGTGTCCCTGGGTTCAAACCCCAATACCCGGGGGGGGGGGGGGGGGGGGGGGGCAGACAAACAAATTGCAAATTGCCATCACCTCCTACTCCAAATTTCCCTTCAAAACACACCTTGACTTATCCAAAGAGCAGAGTCCCCTTTTTGGATGCCTCTGTTTCACTATTCATAGCCTGGAATAATTATACCTGCCCACCTTGACCTACAACTCCACAGCCTTTGGAAGTCTAACTCTATTTCTTAATTCACACATTCCCCTCCCCAATCTTTTCTTTCAGCTCTACTTTTTCTCCCAGGCCATCTCCACAACTGTGATCTAATCCTGCCCAACTTGTTAGTGTGGAGATCTATGTTTTCTGCTCCTGAACCTATCCACTTGGAAATTCCACAAGGACCTGGTGATCATAAAGCCTGAACACATTCACTGACTCTTCCCACCTAAAGGTGAAGTCTAATTCCCCTCTGAACGTAAGCTGGTGCTGGGGACACATTTCTAACCACTCAAATGATGCAGAAGTGAGGCCTCCTGACTTCCAAGGCCAGGTCATCAAATGCCATATAGCTTGTCCCTGCCTCCTTCAGGGTCCCTCCTGAGAAGCACTGAGCTAACATCCAATAAGTCTGGGCATCTGGGGGCTGCACAAGACCAGGTTAATAGAGACAGCTGTCCAAGGAACACAGCTGTTCAAATCTTCCTGATACCAAGCATCCCTCATGTGAGGTTTTGGAAGACCCCAGCCTCTGTCTTCAAATCCTTACAGCCGAGGCTGAATGAGAATAGCTGTCCTCAGAGGCCCTTCTCCAATCACAGGTCTGTGCCACAATAAATGTGGTTGCTTAATAAGGTGGGATAGGTTTGTTATGCAGCTCTGGAACTTGGGACAGACATCAAATATAAAGTACCCCCAAAACAAATTCCTTATCTCCCTCCTGGTATCTGCTCTTCCTTCTGTATTCACTATTCCAGTTTCTCCTTCATTCAATCTGAAAGCTTTTCTCTCTTCTTTCCTTCCTTACCCCACCCCCTGCCATCTGACCTATTCTATCCCAGAAGTCTCAGGAATCAAGCACCTCACTCTCCTTGTCTCCTCACCTACTTTTGCATTTGTGTTGTTTGTGGTTTTATGCCTTTGCACCTTTGCACATGCTCAATCATCATGGTAAACTTCCTTCCTCGCCCCTTTATCTCAGCACTTAGGAGAGTCCTACTTTGTCTTTGTCAGCATGGGCTACTATAACAAAACACTACAGGCTGAGGGACTTCAACAAGACACTGGCTTCTCACAGGCACCACAGATTCGGTTCCTGGTGAAAACCCTTTTTCCAGTTTGCGGATGGCTGCGTCTTGCTAAACCCACACAGGGTAGACGCAGATCACCTCTCACTTTTCTCATAAAGGGCACTAATCCCACTCCTGCGGGCTCCCAAAAGACTTCACTCCAAATATCACATTAGAGATTAAGACTCCCACATGTGAATTTAGGGAGGAGTTCAAACATTCAGTCCATAGCAACCTTCAAATCCAAGTTCAAAGGTCATCTTTGGGTTCTTTCCTGATGACCCCAGCAGAAGCTGCTCACTTCCTCCTTGGCAGAGTTGTGTGGCTCTCACAACATCCATTTCCCCACAGCGGCCCAGTTGCATGTTTGTTTCCTCCAGACTGGCCGATGAGTCCGGGGACAGTCATTCTATCCTATTTGTCCCCAAATAAATAACATGTTGATAATTTGTATTTGGAACCACAGAGTCAGCATTCCCCAGAAATACGTGCCACTCAGTTTCAGAACTGGTATCTATGGAGCACCAGTGCTACTCAACAGATTTTTTACTTAATTTTCACAAATATTTAAAGTACCGACAATCTCAATAGAGGTTTAGCAACGTATCCAATGTCTCATAAACAGAAAATGATGAAGTCAAATTCTGAACCCAGGTGATGCTTCACATTCTGCACTCTGCCCGAACATATACAGTTAGCTCTGAAGCACAAAGACAGGCATGCAGGCCATCTGCTTCTTAGAGCTGCCATTAGTAGCTTCTACCATAGCTATGCTACTCTTGAACACCACTTTTGGAAACAAAAGAGGCTGTATAACTTTGAGGCAGTATAATAGGTAAGGACGTCGTGTACTCTATATCAAGGCATCACAGATCAGAAGTGCAAGCTCTATGCCAAGCTCTCCAAGTGTGCCAAGCTCTGTGTCAAGCTCTGTGTCAAGCTCTCCATCTATGCCAAGCTCTGTGTCCCTGAAGTTATTATTACTCCATCCCTTCACGCCTGGTTGTTTCCTTTGTAAAGCAGAAACACTATCAACACCTGCTCCCTGCCTGTTGTCAAGATTTTAAAAAAATGAAACCAGAATAGCACTTAGAACAGAACCTGACATACAGAAAATACTCAATAAATGTTGCAGCTACTGGTAATAATAGTATTACTAAAACACTCCCTAAACCTCAGCTGGAAAACTTTAGCAAATAAAACACAGGACTGAAGCTGTGTCCCTCCAGATTTCAATTTTGCTTAAATTCCTTGTAAGGAAAACACTTCTAAAGAGTTAGAACAGGTTCCTATCCCTCCAAACTGCGCAGCAAATGTTAATTAAGTTTTTCTTGGAACCCAGGTTATTTTGTTAGAGACAAGAGGTTTGGGATGAAGTTTTTGTACAGCTCTCTACATCCAGAAGAGTAAGTCTGGGGAAGCCATGGTCATTCAGATTGCTTCCCCATTTGCCAGTCCTAGCTCCTACACCACGAGGACTCAAAGGAGGTAAGAGGTAGGAAAGTTAGTAGGAGCTCTGAAAGACCACATGGCACCATCACCTGGGATGATAATACAGAGAATCTCCCCATCCAGGTTTCATTTTCTGTGGTTTCAGTTACTCTGCTTCGACACAGTATGAAAATATTCAATGGAAATTTCCAGAAATAAATAATTCATAAGCTTTAAATAACTTCTAATATAGTACAATGTTATAATTATTCTATTTTTATTAGTTATTATTATTAATCTCTTACTATGTCTAATTTGCAAATTAAACACTCTCAGGGATATATATATATATATATATATATATATATATATATATATATACACACACACACACACACACACACACACACAGGATAAAACAAAATACATACAGGATTGGGTATGATCCACAGTTTCAGGCATTCTCTATGGGCCCTAGGATGTATCTAATCTCCATGGATAAGAGAGACCCTCTGTAGGACCCTCTGTAGGAGGGTCTCTCCTTTGCAAATGTCCCAGACAGGCTGACTTTGCATTTTTGTTTGTTTTTTGTTTTGTTTTGTTTCCCTATCTTAGAGCCATATCCCAGCCCTTTTTCTATTTAGAGACAGGATATCGCTGACTTGCCCAGAATGGCTCAAACTTTCAAGTTTCCTGCCTCAGCCCCTGTAATCCCAACTGGGATTACAGGCAGGTGTCACCACACCTGGCTGCATTTTTTTTCTTTATTGAGTTTTTGTTCTCTTTTCCTAGTAGCAAGCATTTTTCACTACTGTTAACACACCCTTCTCAGTGACATTCAAAGAAACTACTTCTAAAATGTATTATGACTACACATGTCTCCTAACGTCAGGACACATTAAAAGCAAGTAACTAACTTTGATAGAACAGCATAGAAAGTGTGTTATTAAAAAAGTATTGATAGAGCACTATATCCCACACCCTTTGAAGAATAAAAATTTAGCCAACATTAGCCCTTCTATGTATACATGCACATTTTTACATGTAGAATTCCAAAGCAGAGTTCCAATTTCTCCTCTATTTACAGATCAGATTTTCAGTAGTTATATATAAAACCTTAAGCACATTTGGAACATATACGCCTATCTCCCTGCCAAACCTTTTTCTTTCACTAATTCTTAGCCTTTTCTGTCTACTCCCATCTGACTCTATTTATGCTAGAAGTCCTTCCAGCTGATGTGAGTGTGATATAACAAATATTGATGGAATACCTACTACACACACCCTTGAACTGAGTGCTGAGAAAATATTCTAGCGACACTTTATTTCTAGCCAAGAACATTTTCCAACAAGTTGGATAAACTATTATCTTTATTCCTTCAGCCCTCCTGATTGAACCACAAGCTTCATTTCCATACCATAATAGTTCCAATAAACCCTAATTTAATCCTCGTAAATTCATAGTCCAAAACTTTATCAAGGTATAGTATGATTATATTCAAAAATTATGTCATTTTTGAAACTGGCATTTACCTACTTCACAGCTATATCTCAGCCCTTTTTCTTATATTTTTAGACAGGATATCACTAACTTGCCCAGGATGGCAAACTTTCAATCTTCCTGCCTCAGCCTCCCAAGTAGCTAAGAATAACTAATTAAATAAAAATAATTATAGCAATGTACAATATTGAAAGTTGTTTAAAGCTTATGAATTATTTTGAAGGAATTGTTCATGAATTATACATCCCACACTTGGTTTAGATTCAATTTTGCAATAAGTACATAGCATAGGTGCTATGCTATACATGAAATATATTATGTTATAAGCTAAGGTATGAAGTTAATAGCTTCTCTGACACCACTCTTTTAGAAATTTACTTTCAAAGAAACTACTTCTAAACTATATTGAGACCACCCATGTGTCCTAAGATCAGGACACTTTAAAAGCAAGTAACTAACTTTGATAGAACAGTACAGAAAATGTATTATTAAAAGTATCGATAGAGGTGTCTGGCGCATGCCTAGCACCTGTGAAGCCCTGGGTTCAATCCTCAGCACCATATATAAACAAATAAGTAAAATAAAGGTATTGTGTCCAACTACAACTAAAAAGTAAATTTAAAAAAAAATATTAATAGAGGACTCTATCCAAACCCTTTGGAAAATAAAAATTTGCAATTTACAACAGAGATTACAATAATAACAAAATTATAGTAATATACAATATTGTTATTTAAAGCTTATGAATTATTATGAATTATAACTGTTGTTCAATGGGTTTAGATTCAGTTTTGCAATATGAACATAGCTGTTAATATGAAATACAGTTTATATACTAAAGTATATAAATTAATAGCTTCTCTGAAACCACTCTTTTTAGTACTGGTTACAGAAGTATCTAAAGAGAGAAGATAGAGAGAGGGAAGTATTAAAAGCCACTCAAGAGCCAAGCAATGTATCCAAGAATGTCACCTATAAAACATTTACTCTTAAGTTAATATCTAGAATAAAGAACTCCCACAACTCAATAATAAGTAAACTGACTTAAAAAAAAAAGTCAAAGAGCTTGAACATTTCCCCAAAGAAGATACACAAAAAGCCAACAAATATATGCAAAATCACACATTACTTACCATTTGAGAAATGCAAATCAAAACCAAAATGAAACACTACCTTGCACCCATTAGGATGGCAGAAGGGGAGGGAGGAGAGAGGGACAGGGAGAAGGAGAGGGAAGAAGAGGTAAAAAGGAAAGAGGAAGTGTTGGCAAAGATGTGGATAAACTGGGATAATCCTTGGGCACTGCTGGTGAGAATATGTACTGGTATAGACATGTGAGGAAATATTGAGGTTCCTCTAAAAACTAAAAATAGAAAAGCCCTACCATCCAACAATGTCACTTCTAGAGACACCTCTAATGGAAGTGAAAACAGTATTTCAAAGAGATGTGCATGCCCATGTTTACTGCAACATTACTCACAGCAGCCAAAAGACAGAAGCAACATAAATGTCCACTGACAGATGAATGATAAAGAAAATGCAGGGTATGCATACAACATTATTCATCTCCCAAAAGAAAGAAGAACTGTCACGTGCTACAACCTGGATGAACCTTGAGGACTTTATACTAAGCACAATGATTAAAACTCAAAAAGACAAATACTAAGTGATTCCTCCTTCATGAGGTATGTCAAACAGTAAATTCAGGAATGGCAGTTACCAGGACAGGGGAGAGGGAAAGAAGGAATTGTTATTCAATGGGTTTAGATTCAGTTTTGCAATAGGAAAAAGTTCCAGAGATCTGTTAAATAAAGTACATATAGTTAACACTACTGTATGTTAAACTTAAAAATTATTAAGATATCACATATTTAAAGCCGGAAACATTTCACCTCCTTGATGTCTTAGGAATTCCATCTTAAAATAATTTCTCTTAAAGCATTATTTGTAGTAGCTGAAATGGCACACAATCTATACTGTAACAGAGAAACATTTAAATGAATATTCAAATGGTGGAAGGGTGAAACCATAAAATATTACAGGTTTAGGAAACATTTATAATGCTATGGCAAAGTCTTATTATCTAATAGTACCCTAAACATTAAGATTAAAAATATATATAATATGAACCTGATGGACATATTATTGGGGTGTTCGATAAAGAAACAGACCAATTTCTGAAAAAGAGAGAGGAAAAGGGACAGAAGACAAACAGCTAGGCTAACACCATTTCTGTTGAATTTTCACCTATATAGGTCGACGGCAATATTCATTTGAAAATAAAATCTGGCAAGAAAAATCTAATCTCCAAAAAAAAAGGGAGAGAGAGTAATTCGGGGAGTAATCAAGGAAGTGATCCCCTTCCAGGAATTTTTACATTTTATGAAACTACAATAATTTACACAGTTTAGTTGTTGGCAATGAACATATATATCAAGGGGAAAAAATAAGTTAAGAATTTACAGCTGGGGATATAGCTCAGTTGGTAGAGCGCTTACCTCACATGCACAAGGCCCTGGGTTCAATCCCCAGCATAACAATAACAACAAAAAAGAATAGTATATGATAACGTTAGCATTTCAAATCAGTAGAGGAAAACTCCATTGGGTGATGAATTGTGTTAAGCAAATGGGTATCCAAAAGAGGGGAGGGGGGAAGGTATTGAAAGTCAAGATTTACTTCAATCAAAATAAACTCCAGTCACTTTGTTTTGGGGTAGAGGGTACGAAGGATTTCACCCAGATTTGCTTTCCCAGTATTTTTTTTGAGACAGGAACTCACTAAATTGTTGAGGGCCTTTGCTAAATTGCTGAGGCTGGCCTCAAACTTGGAATCCTTCTGTCTCAGCCTCCAAAGTCTGGGATTACAAGCATGCACCACCACGCCCAGCCAAAATAAACTCCAGATGGATGAAAGATTTAGATGTAAAAAATAAAATCATAAAAACATAAATTTAAAGTGAGGAAGGCTTTTCTAGGAATGATTTAAAAGTTAGAATCCACAAATGAAGCCATCAATTAGTATTTCTGGTTGGGGGGGAGGGGAAATCACTAAAATCAAAAAAAAAGAAAAAAGAAATGACAAACTAGGAAAAATACGTATTAAAAACTCACATTATGATCAAAGAGCTACACATTACAAAACAAAGAGAAAAAACACATAATAGATAAGCTGGCAAAGGTTACTACAACCAGAAACTTCACAGAAATTGAAATCTAGATCTAAAACATATCAGAAGTAGGGCTGGGGATGTGGCTCAAGCGGTAGCGCGCTCTCCTGGCATGCGTGCGGCCAGGGTTCGATCCTCAGCACCACATACCAACAAAGATGTTGTCTCCGCCGAGAACTAAAAAATAAATATTTAAAATAAATAAATAAATAAATAAATAAATAAAATAAAACATATCAGAAGTACAACTAACTTCATATTAAGGATATATGATGAGACACACACTGAGAAGCCACTTTTCTTCTGTGAGATAAGCAAAGCTGAAAAAGTGTGAGAACAGCCTGGCCACGTGGTGCAGGAAAGCAGACGGTCACACTGCTGGTAGAAGTATAATTGGCACCACTTTTATGGAGCAGAATTTGGCACAATCAAAACTGAACAGTCACATTCTTCTAAGAATTCTTCCTACAGACATATTGGCATTTTTGCAAAATGATGCATATATATGCGTATAGATCTATATACATATATAGGTATATATCTGCTGAAGCTTTTCAACACACACCATCACTAAAACATTCCATTTTGGCTTAATGATTATTTTGAGCTAAATGACCCTGAATAATAGCAGGGCATTCTGACATCCTTTCAATTCTGACATCTGCAATCAGATGAAACTTACATATGAACAATGTCCTTCCTACACAGGAAAAAAGAAACATTCTTACAGCAAACATAGAAGATAAAGAGAAATCTATACCAACAAATCTTGTTAAACTAACCTTTGTCTTAGTTACTTTTTCACAATTGCCAATCCTAGTATATAAGAACTTAAGTCACTTATTTGGGTCTTCAATTTTCTTGTGAGTGGCCCCCCTGTACAGGTAAACTGAATAAATTTGCATACTTTTATAAATGAGTATACTTTTTCTTTTTTAAATTTTTTTCATTTGTTTTAATTAGTTACACATGACAGTACAATGATGTTGACATATCATACATTTGAATCATACGATGAGTATATTTTTCTTCTGTTGATTTGACTTTATACATTAGCCCATCAGAAAACTCTTGAGAAACTAGAGAAGAAATTTCCCTTCCCCTATAAAGCCACACTTAAAATACCCATCAGCAGAGAACAAGTTAACTTACTGAGTCCCAAGCTTTCAATTCTGCAAACATAATAAATATGTAAATATTATTTCAGAGTTACTATAAGTGACATCATTCGTTGCTCAATATAAGTTTTTATAGGTGTTTCACATCTGGGAAGATACAACAAAATGGGTTAAAAATTGCCTAATGCAGACACAAAATAGTATATATATAACAGACATGTACAAATGGCCATTAAAAATGAAGCTATTCTAGGGGCTAGGGCTGTAGCTCAATGGTAGAGCACTTGCCTGGAGCATGTGAGGCACTGGGTTTGATTAATATAAAAATAGATAAATATTGTGTCCATCTACAACTAAAAATATTCTTTTTTTAATGAAGCTGTTCTAAGTTGGGCTATAGCTCACTGGTAGAGTGCCTGCTTAACATATACAAGGCTCTGGATTCTGTCCCCAGCATAACAACCACCACAACAAAAAGCCGTTCCATATAATAATATTGTGTTGAGTGATCAGTAAAACAAATACTGTATTTAATGAAGAAAGTTGGGTTCTTAACAACTTATATGCTAGTTTATATAAGCCATACATACATGTTTAAGTATATATATGTATCTATACAAACATACATAGAATCTCTCAGGATGAACAGAGAAACTATGACAGCATTGTTATCTAAAGAAATAATAGCCAAGAGATGAGAATGAGAAAGAGATTTAAATTTTACACCCTTTCAGTCATTTTGAGTTTTATATGGAGTGCATTAATTACTTGAAAATACTAGACAAATGATGTTGAAGTATATTTTTAAAATACATCAAGTTTATTTTTTTAAAAAGTTTAAATGTAGAGCATTCAATAAGACTGCTTTGTGATTTATTTTAAAAGGATAACTATACAGATGAAAACAAACCAATATGTTAACTATAATTTTCCAGAATAGGATTACAAGTGATTTCATTTTCTTTTTCTGAATCTATACTATTGATTTTTCTAAAATGGACAACTATTCTTGATAACAAAAAACAAAGTAATTTTAGATTCAAACATTTTCTTTATGAACTTTCATTAAAATTTAAATATCTTTATCATTTTTACCTTTTTTGTCTTAGATAAAAAGACATGCTAAAATTATGGTTTCAGCACAGCTGGTAACCACCCAGTTTAAATAAATTTGGGAATGTCTCAGAGGAGAGACAATTTACAATTTACTATTTTACAACAGTCAACAACTAAAGCAGCAATAATTAACCCCAACAGGAAAATAAAATAAGCTTAGCCTGCAACAAAAGGCTCAGGAGCATTGAAGTTTGGGGGATTTGGGTATTCTATTGTGTTCTAAACTGTGCATGTATAATATTTGTTTTTACTGCACGCTTAGATTATTCTGTTTTGAGATCTTGCTAAGAGATCACAACCCCTCCCACCACTCAGCTTTTCCTCCAGGGACTAGGCAAGCTGTTGCATAAAAATAAATGCAGGAAGTGAAGGAGGGCTAACAAAGACATTAGCACCATATGGAAATCGAGAGTGTTGACCAAAGAAATTAATAGCCTAGGTAGATCACAGCCATAGACTGTGAGCAGACCCTCACAATGGTGTCCTTTCTTCTCTATAAATGCTTTACTTTTAAATAAATGACATGCCACATTTGTGTTATACCTAAGGCATAATTACAATGAGGAAATCATAGTGGCAATTATCTTGCAGCCTCTCCTCTGCAGGTTTTTGGCCTCAGAAATCTTCCCCTATCCTCTGAAAGTCATAAAGTTGGCTTTTTTCCCTTTAATTCTAACTATTAAAATTCTTAGTGGCTAGGTGACTATCTCAGCTTCAATATAATAATGCTAAACTAAACTTACATAAGAGAATACTTGCATATAAATATTTATTCAGCCTATAAAAGGAGGCAGGAGTTGGGGAGGGGGGTGTTGTTGTTAGTTTTGTTTCGTTTCAACATAAGGTATGCTCTAGTTAGCCAGTCACACTGGGAAACGCCTCACACATTAAATGCACTGCGGTTAGCTTAATGCTTAGAAATTATTGAAAGACATTATGCAGTTTAAGGTATTTCAAATCACTGAATGTTTTTTGAACTCTCACTGTAAGCAGAGTATTGTATATAAGGACTGGGTATAGAAGAAAGTAGAAAAATATTCTGGTCTTCCTACAACACAACATTAGAATACATGTCTGAAAACACAAAGAAAAGAGTCCCTTTTTTAAACTTTGCAGCTGTTAATAAAATTTCCAGCAATGGACAGATTTTGAGATCTTATAAGGTTTAAGCAAGACATTTTCAACAAAGAATGCATGTAAGGAAAGAGGGCATTTAACTTTGTGATGAGAGTTTTGGTTTTTAAGAGACAAATTTAAGAAAACTTCAGGCACATAAGAAATAAAGAAATCATAAAAATTTTATGATTTGGTTTGATTTGAAAAAAAATCATCACAATTCAAGAGACAATCACAAAGTTTTATAAATCTTATCTCAGTCACCACAGTTTGCTAATGAACATCAAACTCAAACATTCCACCTTGTTCACTTTAAGCCAGACATCTTGATACAGATTCATTTAAGACAGATCCCTCTGTGCTACCAGTTCAAAGGCCTTCGAAGTAAACTTATCCACTAAGCCCAACACAGCCTTATCAGCAACTTTCTTTACCTAACCGCAGAGTTCTGCTTCTTGAGAAATGGGGAAAAAGAGACATGAGGCAGTGGGAAACAAGAGATCAATTTGGAGAGAGACAGAGGTTCCCGTTACTGGAACCTGCTCTTGGATACCTTTCCCTCACATTTTAGCCAGTCAACACACTGCTGAGCACTAACTGTATGCCATGAGAACATACAGATGAAATGACAGGCAGACAGAAGCAAAAAGTTTAAGAAAAGGCCATATGATCTAGCATGGCAAAGCATAGGAGTAAGCCAACATACCTTCCCAAAGCAGGGAACTCCTCTTCATCATTGTCCATCACATTAAAAAGGTGGATTTCCCTAGCCCTCCAGGATGGACAATTAAAAACAAGGACTAACTTAACTAATGAATATCTCAACCAACCAAAGACACCATCTGAATATTATAGACTTGCCTTAAGCCAAAGGATTAATTAAACTTTCTTAGAATTAGAAACTTTAAAAAAAAATTCTATAAAATCACAGAAAGTATGTAAGCAAGCTAGAATATCGCAGTAATACTGCAATTGTTACCACGCAAAGCAGAACACACAACATATTAAAACTAATCAGTCCAATCACCTTTATCAAACAGCTGTTTAAACTACTTTGGCATGTACCAAGCTCAGTTACTCTAAAAATCTCATTTATGTTAAAAGCAAATTTATGTTAAAAACAAATGAGTATACAAATATCCATGTACATGTTTACCTCTGCCATCACCCACATTAAAAACCAGAGTTGGGGGGCCACGGTGGCCCCCAAGTCTTCTAACAATACATATAAAACCTATGTTGAGATTTCTTCACTCATTTGAGGGTCTACTATGTACAAGTCACCATGCTGCCCAACCAACCACACATGATCAAAGATGGAATGTTCTGACCTTAAGAAGCTAAAAACAGGCTGAGGATATGGCTCAGTGGTATACAGCTTACCTAGCATTGCTGAGACCCTGGGTTCCACCCCTAGCATAAAACGCAAACAAAAACAAAAGCTGAAAATCTAGCAGATAATATATGTATGCATATAAATCAAATAGATACATATATAATGAATAATATGTGTATGTATAAAACATATTGTACATAAGATTTATAAGCATTCACATGGTAAGTGTGAAATTAATTTGAGGGGTTGGGAGGAAAACAAGTGTCAGAGGATTCCACGGATTCTATCTTACAAGGTATCAGAAGTAAAAGACAAAACAGTATATGTGGAATATGGTTTTATTTACATAAAAACTCATCATGAAGGCAAATACTGCAAGAAAATAAGCAAAAATGGTTAAGTGTTGTGTCTAGGCTCAAAACAGGAATGATTCCTATTCCTACTTCCCAAATGTTACCTTGTTATCTTTTCTTAGCATTTGTATATCTTTTTAAAGGCCTGCCATGCATATCTACGTTAGTCTGGTTTATTATCAGCAGAGAGATCTCTAGGATGAAGCAATAATTAAATCTAAAAATTGTGCCCTAATATTACCACACCTCATAGAAGGATTATCTTCAAGGCAATTTCACTTAAGTTACCATCTTAAAAAATAGAGCTACGGTAAATTAAGGGGTCTGTCCTGTGGGATTTCACCTTGCTGGAAAAAAGAAAACCCTCAATATAAAAAGCTCCCTCCCGCACACCACCACCCCCCAAATTAAACCCACAGACACCACTCCACAATTTGGGAACACCTGGTATGTCAAATGTCTTACTTCCAAAACCATTGCCACAGGATCAAAGACCACTCAAAATCTTAACTAAGCACCTAAACTCCAAGTAGGCAAAAAGTCTTTTAACAAGTCAGGTGCCCATTCTGAGGTCCTTATTGAGGGACAAAAAAAAAAAAAAAAAAAAAAAACGACTCACAGCCCCCCAGTTCCTGGTTCCCATCACTTGTAAGCTCTAGCTATACTGTACGCCCAAAGCGTTGGGTGCTTGGCCAGCAGCTCCTCTGCATCCCAGAATCTTCTCTCCCTCGCCCTCCTTCCTATAGGTCCTTCCCCTCCCTCTCCATTTCTCCCCAACACACACACACACACACACACACACACACACACACACACACACACACTCACACATACCCAAGTACCGATTCCGCCCACCAGGGCAGCTCCCTCCAGCTCAGCCACCCCAAGACGCCGGATCTGGATCCGGGAGAAGCAACTTGCGGCTCGGGCCGGAGAGGCTCAGCACCTGCCCGGCCGGCCGCCCCGCAGCCCGGCGCCGAACCCGCGCCCGCCGAACGCCCCCGCCCCGGGAGCCGCGGAGCCCGCCGCGGCCGCGCGCTCACCTTGCTCGCTGCGGTCCATGTCTCCCGCCGGCCGCCTCGCGTCCTCTACGCCTCTGCCGCCCGCTGCCCGTCCGCCTCCGCCCCTGCCAGCCGCGCCGCGCCGCGCCGCGCCCGGAGCTCCTCCTCGCCTCCGCCGCGACTCCTGCCAAGTCCCCACCCCCTGAGGCGTCGGGCGCGGCGGCACCGCCCGCCCGGGGCGGGAGCGCTTACCCGGGGCGTCACCCGACCACCTGACCCGCGACCTGTGCGCTCCGCCACGTCGGCGCGGGCGGGCGGTGCCCGGCGAGGAGGGCGCGTCGCGGCTGGGGCTCGGGCAGGAAATCGACCGGGAGAAGGGAGGAGGACGGCCGCGAGGAGAGGCTCACCATGGAGGCCGCGTGGAGAGGGCTTGGGAACCGAGATGGCGTTCGTGTGGCTCCACCAAGTTATTTATAAAAATCAAAAGTTTCCTCCGGGGCTTTGCAGGTGCCCTTTCTCCGCCTCTGGGAGCACCTGTTCTCATGCACTTGTAGAGTAGAAACCACAGGAAGGGTCTTTGGAAATGCCAGTGGCTCTTTTTTCCCCTTTAGTCTCCATATTCTCAATACCCTGTGATATCTTCACTAACTAGGTCAAAAACCAGCAGAGGCGAACATTACAAAAGATCTCTGGAAAATAATAGTCCTTTCTTTTCATAGAATCTACGGATTTTTTTAGGTGACCAATTAGGAAGAATTTCATGTCATAAGAATGTGAGTGTTTTGAGTAGCAGGACTGGAGACAACACTCAAGTGAATTAAATGAAATTAATCAACCACTGGGCAGAAAATATCAGCAGGGATCTTTGAGACATGCATTTTTAGGCTTCATGTTCATTGATCAAACGTCTGTTTGAAGTTCCTATGACAATACTTTCAATTATCAGCATGGGCACTCTGTTTTCAAGGTGTTTTACAGGTTACTCCTCTTCCACGCATTTTGATTATATAGGTCCTAAGATGGTACCTCAATTTCAATAGCCATCTGAGATGCGAGTGCCTTTGTGTTACCCGTGGAGACTCTGAGGCTCTTGACCTTCAGCTCTGAGCATTGTATAGTACTCCTCAGACGCTAAGCTTTTGTTAGTATATTTTAAAATTACTCCTAGTTATGGAAAGTGGCTCCTTGCTTTCTCTTTATAGACTATTGCACTGTATGTATAGTGTAGCTGCTTCTGGTCAGAATCTCCCCAAAGTCTTCTCTTTGTTGAAGTGTATTCTGTTTACCCCAACTCGGTATGGTATTGACTCCTCTCACTGCACCTGGCTTGTCTCTTCTAGCACTTAATCCTGATGGCTGTCCCTGGCTCCAGCCTGTCACAGTTTTATCTGTTTCACAATTCAACTATGTTACAAGTTCCGGAGGACAAGGATCATTTTGGTCATCTTTGCATCCCTGTAATTACACACATATGTTATAATCTGGATCTTGAATGTCTCCCAAAGACCATGTGTTCAACGCTTGGTCCCATGGTACTGCTATAGGGAAATGTTAGAACCTTTAGGAAGTGGGCCATATTAGGAGGTCATTAGATGGAGGTGGACATGCCCCTGAAGGGGATAGTGGGACCTTAGCTCCTTCTTCTCTTTTTCTTCTTGACCATGATGTTGTTGTGAGCTCCCTCCATGATAGTGGTACCTTGCCAGGCCCAAACAACAGGGTCAACTGATCATGGACTGGGACCTCCACAAACTGTGGACCAAAATAAACCTTTTCTCTATAAGTTGATTATCTCAGACATTTTGGTTGTAGTGACAGAAACACACACACACACACACACACACACACACTAAATAGGTGTTGTAATTTTAGCTTTCAGGGTAAGGTATATTGTATAACAAGGTATACTGTCTCTGCTACCAATCCAATATTTGTAACAAAGAAGTGAAAGGGTATGCTTTTAAAAAATATATTTTTGTGGTCACAGTGGTGCTGACCTATAATTCCAACAGCTCAGAAAGCTGAGGCAGGATCTCAGGTTCAAAACCAGCCTCAGCAACTTAGGGAGTCCATTAACAACTTAACAAGAACTTGCCTCAAAATAAAAAATAAAAGGGCTTGGCTCAGTAGTTAAGAACCCCTGAGTAAAATTCCTGGTACTAAAGTAAATAAATACATAAGTATTCTTAATATAAATATATTTTAAAATAAATTTTGGCATTGGAAGGAAATTCTATAATGTGTTAAAGAATTTTGACTAGATGGAGCTGGGGCATAGCTCAGAGAGGGGACATTTACCTAGCACATGCAAAGCCCTGGGTTCAATCCCCAGCACCACACACACAAAAAAAGAATTCTTGATTTAGCTACTGCTCCATCTATTTCATGGAGATAAACATCTGGAAAGACAATCTCTCAGGCTATGAACTAATTTGTGTAGAAATGAATGACACTTGAAAATGAGTATTGGCTAAAACACCGTTCAATTCACTATGTAGTGATGGATTTGATTTATATGAATGTTGAAAAGCAAAAATGTTATATTTTGAAGAGTTTATGTACTTGTTCACACATGGCAGCTTTCTCATTTTCCTTCTTGAAAGAACCCAAATATTGTTTGGGAAAGCAATGTGCCCAGCTGACGCACTGAACACTTCAGACTCCCTTACTGCTAGGGGTAGCTCTCTAAGTCATTAATAACCAATGAGATGTAAGCAAAGTTTGCCAGTAGGAATCTCCAGGAGCTGGGGTTGTGGTTCAGTGATAGAGCATTTGTGTAGCACGTGTGAGGCACTGGGTTCAATCCTCAGTGCCACATTAAAAAAAATAGATAGACAGATAGATAAAATGAAGGTATTATATCAATCTACAACAAAAAATATTTTTTTAAAAAAATGAATCTTCAAGTAAATATTTATAATGAAAACAGACTCCACAATATTATTTTCCCCTTTGCCCTTCCTGCATGGAGGAGCAGCAGCTGCCATCTTGCAAATATGAAGAAGAAAGACACAAGGTAAAGATGGCAAGCAGAGCAGAAAGGCAAAAATAAATAAATAAATGAGTATTTAATGGCATCACAGATTTGGTTCCTACAGGAGAAAAACAAATATTCCACTCTTTTAAGCCACTGTAGTTGGTTGGATTCCTGTTACATGGAGCTGAAAGCAATCCTGATAAAGAGGGGATATTTTAAATCCCCTTCTGGCATATATCCACAAAGATGGGTTCATGCAATCCTGAGCCTTAGGCAAATAGTACCTTAATTTTCACTGTAAGGTTAAATAAGTTCTTTTTGTTCTATGAACAACCTAACACATAAATATTTCCACAAAAGCTTGCTTTTCTCTTTTGTCTTCTAATTAATTTCCCCCCCTGACAACCAGAACCCTTCACTTACAACTCTGTTTCTTCTAAAATGAACAGAGCTAATATCCTTCTGAGGAATCTCTGGAGAACGGTTAGCACTTAAACAAAGGACCTGGGTGCAGTTAGCTGAGCCACACTTAAAAGGTTCAGAACAAGAGAGAGACGCTAGATTTACTTTGCTGTGTTACTATTGTTATTGGTGGGTGACATGGTTTTTTTTTTTTTTTTTTAAAGAGAGAGTGAGAGAAGAGAGAGAATTTTAATATTTTTTTTTTTTTTTTTAGTTATCGGCGGACACAACATCTTTGTTTGTATGTGGTGCTGGGGATCAAACCCGGGCCGCACGCATGCCAGGCTAGCGCGCTACCGCTTGAGCCACATCCCCAGCCCCATGGGTTTTTTTATTTTTATTTTTCAAAACACTCACTCATTGATGAAATTTCTACAAGAAACTGTAGACTACAAGAAACAGATGGATTGAAGCAAGTAAAAGTATTAAAGAGGACAGACAGAATTTAGAGGCTGGGAATGTAATTCAAAGTTCAGTGATCATGCACTTAGATCATGCACTTAACATATGAAAAGCCCTGGGTTTGATCTCTGGCATAAATAAATAAATAAATAAAGGTTATATAAGTATAAACCTCTACACTCTGCCTTCCTTATACACATACCTCAAAATGATAACCAGCAGAAATCACACAAAATGTATGGATATTAGGATGTTTTCTTCAGGCCCACCCTCATATTGGGGGCAAGAGTACAAATGGAGCCCTGACTTTCTCTTCTGTTTTCCATTTTGCCCTGTCCTACATCAGTGTGAGCCTGGCCCACTCCTCTGGATACAGACACCTTACAACATATCCCATATCCATCCACCCTCTTCCATCAGCTGCCTCTTTGCCATACTGCCAGCCTCCAAAAAGATTGTCTTGGGGAAAAGTTTGGAGGCCCTGACAGCCTATGCGGGTCACTGTAGGAAGGAGATTTCAGAGTTTCAGGTACCTGGTGCGTGCTCTATAAAAAGTGTGCAGGTATGAATGGAGATGTTTGTTTGGTGCCAAGGACTCTCCTCCTTGAAGAGACCACTGGTAGGCAGTCTTTAAAGCTGGGGGCCCATACATGGGTTCCCAGGAGCCTAGATCTAGAGTTGCCCCCTAAGATAAAGGATGTGTCATTCAATATGAATTTCGGATAAATAACAAGTAATTTTTTAGATTAAATATATCTATCCCCAAAGTATTTGTAACTTGCTTATACTGAAAAAAAATTATTCCTTATTTATTCAAAAGTCTTAGGCATCATATGTTTTTATTTGCTAAATCTGACAACCGTTTATCTAAGGACAGTAGGACTCACTGATTCATCCAACAAGCAAAGGCAGATGATACCACAATTTTGAAAGTTATCATTCAGGAGAAGGGCAGACTGTTCCTGCTTAAGCCATGAAAGTAAATGAGAGGGTGAGGATCAGGAGATCCAAGATATTAAGAACAAATTTTGTAGAAAAATCAGTTTAATGTCAGGTAATTAACATTTAATTGATCAAGAAAACAGGAGAGCCATCTTCTTGTACTCTCGGCTATAAAGACTAACTGTGGATATGAGATAAACAACTAAAAAAATGTGTAGAAATGGGTATTGGCAGGAAAGAGTACTTAACACTAATACAAGTTGGACACATAAATTCCTAAACATTAAGAGGAAGCAATCTCACATTATTGATTTTGGCTATGTTAAGAAAAGCCATAGACCACTTAATCTTCCTTGTATGTTTTTGAGCCACTTTGAATTCTGTGTATTTATCAAATTGTGTTATGAGAGCTGGGTGGGGAGGGAAGCACAGAGAGAGATGTGACCCCTTTTCCTCTGTGGTCTCTGTTATCAAGCATTTTTATACTTTCAACCATCCTTTAAATGACCCAGGGTATAAATTACTTGTATATCGATTCAACAACTAAACAATTAATAATATTCTAAATTTTTTTTAAAAAAAAAATTTAGTTGTAGATGGACACAATATAAATATTTTTATTTGTTTATTTTTATATGGTGCTGGGGATGGAACCTAGGGTCTCACGTGTGCAAGGCAAGCACTCTACCACTGAGCTACAACCCCAGCCCTATATTCTAAAATTTTTAACGGATGTTTGGACTTAGTGTCTTACAGATCATTTCATCCTGCAAGTGTGAGTAGTTTTCCAGCGTTAACAGTGATCCTCTTGAAGAAATGGTGTAGGTTCGAATAGCAAGAACCCAGGGTGAAGGCTGAGGAATACCTGTGTGTGTTACTGTCACTAAAACACAACACTGCAAGACCAGATACAACTCAGAACATGAGAACAGGTTCAGCTGAATCACCACTTAAAAGTCATACCAGCAACACACAAACAGACACACACACACACACACACACACACACACACGCACGTCATCACTTAAACCATCCCAGTCCTGGGCTTCTCACATAGCCTTCTCTGATTCACCATCCTCATTTCTAAAACCTGAAGTTATATCTTGGGTTTAAAATGCTATATTACACATATTCCATTAATTTTTTTTCAATTTATTTTATTAGGATATAATTCACACACTATAAAATTCACCCTTCTGAAGTATATAATTCGTTGATTTTTAGTGTATTCACGACATAGATTCATTTTTACCTCCTCCCATAGCTACAAACTCACAGTCAGGGGACAAACCTACAAGGACAAAGAGAATATGAGAGGATACACAGTGATCATTGATCTTTCAGATCTGAAAAAAAAAAAAACCAATGCTAAGCTAGCAGAGGAGAAAGCCAAGACCATTCTAATTTACACCACAGAACTTCCAGAAAGCTTTGGGACTTGGCATCAGGTATCTTTGCTGCAGAAAGCAAGACTCAAAACAAGAGGATGGTTTGCATGTCCACTTAAAAAGGAGTTAAGTCCCAGGTTCCTCCCCTCCTCTGCAAAGAAAACCAAAATGATTTTTTTGAAGAAGGGAATTGAATAATCTCCTGATGCAAGGACAGTTAGTAAGTACATTTGATGGTAAGGATTTCCTACTGGAAGATGAGAAATCCATTAGCAGGCACATTATGAATGGTGAGATCCCCAACTTCCCTCTCCTTGTTTCCCAGAATGCAAACAGCCAGCACCACACCCTGAAAGCAGGATATTGAAAGATCCATCTCTCATGGATTCGACTAACCCATGAGGAAAGAACTAAAAAGATTCATATTGGACAAGCCAGGTCGCTGTATCTTCAAACTCATGGTCCACAGGTCTTTCCCAGGTACCCGGAGGAACCAATCAGGTGCTTCATGCCTAGGGCAAGCAGCTGGAAAATAGAGACCAAACTTATCACAATAAAAAGGTAACTTACATGAAATAAACTTTACAAAGAGGAGAAAATGGACTTTAAAAGCTCTCATTAAGATCCTGGGGCCTAAACATGGACTCCTGAGGCACTTCCCGATCTGAGGGCCCAAAGATGGAAGTGCACCTGAGGAACTTCCAGATCTGGGGGCCTAAACATCAATGCCTGAGGCACTTCCAGATCCTAGAGCCTAACCATGGATTCCTGAGGAACTTCCGGACCCGGGGGGCTTAAACATGGACGTGCACCCAACAAACTTCCACATCCTGGGGCTTAAACATGGATGTGCACCTGAGGAACCTCCAGATCCGTGGACCTAAACATGGACACCTCAGGAACTTCCGGATCCGGGCTCCTAAACATGGACGAGCACCTTTGAAACTTCTGGATCCGGATCCAGGGGCCTAAACATGAATGTCTGAGCAACTTCCGGATCCGGGGGCCTAAACATGGAGGACTGATAAACTTCCGGATCCGGGGGCTTAAACATGGACGTGTGCCTGAGGAACTTCCGCATCCGAGGGCCTAAACATGGACACCTGAGGCACTTCCGGATCCTAGAGCCTAAACATGGATGCTGAGGAACTTCCGGCCCTGGGGGCTTAAAGACGGACATGCACCTGAGGAACCTCCGGATCCGTGGGCCTAAATATGGACGCCTGAGGAACTTCCGGATCCGGGCTCCTAAACATGGACGTGCACCTTTGAAACTTCTGGATCCGGATCGGGGGCCTAAACATGGATGTGTCCCTGGAACTTCTGGGTCCTTGTGCCTATAAAGGGCAAGGCATGACTCTTAGAAGGGACGTGGCCCATGAAGGGGAGCTGAGTATGGGGCCTGTTGGTGGGTAGACTGAGCTGTCACACCCTGAACTTGAATCTAACGGTGGCCTCCTCTCCCGGCCTTCCCCTGGGTGTCACTTCTTCCCCTTCCAGGCGGTGCAGAGGAGGAAGTGAGACCAGGAGCAGGGGCCAAGCCCTGAGGAGGGATACCGTCTTTCTCCTGGCTTAACCAGGCGCCCAGCCTTGCTGGGGACAGGGACGTCTTATGACACTAGCTGCCTCCTGCATCCCTGCCCCAGGACCTCAGGGACCACAGGTGGGGAGTCATTGACATGATTCTCCCCTGGCCATCGACCCTCAGCCCCAGGGTCTGCCCAGGGAGAGCTCTGTCTCCCAGAGGGTCAGGGGGCCCCTGTGACCTTCTGCTCCTTACCCACTGTCATCCTGGGCGAGCACAGGTCAGGACACCAGATGCTACTGAGAGTGACATCTCCTGGATGGGTGGCTGGGACTTTGCCTCTGTCTCCAGGCCTCAGACACCGGATGATCCCTCCCAGAGACAGAAAATAACCCCACACTGCCCAAGACTTATTTTTAAGCTTTGGATTTTGAAATTTTCCTGCTGCCACCTTCTTTGTGAAGCCAGTTTTTTAACAGAGACAATATTCCAGGGGGGGAAAAAAACCAACATAGAGTCAATCAAACCAAGCTGACACATCTGGTCCTCCAAGAGAAATCTGGATTGGAGGGAGAACAGCCATTCTCAACTGGCGAAATAATGAAGTTCCCTTGTCCTTATTTTGTGTAAGCAAAATAAATAATCTGATGTTGACTCATCAAATTATTTTTGATGAGTGCTTGGCTCATAGGAAAACGGATTCTGTTTTATGGAATGAAGTGTTATCTGATTTTAAAATTAAAATAAAGCCAATTAGGATTCTTAAAAAAATAAAAATAAAAGAAATAAAAGCTCTCATTATATATTTAGAGAGATAAGTGAAGACATCCTATGACTGAGGATGTAGTTCAGTGGTACAGTGCACACTCCACATGCAGAGGGCCAAGGTTCAACTCCTAACACTAAAAAGAAAAAAAAAATAAAAAGCAAATATTCCAAGCATGAAACAAAAATAATTTGCTATATGAAAAAGGGAACATTTAGAGAACAAAAAGTTCTTCAAAATTCAATAGATTATAATAGACATTAAAACTCCTACAGTAACCAATCTGGAAAGCAGTATGGAGATTCCTTGGAAAACTTGGAATGGAATCACCATTTGACCCAGCTATCCCACTCCTCGGTTTATACCTAAAGGACTTAAAAACAGCATACTCCAGTGACGCAGCCACATCAATGTTTATAGCAGCACAACTCACAATAGCTAAATTGAGGAACCAAACTAGATGCCCCTCAATAGATGAATGGATAAAGAAACCGTGGTATATATACACAACGGAATATTACTCAGTATTAAAAAGAGAATAAAATCATGACATTTGCAGGTAAATGGATGGAGATGGAGGATATTGTGCTAAGTGAAGTAAGCCAATCCCAAAAAACCAAAGGCCGAATGTTTTCTCTGATAAGTGGATGCTGATCCATGATGGAGGAACTTTGGATAGGGCAAAGGGGAGGGAGGACAAGGAGAGAGGACATGGGGGTAGGAAAGATAGTGGAATGAGATGAACATCATTACCCTAGGTGCATGCATGAAGACACAAATGGTGTGACTCTACTTTGTGTACAACCAGAGAAATGAAAAATTGTGTTCCATATGTCTACTATGAATTGAAATGCATATCATATATATCAAATTAGAATAAATAAATAAATTTAAAAAAAACAACTCCTGCAGTAGGTAGAGACTATGTCCTAATCCTCAGAGCCTATGGCAAAAAAAAAAAAAAAAAAAAAAGACTTTTCAGACTCTAAGGTTTGAGATCTTGAGATGGGGGAACTCTCCTGGATCATTGGGTGGGCCCAATCTAACTGCATGAGGTCTTAAAATATGAGAATCTAGTGGCCAGAGGTTGGGAGATACTGCAGCAGACAAAGAAGCAAGAGAGATTAGAAGGCATGAGAAGAACTTGACCCATTGTTACTGGCTTAAAGAGAGAGGAAGAGGCATGAGCTAAGAACTGTGGGTAGATATAGAAGCTAAAAGATCCCTTTGCTGACAGCTATCCAGAGAGCAGGATGTCATTCTTACAATTACATAAAACTGAGTTCTGCCAACAGCATGAATAAGCAAGAAACATATTTTTCCCAAGTCTCCAGAAAAAGCGTAGTCCTCCAGCCAACTTGTTTATTCCAGTGCAACTCTTGATAGATTTCTGAGCCTCAGAATTATAAGATGATACATTTGTGTTATTTCAACTTACTTCATTAAGTAAATTTCCCAGAGTAGACGGAAAAAAGAGAATTAGAAGTCTGATCCCAGAGATCCAACATTCCACAAAAGGGTTCAAGAGAGTAAGATGGAGGAGAGAAAAAAACGGAAATCATCAGTGAAATAATTCAGACTTGATTTCTACATTGAAAGGGCTCACTGAGATCCCAGAGTAAGGCACATATTTATGAAATTCAGAACACTGGAGACAAGTAACTACAAGTTCTAGAGATGAAGGGGAAAAGGTCATAATGAAAGTAGAAGGAATAATAAGAGCACTGAACTTTTAAACAAAAGTAAAAGACAATGGAGACTTGCCTTTAATTTGCCGAAGAAAAGTGATCCTCTCTTATTGCTCCCTTGTACTGCACGGACAGAATAAGGAGCAAACAGAAAAGTTAAGGATGGGGAATAGTGAGGGATGAACAGGAGGGTTGAATCCTCCCTCATCATTCATGGTGGACAAACTGGTGAATGTGCCTAAAACCAGAAGAAACAGCAACATATGCTAGTTACTAAAAGTAAGAAAGCATTCTACAGACCAAAGGAAACATTGGCTAAGTTAAAAAGTAATCTACAGAATGAGAGAAAATATTTGCAAAGTATTAATCTTTCAGATTAATATCCCAAACATTTAAATACATGAAGAATTCAAACAACAGAAAAATGGGCAAATGATCTGAATAGGTACCTCTCTAAAGAAAAGTATACAAATGACAAATGACCCAAGAAGTTTACAAAAAACTGCTCAGGGCTGAAGATGTAGCTCAGTGGTAGAATGCTTGCGTAGCACTTAGGCCCTGGGTTCCATTCCCAGCACTGCTAAATGCATATTCAAGTCATGATAAGGCATTATTTTGCCACCATTAGAATGGCTATTACCAAAAAGACAAAAATAAATAAATAAATCCTGGCAGACATGTAGAGAAAGGGGACTCTCCTACACTCTTGCTCTAATATAAATTAGTACAGTCATAATGCAAAACAGTATGAAGATTCCTCAAAAAAATAAAAACCCAGAAGTGCCATATGATTCAGCAATTCTAATATTAGGTATACATCTAAAGGAAATTATTGCAGCATCATTATTGCAGCATCATTCACAGTAGCCAAGATATGGAATCACCCATGCATGGATGAATGGATAAAGAAATGGTGGTATTCAATCCTATTCAACATAGTTCTTAAAAGTATTAGCCAGAGCTATCAGTCTGGAGAAGGAAATGAAAGCGATACACATAGGAAATGAAGTAAACTTATCTGTTTGCTCACAACATTATCCTATACCTAGAAGACACCCCCCCAAAAAAAAAAAAACTTCCTCCAAAAGACTCTTGGATCGATAAACAAATTCAGCAAAGTTGTAGGAGATGAAGATCAACATATGAAAATCAATAGCTCTCCTATACTCTAATAATAAATCTGCTGAGAAAGAAATCATGAACATGATTTCATTTATGATAGTCTCAAAATAAAAATACTTGAGAATAAATCTAAGGAGGTGAAAGACTTCTACAAAGAAAATTATAAAACACTGAAGAAAGAAATGGAAGGGAGTTCAAAACCCAATTGAGTCAAATGTATGAAAGATGATATATCATGAGCTCTGTAATGTTTTGAACAATCAATAAAAAAAAAGAAAGAAATGGAAGAAGACCTTACAAGATAAGAAGACTCCCCTATTTATAGATAGGTAGAGATAATATCACCAAAATGGACTGTTACCAAAAGCAATCTACAGATTTAATGCAAATTTCATTAAATACCAATGACATTCTTTCCAGAACTAGAAAAAAACAGTCCTAAAATTTATGTGGAAGAATAAAAGACCCAGAATAGCCAAAGCATTCCTGAGCATCAAGAGTGAGGCTGGAGTCACCACAATGCACTCTCAAATTATACGACAGGACTATAGTCACATAACAGCGTGATGTTGGCATAAAAATAGATACTAAGACCAATGGAATAGACAAGAAGACACAGAGACAAATCCACATAGATACATAGTCATCTAATCCTTGACAAAAGAGTCAAAAGCATAAGTTGGAGAAAATGTAGCTTTTCTAACAAATGGTGCTGGAAAAAGGTAGAAGAATGAAACTAGATCCCTGTCTCTCACTCTGCATAAAAATCAACTCAAAGTGGATCAAAGACTTAGGAACTACACCAGAAACACTGACACTGATAGAAGAAAACATAGGATCGACACTCTTGACACATTGGCAAGGGCACTAACTTCCTTAATACGATTCCTAAAGCTCAAGAAATAAAACCAAAAATCAATAAATGGGATTTCACTAAATTAAAAAGCTTCTGCACAACAAAGGAAACAATTAAGATCATGAAGAGAGTCTACACAATGGAGAAAATATTTGCCAGATACTCTTCTGACAGAAGATTAATAACCAGAATATATAAAGAACTAAAAAAAACCCTTAACCCACTCAATAAATGGGTGAATGATCCAAAGGGGAGTCTTCTCATCTTGTAAGAGGTATTTCTCAAAAGAAGTACAAATGGTGGGTTGGGGTTGTGGCTCAGTGGCAGAGCATTTGCCTCGCCCATGTGAAGCACTGGGTTTGATCCTCAGCACCACATAAAAATAAACAAACAAAAAAAGATATTGTGTCCATGTATAACTAAAAAAAATTTTTTTAAAAAAGAAGTACAAATGGCAAACAAATATATGAAAAAAATATCCAACATCCTTAGTAATCAAGGAAATGCATACCTGAACTATATTGAGATTTCATCTCCCTTCAGTCAAAATGGCAATCATCAAGAATAAAAATATCAGGCTGGGGATGTGGCTCAAGCCGTAACTCGCTCGCCTGGCATGAGCGGTGTGCTGGGTTCGATCCTCAGGACCACATAAAGATGTTGTGTCCACCGAAAACTAAAAAATGAATATTAAAAAATTCTCTCTCTCTCTCTCTCTCTCTCTCTCTCTCTCTCTCTCTCTCTCTCTCTAAAAAAAAAGAATACCAAATATCAATAACTGCTGATGAGGAGGTAGGGAAAAAGGTACACTTATATATTGTTGATGGAATTGAAAGTTAGTACAACCACTTTTGAAAGCAGTATGTAGACTGCTTAAAAGACTAGAAATGGAAACACCATATGACCCAACTATCCCACTGGTTGGTATTTATCCAAAAGAACAAAATCAGCACACTCTAGTGATACATGCTTACCAATGATTATAGAATCACAATTCACAGTTGCCAAGTTATGGAATCCCAGCCTAGGGGACCATCAGTAGACGGATAGATAAAGAAAATGTAGTGTATCGTACACAGTAGAGCTCTATTCCGCCTTAAAGAAGAATGACATTATGGCATTTGATGGAAAATGAGCAGAACATCATGCTAAGTGAAATAAGCCAGACTCAGAAAGTCAAGGGTAAGATTTTTCTTTCATAGGTGGAAGCTAGAGAGAGAAAAAAAAGTGCTGGGGGAGAGAAAGGAGATACTGTGAAAATAGAAAGAAGAGCAGTAGAATAAAACCAGGGAAATATGGTGGAGGGAGAATGGGAGGCAAAGGGGAAGAACTGGGGAATAAAGTTGACCAAATTGTGCATGTATGCGTATACCACAATATGTTCCAATTTTATGCATAACTACAATAAAACAATTAAAAATAAATAAATATATGGAGGACCAAAAGAGTAGAGGCAAGGGATCAGGAAGAGGAAGAAGTGGAAGGAAGAGAAGGGTACTGATAATTGAAATGGAGGAAACTATTCTATATGTATTTATCAAGGAGTCTAAAGGAACCCCACTATTATGTACAACCACGATTGCATCAAGAGTAATCCACAAGAGCTTGGGATGTAGCTCAGTGGTAGAGTGCTTGCCTAGAATGTGTAAAGCCCTAGATTCAATACTTAGCACAAGAAAGGAAGGAAGGAAGGAAGGAAGGAAGGAAGGAAGGAAGGAAGGAAGGAAGGAAGGAAGGAAGGAAGGGGGAGGGAGGGGAGAGAAGGAGGGAGGGAGGAGAAAGAGGGAGGGAAAGAGAAAAGAAAGAAAGTATAAGAGTTCCAGTGGAATGATGGAAAGGTTCTGGAGATGGACAGAGGTGAAGATTGCAAACGATATAAATGTACTGAATGTGTACTGAATCGTGTACTTAAAGTGGTTAAAATGTTTGTTTTGTCTTGTTTTGTTTGATACTGGGGACTGAACCCAGGGGGACTTTATCGTTGAACTACAACCCCAGTCCTTTTTATTTTTTGTTTTGAGTCAGGGTGTTGCTATGTTACAGAGGCTGGTCTGGAACTTAACTTGTGATCAGCCTCCTGAGGAAAATGATAAATTTTATCTTATTTTCTTATATTCTCTCTTGCTTTCTCCCCAGGGAAAATGCCAAATAAGAATGAGGTTTCCAAAGAATTGACTAGATGCAGACATGAGATTGTCTTCCAGAAAGCTACTCCTGACACAAGAAAGAAATTTTCTCTTTCTCCTTCACCAAAAAAACAGTGATCTCCCTGTCAGTCAAGGGGCACATAGAACCCCACCTATGAGTCTATGGATAAACTGTCTAGAAAATACTTCCTGTGGTTCTCAGCATTTTCTTTAAGGTTTCAAATTCTGCACGGAAAACACATTGAATTATTTTCTTCAATTCACACTTGATTTTATTCAATACCACAATTTTAACGAAGCCAAAGATCAGCAGGAGAATACGTAACTGACTCTCCTTACAACCTCGAAGTGGCAGCATGACATCTTGCAAATGAAGAGATGTTAAAAAAACTCACTGAAAATCCCATACTTTTTAAACATCAGAACTATAACTCACCAGAAAGCTCCTTTCAAATTCAGAGCTCTTCTTACTACATCACTGTAGCAAAACAGCTTAAGGATGAATTAGTGCATCGTCATAGCTCAAGTTAGGAAAACAAACAACCACAAGTGAGCATTTCCCACTTATCCCAGCAGCCTGGTGCCCATCCCAGGGGACTAGCCTAGAATTAAAAAAAAAAAAAAAAAAAAAAATCCTAGAACTCTCATGTAACTTGAGGCTAGAAATTACTGCAAGTGAACATCTGGTTTGATTCTTTTTGTCTTTGGGGAAATACCTTTATCTGTAAGCCTGTTTTGTTAGAATAGCAGTTGAGTACCAAAGAGGATCAATAAAAGTGTCCAGGGCTTATCGCTATTAATGAAGGGACAACCAGAATCCAGGCTTCTACTCCCTGAAATGAATTAGGCCAGCAGAATGAATTCCCAGTTGAGGTGTAGGCAACAGCCAGACCATTCTAAACTGATGTTGCTAATGTTTCAGGCCGCCCAAGCGAGGGACATTCTCCTACTAGGTGAAGGGGATGTCGGACTATATAGTACAGTTAAGAAGTATCAGATTCCTGATGAAAGATTCAATATACAGGGGCCGTAACTGTGGCTCAGTGGTAGCGCACGTGCCTGGTATGTTCGAGGCACTGGGTTCGATTCTCAACACCACATATTAAATAAATAAATAAAGATCTATCAGCAACTAAGAAATATTTTTAAAAAACCAATATACTATACTTCTACTTGGGTAAGATTGACTTTAAAAAAATAAAATGAATTAAAAGATTCAATATACAAATGGACCATCGCCTCAGCTACTTGGGAAACTAAGGCAGGAGGATTGTTAAGTTCAAGGCCAGCCTGACAACTTAGTGAGACCCTGTCTCAAAATTAAAAAAGAAAAAATTTAAAGGGGCTGAGGGTGTAGCTCAGTGGTAGTGTGCCCCTAGGTTCAATCCCCAGGCTCTCCCCAGCTAAAACAAACAAAGAAAGTAAAAGGGGCTCTGGATTAGTTTAGAGGTAGAATCCTTCAGTTTTTAATCTCCAGTGCCAAACAAACAAAACAAAACAAAATGGAGAATGACCAGACCACATATAACAATAGAATTCTTATCTACAATCTGTGAGCACTAATCCAGAAAAGCAAATCACAGCCTCTACAGCAATGGCACAGAAGAATGAGGACACAGTCAGGTCATTAACTGTCAGCATCCCTATCTTTGCCTGCCCCTCCCAACCCAGAACCAACCAGAAAAAGCCAAGTATGCTCTGCAAACCAGTCGTATAGATGCCTGCTGCTGGCTGGCCTGCCTCCAGCCTCCCCATGCCAACAGCTCCAATCAACACATACCCGGAAGTCTTCTTTTTCCTCACTGTAAATCCCACTTGCCTGCCTGCCTTTGAGTCTCTGCCAAACTCAAATGATAGTGGCTCATTCCTTTGTCATGGTAATCTCTGAATGTGTAGCCTCTGTTTGTTTGCACTTGGGTGGTCTTTGCTTATTTCCACAATTTTTCTGGGACTTCCATGATACGTGATCTGCCCTGCCTGTTGCTGCAGACTACAGTGTTTTACCTAATATAGCACCACCAAGACCCCTTAGGTCCCACTGCCTGTGGCTTTTAAATTCACTTTGTCATGGTAATTCAGCACCTAGTGGAAACTCTGCCTCTTTACATTGAGTTCCATGATTCTTCCCCCACCCCCATCTCCACCCAAAGTACTGGGGATTGAACCCAAGGGTGCCTCACCACTAGCTACATCTCCAGTCCTTTTCAATTTTTATTTTGAGACAGGTCTTGCTAAGTGGATAGGGCTGGCCTTGAACTTGTGATCCTCCTGCCTCAGCTTCCCAAATCATTGGGATTACAGTTGTACACCCCTGCGCCCAGCTTCCATGACTATTTCTTCTGTTTGATACCCAGGTTATTTATTAGTTTCCATTTGTTTGGCATCCTTTGTTGAAGTAAGCTACATCTTTTCATCCTTTTTGCTTTTTTGTGCTTTTAATTTGTGTTATACTGTCTGAAAGTGCTGTTCGCCATAGGGAAAAAGTAGAACATAGGCACAGACCTCATTAACCTATTTTTAAAGTTAAATTTATTTATGTGATGGCATTAGTTTTCAAAACATCTTTAGTAAATAAATGAAGGCAAGAGATAAAATATTGTGATTTTCTTGGTGAACCTTAATTGCAAAATTTCTTCTTGCTGCATTGCTGTTTTTTAGCCATGCTTTTGTTTTGAGGTACCAGGGATTTAGTCCAGGTACCCCGGCCCTTTAGGTTTTTTTTTTTTGTTGTTGTTGTTGTTTTTAATTTTAAGACAGAGTCTCACTAAGTTGTTGAGGCTAGCCTTGGACTTTCAGTCCTCCTGCCTCAGCCTCCCAAATTGCTAAGATTATAGGCATGCACCATCATACCTCACCAGCCATGATCTCTGAGTCATTCCTTTGGTTATATCTTCTGAACTGATGATCTGTCAGCAGTTCTTCCACAATAGTTTGTTCTGCTTGTTCAGAAATCATAAATGATAGAAGTCAGCTGGAATGTCAACAGTGGTTCCAACCAGAAAGTACTGAAGGAAGAGACAGGGTCTTGCTAAGTGGAGAGGGCAGGCCTTGAACTTGTGATCCTCCTGCCTCCTTTCGCTGTCACTTTTCTTGTAAAATCATTTTGAATCTATTATTGGCTTTTTCTTTTAGTCAGTATCATATGCTTATTAAATAGATGATTCTCACCAAACCAGCCATTCATTCAAACAAACTTTGATGTGGGTCACCAATAAAATTGAATTACATTCTTCTTTCTTGATTTTGGTTTTGGTGGAAGATGGTCCTGGGATCTTGTTTTTTTTTTTTTTTTTTTATTGGTTGTTCACAACATTACAAAGCTCTTGACATATCATGGGATCTTGGTTTTTGACCCAGAGAGAATGTTCTCTCTGCTTTTCTACTTACTAGTGATAATCACATTCTGAGGTGGCCGATTGTCAGGTTGGGATCTGAGACACAAAATGCGTATCACTTTCAACGGTCATTGCCAGCTCTCATGGGTTCAGCTTAGTCTCCTCTTCCAGGAAAAATTTCTCACTAGTACTTTCTTTTTTTTTTTTTTTTAAAGAAGTCAAACTTTTGTATTTTTATTAACACATTATTTAGTTGTTTTAAATACTTTACATACTTGAGAGAGACAGAGAGAGAAAGAGAGAGAGAATTTTTTAATATTTATTTTTTAGTTTTCGGCGGACACAACATCTTTGTTGGATCAAACCTGGGCCGCACGCATGCCAGGCGAGCACGCTACCGCTTGAGCCACATCCCCAGCCCCGAAAAACTTCTCACTAGTACTTTCATTTCAGTCCTAGTTCTTGTGACTTCTTTCTGAAGCATTACTCACCAAGGCTGACTTGGGCCCTCAATGACTACGCTGGGAAGACATTTGACTTGAGCAATATGTTCATGTGAGAGGAATCTTAAGTTCTATGTGCAGTATTTTTTCTTTTTCTTTTTCTTTCTTTCTCCTTCTTTTTTTTTATGCAGAGACCTCGAGACAAAATTTAAATTCAATAATTGCTTCACTAAAAAAAAAAAAAACTATTTGCCCAAAGCTAATGAACAATTTGATAAACTCAGTCAATAATAAACTAGATTCATTTCCCTGCTCCTGTTCCCAGCTGATTCTCTTCATCCAGCCCTCTCTCTTATCATTTATCCTTCTGATCTCTCTATTTCTACATCTAGGCTTCTTTTTTCTTCATCCAAACCCTCTGCCTTTCCAACAGTTCTCCTGAGACCTAGGATATCAATGTCCTCTACCAACCAATCTGGTCCTTGAACCATTATGCTGTCAATGGTAAAATTTAAACCTTGGATCTGAGCTGAATCAAGAGCTATAATTAAGGATTTACCTAAGCCCGGGCAATACAACAATTACTCATAGATGAATTCAAAATTATTATGCATGTGACCTTGGTGCATATGAGCCCAGGGTTCTCTGAACAAGATCAAATCATACACATGTTAATCAGAAACTCGGATGCTGAATCCACGGTAGCACAGGCTGATTGGATTGACCCAGAATAGTATCTAGAGGATTCCTCTTTCCATAGTTAATCCAAGGACCAAAACTCCCCCCCCCCCCAATCTGGGCAAATTCTCCAATAGCCACACCTGAGACACTTCCCATAGGAACCCAACTGAACCCTAACTCAAATATGCCAACAGAGATTATTTTAGAATAATGTACCAAATACCTTCCAACAACGTTTAGGAATTAAAGAAGGTGACAATATAACATTGGCATGAGTAATCTGGACAAATCCTTGGGGTTTTAAGTCAGCTTCACGAGAACCATCAAAAACCCATTGCTGCTGGGCACAGTGGCACACACACCTAACCCCAGCAACTCAGGAGGTTGAGGCAAGAGGATGGCAAGTTCAAGGTCAGTCTCAGCAATTAAGTGTGGCTCTAAGCAACGTAGTGAGACCCTGTTTCAAAAAGGGATGGGGATGTGGCTCCATAGTAAAGCTCTCTTGGGTTTAATTTCTAGTACTAAAACAAACAAAACAACTTTGTTGATGATAGCCTCTTCAATGATCTAATTGCAAAGGCCTATCCTGCTTATTTTAGGGCCATAGCTGCCACTGCAAAACTTGTCAGTGCTCCTGTTGAACTAGTTCTAGGCTCCCTACCTGATTTCCTATCTCTTCATGCAAAACAGGTATTTCTACTGACTAGAAACATAGAACACATTTGCCCAGCCAATTAACTGTTTTATGAGATTCTGTTACTCTGCATTCACCATGGCAACACCCCGAATCTGGCCTAGCAGAAAGGGAACCTCATGATTGTCTTACCTCAGTTAGGGAACTTTCCTCAGCTCATTAAAATTAGAAATTCATTAGAAACTCCAACACAGAACCCCTGACCTAGTATTATTTGTATATGGAGTAAGCCTCAAAACTGAAACTGAAGGCCAAAATGAAGGGCTTTATAGTTTCCATGCAAAGGCTATCACTTCATGCCAGAACTGGGATTCCTACCCAAAGTTGCCCCCATTGTCTTGTGGTTATAAAGTCCCCATGGTACTGAGGGTCTGATGTTCCCTCCCTTGGCAGACTAACTGGTTCGGAATTTTTACGCCCTCTTGGGACTATCAGTTGTACCTTACTACTGTTGACTTTTTCTTTTCTCTTTTTCTTTTTATTTTCACTTATGATGTTGTTGATCCAGGAAAACTATTATGGCCCTCGAAAGTAGCCTGTGTTTGGCTTTCTAGATGATTTGTAGTCTGATAATGGTGCACTGCTTATTATAAAAGCCACTCAACAGCAGACTGAGAGTATTTGATGGATCGTCCACTCTCCCTTACCATCCACAGTCATCTAGAATTGTCGATCATGGGCACAATCTCTACTTCTTTCATTTTTTTATAGGCCATGTATATCAGTAAATCAATCTGGTCAATGAATGTGGCTATTCCCAGAAAGAGACCACCTTCCTTCAGCCACTACTTGGGTGATGATTAGGAATAAAGGGGCAGAGGATTGGTTGTCTAAACCTTTTTAGAAAATCCAGAGTCCCACAGTGATCACTCCTGGGCAGGCTGTTCCTATCTATTTCCAAATGGGAACTCCATACTGGTCTGATTTTTACACTCCCTACATGGAAGCCTAACTAAGGGAAGTCTGGTAGATTTAAGGTCAATTGTGGTTCAGCCACCTGGATTCTCTTGAATTGATATGGCCTAGAGCATAAGAAGAACATTGACTGCTCATTTGAATATACTTCCCAAGTACCCTTAACATTAGACATGTATGTCAGTTAGGTAATGTAAAAGTCTCTGTAAGTTTTATAAAAACATGTTTGTTTTGGCTGGGTGCAGTGATGCATGCCTATAATCCAAGCTACTAGGAAGGTTCAAACAGGAGCATCATAAGTTCAAGGCCAACCTGAGCAACTTAGTAAGACCCTGTCTCAAAACAAAACAAAACAAAACAAAACAAAACAAAACTTGTCTTTCTTGTGCTGGACTCTTCTGGACAAAAGGTCTGAGTGTAAGTAGAGGATGACTGGAAACAAAGTAAAATGATAGCTAGTGGAATGGAGCACACTAGTTTTTTGTTGTTCTTGTTTGTTTTGTTTTGTTCTGTTTGGCAGTAGAGGGCAAAACCTAAGACCCAAGAGGCACAGGAGGGAAAAGGATCTTGTCTTTTAGAAACACACCTGGAGCCTTCCTCACAAAAATTCCAAGTATTACAAATGCCTTATATTTGATAATTACAAATGCCTTAAGTTTAACTAACATCCTCCACCAGCTGGTTCTGCACATCATTTAGTCGCAATTCCCTTTAAAATGACCAAGAAGTCTTTGGGAAATAGCAGGGAGGGCCCCAGTTGCCATACCTCTCAGGCAAAACATCCACTGACTTACTGGATATCCTCTCCACTGCCATTTCCGTAGTCATCACTTAGTCATTCAAAGAGGCAGGTGAATCCTACTTGGTTGGTTATATGGACAAACTGAAAGGTTGGGCTGACTGCCTTCTGCAGGGCCTCCAAAGTGAGTCTAGATTCCATTATTCAGACTGAACTGGGGACTCTTCAAACCATAGCTGGTTGGGAGGCTCCATGGAACTCTTGTCAACCTGTGCTCCCTGACTGATGTTGGTTCCACTTGGGACCACAGCAATGATAACACTGTACTTCCTGTGTGGAAGCTTATCTCACAAGACTAAGAAAACTGCCCTTTGCTCCAGAGGAAATACTCTGTCTTCTGAGAGGGTTCATGATACAATCATCCCAGAAAAGATAGTCTGGAAAAAATACAGTTTGGTCCAACTTTAACTTGTCTCCCTCACAAAAACGTGTTCACTTGCCTAAGCTCAAACTATAGGCATAAAGAGGAGGAACAGGAGGGAGCAGAGGAGCCCTGGACCTTGGAAGTCCTTCAGTGAGTCTGCTCAAAAACAGCTCAAGCTTTGGATCCAGATGTGTTTTGCTTGACACCAGAATGAGCAGAGGGGTCCATGTTTTTGTATATTTATTATCAATTTATTTATACTTATAATAACATGTGTTCTTTCTTAATATTCTTATTTTTTATGTTCAGGCAATACAAAAAATCTATCTAAGGTAGATTTTAAATCAATCCTGTAGCCATTCCCCCTCCCCACACACAAAGATAAATAAAAAGCAGCTTTAATATGTTTAAAAACATGTATTCACTTGCATCATAAGACTTTGTTACTTTAGGGAAGTTTCCAGGGGGTGAACAGATTTATTTTTCCCTTTTTTTTTTTTTTTTTTTTGGTACCAGGGATTGAACCTAAGGGCACTTAACTACTAAGCCACATTCCCAACTCTTTTTATTTTTATTTAGAGAGCCTCACTAAGTTGCTGAGGCTGGATTTGAACTTGTGGTCCTCCTGCCTCCACCTCCCTAGCCACTGGGATTACAGACATGCACCACCACGCCTGATAGTCTGGTTTTTAATGTGTCAAACCTTAGGGATGGTTTTCCTTATTATGCACTTCGTCCAGTTAAACAAGGTGATTCAAAATGTGCTGCTGATTTTTGGCTGAAGTGATCAGTATAACACCTTGGCTTTGGAAGGCATTCAAGGCATCTTCAATTTACTGGCTAGGTTAGTCATGGATAATTAAATTACTAAGGAGTCTTTCTTGCAGAGCAAGGGAGAAACTGTGCAGTCTTAATACATCCTGCTATGGCTGGATTAATACCTTGGGCCAATTGAAAAAGTGGGGCAGAAACTGAATAAGAAATGTATCCAGTGCCAGGTATGGTAGCACAAACCTGTAATCCCAGCGGCTTGGGAGGGTGAGACAGGAGGATAGCTAGTTCAAACAATGGTGAGGCACTAAGCAACACAGTAAGAGCCTAAAATAGATGTGGTTCAGTGGACAAGTACCCCTGAGTTCAATCCCTGGTACAAAAAAAAAAAAAAAAAAGAAAAGAAAAGAAAAGAAAAAAAAAGAAAGAAAGAAAAAGAAAAAAATGTATCCAGCTTTCTGAGATAAAGTCTGGTGGTTTTGGAATTTCTTCAGCTAGTTGGATCCAGGCACATGGATTGAGGGCACATGATTATGGTCAACATTGCAGGTTGACCTCATCCTGCTGCACTTGGAGTCCTGTTAGTAGTAGCCAAATTAATGCTATGAAGGACTAATTAAGTGGATTTAGTTCCAGCCTTTGAGTCAGGTTGACTAGAGTGGTCAATGGAGTGCATACTCATAGGAAATTTTTCCACGGGTCTTATGTTTCTGCACATCCTAGAGACAGGGCCACTCTAGAATATCGTTTTAAGCATGATTGCATAGTGAACACTCGTGGAAGATACAGTGTCTTCCTCTCAAGAAAACAGTGGTCTTGATTACAGTCTTGTAAGACAGATAGTGTTTCCTTCCAAGAAGTAAGGCAGGTTTACTTCCCATTATAAAACATTCAGGTGCCATGAGCTAAGGTTTCCTGTAAGGCCACCCACTGAACATGCAGCCTCTTTGTCTCATTTGATAGGCACTGGGACTCAGGCTACATTTTAAAAAAACAAGAAAGAAAGACAAAACAAAACAAAGCATATCAATACTACAGGTATTATTATTATTATTATTATTATTTTAAATTTTTTATTAGTTATTGATGGATCTTTATTTATTTGTTTATATATGGTGTTGAGAATCGAACCCAGTGCCTCACATATGCTAGGTAAGCACTCTAGCATTGAGCCACAACCCAGCCCCTATAGGTATTATTTTTGTAATGAGTAATAAAGTCTTTTATCTGTGATTAAAGGGGGTTGTGACAACATTCATGGAACTGTGGCTAATTAATTTGTTAGGTTAAAAGTAGAATAAAATCTTACATTCTTCATAGTTCTTAACCATCATATTATCAAAATTGTACATTTCCTTTTCCTGTCTTCAAAAATTATCTCAAAAAGAATGTCAGGGCTGGAGTTGTGGCTCAGTGGTAGACCACTTATCTAGCATGTGTGAGGCACTGGATTTGATCTCAACACCACATATAAATAAGTAAATAAAATAAAGGTCCATCAATAACAAATTAAGAAAGAAAAGAATGTTAGTAGTAAGAAGGGTATTATTTATCCATGGAATTCGAGCATTGAGTAGGGCATCCAAGTGGAATAACTAGTAGAGGTGGGGTATTGCAGTATCTGCATGTAAATGGTATTAAAGGCATGTCTTTGGAAGAGGTAACCAGGAAAAACTTATACCTTGTGTGCTGAAGTCAGTTCACAACTGTTCAGAACATAGCCAATTGTGTTAATGCCCTTTCTGATTCTAAGTTCAGTGCATGTTGGTAACTTGAGATTGGCCATAGTGAAATAATTTACATGATGAAAATTAGCAAATGCTCCAAATCAGGAATTCCCCTTGAGATATGGTTGTTATCAGCATATTATAGGGTATAGTATAGATAGTAGGTGATGGGGACAAGTTTCTTAATCTATATTACTTTCTTCTTCTCCCTGTTGAACCCATGGGCACTTTACCAATAAGCTACATCCCCAGACCTTTTTATGTTTTATTTTCAGACAGGGCCTTGCTAAGTTTCTGAGGCTGGCCTCAAATATGTGATCCTCCTGCCTCAGCCACCCAAGTCACTTGGTCTACAGGTATGTGCCAAAGCACCACAGTTCTTTGATCTATTTTCTTCTTCTGTGAAATGTGAAAAATGATTGTGCCTATATCATGGGATTGCTTAGAAGACTAAATGAGAATATGAAAAACATGAACAATAGTCCATAACAGAATCTAAGATGCTACCAAATTAAAGCTGCAGCATTGTTTTAGGTTGTACTACCAACGAAGAAAGAAAGAAAGAAAAGAAAGAAAAGAAAAGAAAAGAAAGAAAGAAAGAAAGAAAGAAAGAAAGAAAGAAAGAAAGAAAGAAAGAAAGAAAGACTGTTAATTAAATTGGACTTCTTACTACATTTCTTTGTTTTTGTTTGTTTGTTTGATACTGGGGAATTGAACTCAGGGGTCCTTTACCATGGATCTACATCTCCAACACTTTTTATTTTCAATTTGGAGACAAGGTCTCCTTAAGTTGCTTAGGGCCTTGCTAAATTATTGAGAGTAACTTTGAACTTTTGAGCTGCTGGGATTATAGGCATGTGCCACTCTGCCTGGCTTTACCACATTGATTTTAAGACATCTCAATTGCAGGGATGGTAACGTGAAAAAATGTCTGTCTTGGAACACATTAAGTAGAGCAGCATGCTTATAACATGGTTCACTGACAGTACATTTACTTTATGACTAGTGCAAATGTGGATGTATGTAGTAAAAGTCATTTGTCTAGTTCTATCATTTTAATCATCAAATCAATCAAATTTTTAGCAATAAAAATACTAAAAAATCAGATGGTTTATATTAATGGATGATCAGTATATAAGTAGGTAATAAGGAGAAGATTGGAATCATAGCAATTTTTTAAAAAGAAAAGCAAACATAAAATAGTGAATTGTGAATTACAAGATAATTTTTTTAAAAAACATGATGATTCAAACATATGAGAAACATTTGTGAGACCACAGTGATAATACTTAAATCATAAACCAGTAAATGCAGAATTAGTCTTTCTGTAAATAATCTACTCATATTGTAGGAAAAACCATTTGAACTCTTATATTAAATAAGGCAATACTAAATGTATTTATTTTACTAATCTTGTATGTTCCAGAAAAAAAGATAATGACAAAAGAAGGGAATTGGTTAAATGTAAATATCTTAAGGCAGTGGGAATGAATTTATGTTGTATAAAGAAAAATTCCTGGAAACAAATGAATGCAGGCTACCCAATTTAGGAGAGAAGAGAAACAACCCTGTTTATACAAAAGAACTTAAAAAAGAAATATGGTTTGTTTTCTTTTTCACACCACTGCAACTAAAAATAAAATAGAAGAATCTACTATAATTATGTGAAGCGTTTACAGCTATTTTACAGAATACAGAATTTTAAGCAGGCTATAAAATACAATGACCTTCAGAAAAACTTAACTCCAAACTCCTTAGAAGCAATCTCCAATTCTCTCTGTTGAAGCCTAATGTTTAGCATAAGATATGGTTTTATTGACCTCAAAATAACCGCAGGATTTGGCACACGGTTGCTCAGTTTTGCTAAATGCATACTTGCCAATTGACCACAATCCGGCACACTGTTCTAGAAATAGTTTGCAAATCACTTTCCAGATCATGAAGGGGAGGACCCTCCCAAAAAACAGTGTAACGAATGTAGCATGAAATTTTGAACTAGGAAATGGGTTTCTGATGTGTCATTCAATGTGTCCCTTGAGCAGCGGTCTGTGAACCTGGAGTTCTTAGAGCAAAAGGGAACAGTGAGACTCATCTTTTAGAAGCCACAAGATTCCTGAAGAAATCAGTATATACTTTAAAAGTACTTTTAAAACTGTAAAGTTATTTTGCAATATAATAAATGAATTATTATTATAATTACTTGTTATTGTTCATTATAAATTAATATAAATGAATTATTTTTATTAATGCTACCATTGGTACTCTTATTTGTCCTGTGAAACTGGCAAAGTGGCAGTCACCAAATCAATGCATGATGAAATTGGAACAAAATTCTGTGCAAAATAACCATGAAGATATATTACAGTATCTTAAAAAAACCAGTGCTTCCTTTTATATTATGGAGTCTGAAGGAATGCTAGGAAAAAATCACAGGCTTTTAATTCAGAGAGATATTTGAATTTGGACTTAATTTCTTAGCAAGTGTGTGTTGATGGTTTATTTAACCTCTCTGTGTCTAGGGAACCCACCAACCAAGCTTGTGGTGGTCATTCCCACATATAAAGGGCCTGTCTCAATAAATTCCAGTCTCCTTGGGCTGGGGTTGTGGCTCAGCGGTAGAGTGTTTGCCTCGCACATGCAAAACCCTGGGTTTGATCCTCAGCACCACATAAAACAAAAACAAACAAACAAACAAAAAACGTGAAATGGAGGTGTTGTGTCCAACTACCACTAAAAAATAAATAATTAAAAATTTATTAAAAAAAATTCCAGCCTCCTCCCTGTGCTCTCAGATACTTTATATTTCTTCCCTGCATTTTGTAGGGAGCATTGGAAGCTCTCAATGGGGTTATGGGCAATGGCTTATATAGCCCTGTCCCTCAGATTTCTACTCTTCTAGTCTGCTCATCAGGAAACAGCCAAGAGAAACAATGCTCCTTTCCCACTATTTGAGACTACTGAGTATAAATTAGAGGAGATGAGAGAGGAAAATCTGGAGTTGTGTTTTGTGGTGTTATAGGAGCAAAAGTAAAGCTTTATCAAATGTTAGTGACATTTATTCTACTCTTTGTATGCGTCAGGCACTGAGTTGTCTTTATATAGATGTTTTCTTTTAATCCTTACACAATCTTGCAAGGAGGATTCATGTATTGTATTAGTTTCCTATGGCTGCTGTAACAAATAAGTACAAATTTAGTGCCTGAAAGTAACATGAATGTATCCTCGTAGAGTTTTGGAGATCACCAGTCTAAAATCAGTCTGCAGGGCTGTATTCCTTCTGGAGTCTCAGGGGACAATCCATAGGGCTGTATTCCTTCTGGAGTCTCAGTGGACAATCCATTTCCTTGCTTTTTCAGATTCTAGAGTATTCTCATCCCTGCATCACTCTGACCTCTGCAGCCATCACGGCATTTCCTTTGGCTCTCTTGCCTCCCTCTTTCCTGTAAAAGGACCATTATGATTACTTTGAACCTGCTCAGATAATCTAGGATAATCTCCCTTTCCTCCTGAATCCTTCATCACAATTGCAGAGTCCTTGATTGAAATTGCAAAGTGCCTTGTCATGCAAGGTAAGGTATGCACAAATTTTGGCAGATTAAGATATGGACATCTGGGCTGGGGATGTGGCTCAAGCGGTAGCACGCTCGCCTGGCATGCATGCGGCCCGGGTTCGATCCTCAGCACCACATACAAACAAAGATGTTGTGTCCGCCGATAACTGAAAAATAAACATTAAAAAATTCAAAAAAAAAAAAAAAGATATGGACATCTTTGGACTGAGGTTGTGGCTCAGCAGTAGAGCACTCACCTAGCATGTGTGAGGCACTGGGTTCGATCCTCAGCACCAAATAAAAACAAATAAAAATAAAGGTATTATGTCCAACTACAGCTAAAAAGATATTTTAAAAAAAAGATATGGACATCTTTAAGAGGGTGGGGCTTATCATTCTATTTCCCACCATGCCTGTCTAACATATGTGGGAGTTGAAACATACACAAAGTCCTAAGCGTTCAAATTGTGCACTTTGTAAATCAGAACCCAAGTTCTAAGTGTTGAGCCCAGATTGAAGCCTCTGTTCTTTACCCAGAAGTACATACCACTGTTTTTTTGTGTGAACATATGTATTTCATTTGTGAAATGGTTATTGGATTGATTACGGTGACAACTATTGATAAATAAGGATCAGCCATGGATTTAGTTGCTATATTGTTTCAAGTACCAGTAGCCACATTTATTATCTGCTGTCCAGCTGATCATCTTTAAGAAAAATTTAGTACCTGGTTAGCATCGTGCCAGTTTTTACCAAGAATTAAACAAAGACCCAATTCATTTTCCTTAAGGGAATTTCCAAAGTGAACAGCATAAAAATTCCAAAGTGTACATGTCAGAATAAAGCCCAGTAGGATTGCTACCACATCTAGGGATGGCAATTGGCACATTAATTCATTTGGAATTGTTTTGTGGGACTTCAGTGATGGGATTGATGACTTAACTCCAGTTCCTATATCTCACTTACATTATTTCAGAAAACTGAAATTGCTTCCTTTTTAATACTTGCTGGCTTCTGATAAAGGCTATTACAAAAGATACAGCTGAAGAACAGAATAGGGCAAGGAGTGTGGGGAAAGATACAGAACTTCCATATCTTCTCTCTGGTAAAGCATCCTCTAAGAACCTCCATGTTTCACTACGTGGAAGTTCTTGTTTTCACCTTGAGGGTGTGGTGGTGCAAGACTGTGATCCCAGCTACTTGGGAGGCTGAGGCAGGAGGATTGTCAGTTCAAGGCCCACCTGGACAACTTAGTGAGACCTGTCTCAAAATAAAGGCAAAGGGCTAGGGACATATCTCAATGGTAGAAGGCTTGCCTAGCATGCTAGCATGCAGGAAGTCCTGGATTCAATCCCCAAGACTACCAAATAAATTATATATATATATATATTAGTTTAAGCCCACTTACAGGAATTCAAGCAATAGTGATTTCTATGGATATGAGTTCTGATCAAACAAATAACTGCAGCTGTTCCTCACTAAAATTGGTCAAAATGTTACCCCAGTGTTGGAATATACAGGGACTTGTAACAAGGGTCCCAATAATGAGCTTGCTAAACCCTTTAAACATCAACTATTCTCATTGCTTCCTGTTGCTAGATTTCGAGACAGCTTTCTTTCTAGCAAAAAATGTTGCTATTAATATATTGGAGTATGGGAAACCTGGAGGGATAAGGAAGTAGACACAATGTGGGGTCTCAGGATAAGGAAGTAGGGAAGAGAAAGGGAGAGGAGAGAGAAGAGAATGAAGTAGGAGAGAGAGATCCTGTGAGTGGAAGAGAAGAGAAGGAAATCCCCCAAACAATAGCACCTGCCAACTTCTTCTTTTTTTATTTTTTTTAAAATTTTTTTCATTGTTCTTTTTAGTTATACATGACAGTAGAATGTATTTTGACATGTACATACATGGAGTATAACTTCCCATTCTTGTGGTCTTACTTAATGTGGAGTTATACTGGTCGTATATTCATATAAGTATATAGGAAAGATGTCCAGTTCATTCTACTGTCTTCCCAATCCTCATCCCCCTCTTTCCCCCATTCCTCAGTTCAATCCATCCGGTGAGCCTCCCCTCCTCTCTGTCCCCCTATTGTGAGTCAGTATCCACATATCAGAGAGATGTGCCTTTAGCACCTGCCAGCTTCTATCTGGAGGATGGAACAACAACTTCATTCCTCTTTGGGGCCCTTCATTGATTTTTTTTTTTTTTTAATTTAGGAGGATCTAGAATAAGATGCCTTTAAAGGATCTATGCTAAGACTGACATTTCAGACAGGGTATCTGTTTGTTACTACTCATGTAAGGTAGTTGACTTCTCTCCTGGTCTCTGGCTCCTAGGCTAAAAATAGTTTTGGAAAGAGGGAGGGACTGAGAAAAGAAAGGAAGGGAGAGAAAGGGCAGAAAGACCGTTCTTAAAGCAAACACCCTGCCTTGCTGGAATGGCTGGACTCCCACCGCCAGTTGCTGAGCTGGCCCAATGGCCTTTGATCCTTGGAGAATGACTCAAATCCCTACCCCACTTCCCGCCAGTTTCTGGACTGTTCAGATTACACAAGCAAGTTTGAAAGTGCATGAAATGCATGCACATGTGGATGAAAAATTGCCCTTTGGCTCAGGGCTCTAAAACCCACAGGACACTTGGGGAAACAGGAAACCAAACTCATTTCATGCCAGGGAGAGAAACTGAGCTCCTAGAAGCCCGGTGCATCCTGGCTGTGTCAGCAGGCTGCCCTGTTGGTGGTGGTAATGTCACTTTAAGGGAGATCTGGCCCTGGAAAAATGCCATATTGGAGAGGTGGGAGGAGTCAGGGAAGGAAGGCCCTGTGTAAAAAAAAAAAAAAAAAAAAAAATGTTGAGAAGCTCAGCTTGACTAATATGGCCATTATTTACTCCTGTTCTTGAATGTGAAGGTTCAGTCTCTCTCTAACTTTCCTTCTCAGTCCTTCCATATTTATGGCTTAGAAAATAATTAATGCCCTGCTTTTAACTCCAACATGATGTTCCTGTTTATATACACCCCACACTGCAATTCTCACTCCTAATTCAATTAAGGTATGTGTGTCTGGTGTGGTTTTTGCTTAGCTCTTCATAGAATCAGTACATGTAATATATTATCCTCAGAAAAAATAGGGAAGGGATGTCACAAACAGGTTTACTCTGGATGATTACTTCGTGTATCTTGCCAAATTATGAATGTCCATCTTTCAGTTCTTTCTCTATATGACGAGGATTAAGTGTTTCAGAAGTATTAGCTAATGGCCCACGGCCTTCACTTCATTTCCTTGGAGAAGATTTATCTTTCTTTGTGTCTGTGCTGGGTAGCACGCTTACTGGTTTGGGAAATGCTCTTCTGCACCATAAACACAAGAGAGTGATGAGCAAAATGTTGTCATTTTTCTTACCTGTGTCACCGCAGAAAGCAAACTATTTGTTAACTATTTCATGAAGGCATTTTTTAACTGACAAAAAAGATAAGTGGTGGAAATGTAACAATCAATACAAATTGTATAGGACAAATTGTATAAAACATTATTGCTGGACACGGTAAAGTGGGGGAGGGTGGGGGATGGGAATGGGAAAGATAATAGAATAAATTGGGCGTAAGTTTTCCTGTGTTCATAGTTGAATACATGATCACTGTAACTCCACATCAGGTACAACCATAAGAGTGGGAAGTTACTCTCTATGTATATATGATGTGTCAAAATACATTCTACTGTCATGTATCACTAAGAAGAATAAATTTAAAAAGTAAAATTAAAAAAATAGAAGGATTAAAAAACAACACCATTCTTGCTATTCTGTGTGCTACCATATGGCCAGGAATGACAGTTTTTAAATCTTTAATGTTGACCCAGTTGTCTGAGCTGATTAAAGAAATGTGTTGGCCACTCAGGAGGAAGCCCTGGGGGTTGATGTGGGCTGTTGAGGATTTGCCTGCTCTAAAACAGGGAAAATCCTTCTATGCGGCACTTTTCTATTCATTGTGCCTCTAGAGGTCTTCGAGGGAGCAGTACACTAGTGAGATAAACACCGTTTTGAACATGAGCCAGATCAATACCATGCTAGGGCCTGAAGTTTGTTATCTGATTGATGCACTCTCCATAGCAATTCTCTGAATTGAATAATACCCCAATTTTACTTCTCCCCCTCTCTCCTGGAGCTAAAGATCAAACCCAGGGCCTGGAGCATGCTAGGCAAGTACTCTACCACAGAGCTACATCCTCAGTCTCCCAATTTTACTTTTGATGGAAACATCTAGGCCTTATCAGTCTTTGATTATAAATTGGGTCATGGTTTTGTTTTGTTTTGTTTTGTTTTCAATCCTGGGGATTGAACCAGGGCCCGTGCGTGCTAGGCAAGTGCTCTACCACTGAGCTATAGCCCCAGCTGTCTTTTTTCTTTGTGTGGGGGATTGAACCCAAGGGTGCTGAACCACTGAGCCATATCCCTATGCCTTTTTTCTTTTCATCTTTAGAGACAGGATCTTGCTGACTTGCTAAGTGCCTCGATAAGTTGCTGAGGCTAGCTTTGTACTTGTGATCCTCCTCTCCTGCCTCAGCCTCCTGAGTTGTTGGAATCACAGGCATGCACCACCATGCCCAGCCCCAGCTCTTTTTGTTTCATTTTGAAATAAGGTTTTGCTAAACTGCCTAGACTGGCCTCTAAATTGCAATCCTCTTATATTGGCCTCCTAAGTAGCTGAGATTACAAGCATGCACTGCATCTGAGTTGGTTCATGAGGTTTTTTGTTTTTTGTTTTTTGGTACCGGGGATTGAACTCAAGGGCACTCGACTACTCAGCCACATGCCCTGAACTTTTTTGTATTTTATTTAGAGATGAGGTCTCACTGAGTTACTTAGGGACTCGCCATTGCTGAGGCTGGCTTTGAACTCATGATCCTCCTGCCTCAGCTTCCTGAGCCACTGGGATTAGAGGCATGTACCATTGGACTGGCTGGTTCACAACTTTAAATGCTCAAGTTATGAAATTTTGAACTCCCCCTGAGAAGGGACAAGGAATAATCCCTCCTTGTCCCCTGTATCTGGTGAGTGCTTCAGGGATACCTCCTTGTACGGCACTGAAGATCGCTCATCTTCTTTGTCCTCAGCCCCTGTTGCTGATGCCCTGGAAGGAGGACAAGCCAGAGCAGGGAAGGAGAGGAGGAGGAAGAGGAGGGAGAGAAAGTTACTCCTCCTGGTGTGGCCACATGTGTCGAGTGACATGCTGTGTGCTTTGCCTTTATTACCCACTTATCCTAACAACAGCCCCAGGAGATGAGTATTATTACTGTCCCCAGTTGGTGGGGCTGAGGAAGGATAGGGCCTCTGGGAGGCTAAGCCACAGGTTCAGCTAGCACTAGGGAGGCATCTGCCACAAACTCAGGGTGGTCTCCTCCTATGCCCTGCCACTGTTCAGCTGCTGTTTGTATTACATTACCACTAGAGAACAGTAGTAAGCTCACTATTACTACCTTAATAGTATGCATTTTATTTATATGCATTTTTGTTCTGCCACAGAAGAGTAAATACCCACACAAATTCTGTTCAACATGGTTGTCATCATCAGCCTGGGCTGCTAAAACAACTACCACAGACTAAGTAGCTTAAGCAACAGATATTAATTTCTCAGTTTTTTGTTGGTGGAGGTTACCAAGGATTTTGCCCAGGGGTGCTTAACCACTGAGTCACATCACCAACCCTTTTTATTTTTATTTTTTTATTTTGAGACAGGGTCTCACTAAATTGTTTAGGGCCTGGCTAAATTGTTGAGGCTGGCCTCAAACTTGTGATCCTTCTGCCTCAGCCTCCTAAATCGGTGGGATTACAGGTGCATGCCACCACACCAGGCAATTTCTCAGTTCTGAAGGCTGGAAGTCCTATATCAAGGGACTCAATGACTCCATTCCTAGGAAGGGTACAGAGGCTATTTTCCTGCTGTGACCTCATATGCTCAAGAGAGAAAGAGCTCTCTCTCTGTATCTCCTCTTTTATGGCATTGATCCCATTGTAAGGGCTCCACCTCTTGACCTTTATTTCCCAAAGGTCTTACCTCCAAGTACATCTCACCAAGCATTAGGGCCTCCACAAATGGATTTTGTGGGAACACACCATTTAGTTCACAGCAATGATGAACATTGAAAACTGTTTAACAAGAGATATGTGGGTCTTTTTTCACACCAGAGCTATTTTTGTTGTATATAGTCTTACATATGGGGTATTATTTAAAAACTTAAATGTTACAAAAGTGAATTTTTTCTATGGTGACCACATGTGCAGGATTCCTCAGTACAGTCTTGGTTTATGCCTGTTGTCCTCAGTTATTAATAACAGCCCCTTTTACTCTCCAATGTGTACTGGCTTAGACGATGAATCATGGTTACCTTTCTTATTACAGATATTTCAAAAATATATTTCTAGGTTGAAATTTTTTGACAGTTTTTAAAGGTGGGTGATGGGTATATAGGTGTTCACTTAATTTTCATAAGAAAATATTAAATATATATATAATTAGGTTTTTACAGTTACAGAATCTTTTGGCAGCTGGGGCAATCAAACCCAGGGCACTGCCCATTTGGCAAGTACTCTACCATTGAGCTACATCCCCAACCCTACAGTAATGATTTTAACAAATAGGGGGCAACCACTCTGGAAAAACTTGGAATGGAACCACCATTTGACCCAGTTATCCCACTCCTCAGCATATACCCAAAGGACTTAAAATCAGCATTCTATAGTGATGCAGCCACATCAATATTTATAGCAACTCAATTCACAAAGCTAAGCTATGTAACTAACCTAGATACCCTTCAACAGATGAATGGATAAAGAAAATGTGATGATATACACAATAGAATGTTATTCAGCTGTAAAGAAGAATGAAATTATGTCATTTGCTGGTAAATGGATAGAACTGGAGACTATCATGCTAAGGAAATAAACAACCAAAGGACAAACTTTTCTCTGATATGCAGATGCTTACTTTCAATTCAAGGGGTGGGGTTCACTGGATTAGACAGAGGGGAGTAGGGGAAGGAAGGAGGGACGGGAATGGGAAAGACAGGAGAATGAATCAGACATTACTTTCCTGTGTTCATATATGAATATACAACCAGTGTAACTCCACATTATGTACAACCACAAAAACGGTAAGCTATACTCCATGTATGTATGATTTATCAAATACATTCTATTGTCATGTATAACTAAAAAGAACAAATAAAAAATATTTTTTAAAAATAGGGGGTAAAATTGATTTTTGGTTCAAGCAATCGCCTTTCTTTCACATATAAAGGAATTTTTCATAATCAGGTGTGGTACCACATGCCTATAATCTGAGCTACAGAATTGGAGGCTGAGGCAGAAGGACTCCAAATCAAGGCCAATCTGGACAATTTAGTGAGGCATTGTTTCAAAATAAAAATTTAAAAGTCTGGGGATATGGCTGAGTGGTAAAGCACTTGCCTAGCATATGTGAGGCCCTGGGTTTAACTTTTAGTACCAAAGAAAAAGAAAGAATGATAGATAGATTAGAGTTCTCTTTTCATATTCTTGAAGAGTTGTCAGTAAAGCCGGGGTCAATGGTGCAAGTCTGCCATCCCAGCTTTTCTTAAGGCTGAGGCAGGAGGATTGAAGGTTCAGGGGCTAGCCTCAGCAATTAGTGAGATCCTGTCAACTAAAAAAGGCTGGGAAATAGCTCAGTAGTAAAGGCCCTGGGTCTAATCCCCAGCACTGAAGGAAAAAAAAAAAAAGATTTGTGAATGAAAAGCATCAATTATATTCAAATTATATTCAAAAATTTCTGAATGAATGAGGAAATAAAAGACTCAAGAGAATCCTGTCACTCAAGAAAGAATTATTTTGTAATTTTATCATCATCATCATCCTTATTTTCCTTATGTGCAAATGCACATATTTATATAGCCCAAGAGGCAACATAATTTATATAGTTTTATCATCTATCAAGCAAGGAAAATGATACCACTTCCTGGAAAGCTGTCCTCAATATGAATTTTAAAATGTCATGTGAAGAATATGTCTTGTTGCCTGGCATAAATAAGCACACACAAAATATTACTGTTTTATCAGCTATTGCCATAATTATTTTATGGTCAGGTTAAGTATTATATTAAGTAAAGTGTTAAATGGCAGCAGATCAAAATACACTTAGAACTCAACACTTTATATTATGCTAATTATTTTTTTGTAATTAAAAAAAAAAAAACAGTTGGGCGCAGTGGCATATGCCTATAACCCCAGCTGCTTGGGAGGCTGAGGCAGGAAGGTCGCAAGTTCAAAGCAAGCCTCAGCAATTTACCGAGGCCCTGAGCAACTTAGTGAGGTGCTGTCTCAAAATAATAAATAAAAAGGGCCGCGGATGTGGCTCCGTGTTTGAGTACCCCTGGGTTCAACCCCTGATAACAATAACAAAAACCAGAACATTGATGGGCAGCATTGGAGTAAAATTTATACTGAAAAGATTCTTAAACAAAATTTGCAGTTTTCCATGAATTCATCCATCCATCCAGTCAGTCATGAACTATTTTTTGAATGTCCCCTGAGTGCAAGCTAGGATCAGTGGAATCAAACCAGGCAAGGTGGGCAACTCCAACATAGCAAGAAGTAGTGCACACTAACATGGTCCCATACACAGATGAAGTTTACTTTGATGGAATTAAGTGATCCTGGTTAAAATATAAATTTTCTCATTAATTAGGACTATTCCTTTCTACTCTAGCCACAGAGTATTTTTCCAAAAGTTTTTAGCAAGAAACACAGAGGTCTCTGATGTACTTTTTTCAATTCTATACTTTCTATGCCTAGAGGCTTAAAACAGGGTAGGAAATTCTTCCTTTCATTCTTTTCAATTTGTCTCCAGCCTTCAAGCCTCCAGGACTTTGAAATAAATCAATACTGAATTCATTGATTTAGGCATTACAGCAGAACAAAGGAACATAACAGACTAGGCAAGGAATTAAAACCTTTGGAAATACATTTTCCCCCAGATCATCCACAGTTAACAGTATTCTTGCCAGAGAATTGCCATCACTTTGCTTGCAAACAAGCTAAAAACCATTGCTATGTCTTGAATGGGTCCCCTAGAAAGTTCGGGTGTTGCCAATGATAGTATTAAGAGGTAGGGCTGGGCACAGTGGCGCACGCCTGTAATCCCAGCATCTTGGGAGGCTGAAGCAAGAGGATGAAGAGTTCAAAGCCAGCCTCAGCAACTTAACAAGGGCCTAAACAACTCAGGGAGACTCTGTCTTAAAATGAAAAATTAAAAAGGCTGGCGATGTGGCTCAGTGGTTAAGCACTCCTGGGTTCAATCCCCAGCATAAATAAAAAAGGTGGGTCCCTTAAGAGGTGACTAGGCCACGAGGTTTCCTCTCTCTTAAATGGGCCTTTGTTGGTAGAGGATTAAGCCCAGGGGCACTTAATGACTGAGCTACATCCCAGCTTTTTTTAATCTTCATTTTTAATTTTGAGATAGGGGCTTGCTAAGTTGCTTAGGGCCTCACTGAATTGCTGAAGCTGGGATTAGTCCCTTTTAAAAGAGGCTTCATATGGCATTTGATCAGCTTGCCCTTTGTCCTTCTGCTATGGTCCCCAACAGACTAAGGCTGGACTTCCTAACCTCCAGAACAGTGAGAAATAAAATTCTATTCTTCATGAATTTCTCAGTCTAGAGTATTCTGCTGTAGCAGCACAAAATGGACTGTGACAACTGTCAGTCATCCCTTTCCCAAATGATTTTATACATAGCAAATTGAAATTTCACCAATATCCACTAGTGTTTAAAAAAAAAAAAAAAAAAAAGACACCCATGGGCTAGGGATATAGGTCAGGGGTAAAGCATTTGCCTAGCCGAGCAAGGCCCTAGGTTTAATACCCAACTCCACAAAAACAAAACAATTTTTTTTTTTTTAAAGAAGGTACTGACTAGCTGCGGGGCACAAGGGCACATGCCTGTAATCCCAGTGGCTTGGAAGGCTGAGGCAGGAGAATTATGAGTTCAAAGCCAGCCTCAGCAACTGCAAGGCACTAAGCAACTCAGTGAGACCCTGTCTCTAAATAAAATACAAAATAGGGCTGGGGATGTGGCTCAGTGGTTGAGTGCTCCTGAATTTAATCCCCAGTATAAAAAAAAGAAAAAACCAAGAAGGTACTGACTATAGGTATGGCACACCCCTGTAATTCCAGCTACTTGGGAAACTAAGGCGGGAGGATTCCAAGTTTGAGGTCAGTTTGGGTCAGTTTGGGAAAGATGGCAAGACCCTGTCTGTAAAGTAAGAAAAGGGTTGGGGATGTAGCAAGTGGTAGAGAGTTTACCTAGCCTGCATAATGCCCTGGTTCAATGCCTAGCACTGCATAAAGAAAAAAAATTGTAAAAAAAAAGTGCATAATTTTATAAACTTGTTTTCGCCCTAATCTGTAACAGTTTTCAAGGAATATATATATATATATATATATATATATATATATATATATATATACTCAAGTATATTACAATTAAATAATATCTGAGTGATAAAAAAATATTTAATGGATAATCCTGAACATGCAAAACAAATACTTTTACCTACTTCTGAAAAGCTTACAGCATTTCACACACACACAAATCTTCAGGGGGGGAAAAAGCATACACCTGTGGAATTATGAATAGCAACCAGAAGCCGCTAAGTTTTCTTTTAGCTTCTTGATTCATAAGCAACAGGGAGCTCCAGCTATCTAGAGCTAGCATTTCAGTTGCAGACACAAATCCCAATTCAGACTGGTTAACAATAACTAGAACAGGATAACTGAAATGTAGGGCAGCCTTCAGAATGATTTGATTTGTAGCTCTGTGGTGTCAAAAAAAAAATCTAGTTAGGGAAATTGTCAAAATGTCACACACTTCCCTGTATGTCATATTGTACATGATCCTATGATGATACCTCCTGTCTAAAATTGAGCCTACCAACAGATGGTATGATTTCCAGAAAACCCTCTTAGCCTCAAAAATCTCACTCACTAACCTATCATCTGTTCTGCAGAATATCATCTTCATAAGATCTTATTCAAGAAACTCTGCATGGTGATGTGAGCAAAACATCTGGTACCATTGTACAGTACTAGTGCCAATCCCCCACTGCACAGTAATGGGGCATCAGCAAACCACTGACCTCAATAATTTTTAATTTCCCTGCCCACTAAATGGAGCACAAATGGCCAGGCATGGTGGTGTACACCTGTAATCTCAGTGGCTCTGGAGGCTGAAGCAGGAGGATCACTAGCTCAAAGCCAGCCTCAGCAACTTAGCAAGGCCCTATGCAACTCAATAAAACCCTGTCTCTAAATAAAGTACAGGGATGTGGCTCAGTGGTTGAGTGCCCCTGGGTTCCATCTCCAGTATATATATATATATATAAAAAAGTGGTGGTGGGAGCACAAATAATGTCCCTTGACTTTTTAAAAGAATATCTAACAAAAACCTACCACAAATGTTTTACTGAATGAGGATACCTTAGGAGTCTTCCCTGGATATCAGAGTCGAGCCCACTGGTTTATCTCTGACTATAACTGCTTTTGCCTACAATAGCAGAGTAGAGTAGCAACCACAGAGATGGGATAGCCTAAAATGTTTACTATCTGATCTGGAACCTTCAGAGAAAAAAAGGTATACGAACCCCTGCCCTAGAGGAGGAAATCTTTAATACCGGATCTCAGACTCACAAGAAGTCTGGGATTATTTTGGATTATTGGAGACCACGTATCTTGGGGAAAAGGGAAAGCAACTAAGGAACATCCATATTTTTACTCAAAGGGTGTCAGTCAGGGTCCCAAAGGGAAAAAGCTGGCCCTTTTAACTCAGATAATCTGAAAAGGGTTAGCAACACAGGACTATTTACAAATTGTGAATTTAGGAGGGTCGTAATTAGCTGGAACCAGCACCTAAGGTGATATTGGAGAGGAAGCAGTTTCCAGGAGATGGGAAAAGGGGTTCTTGTAGAGGTAGTGACCCTGAGAAAACTGGGGACTTCTAGTGAAGAGACACAGCCAACTGAAGGAGACCTCCCAGGGGGTGAGGCAGGGCGATAAATACCGGACTTTGCTCTCTGCTTCCTTCCCTTTCAGAGTAACAAGGACGTGGGAACTGTTCCATATCACACGGGCTGCTGGGCTCAGAGAGCAAGGAGGAGAACACTAGAAACTGGGTATGGCAGGACAAACAGAAACCAGATAGTGCAGAGAACAATCTTGGGGGGGTTCAATTGGCAAAAGAAGGTTTCTAGATAGAATGATACACTGGTAGCCATGAACACACCTAGCAGCCAGATCTTCATTTCTAAACAGCATCCTAAAATAAAATGATCGATTGCCTCTTGGAGAAGTGGCTGTCTCTAGGACAGGGACAGGAGAAATACAAAATGAGCCTGGATGATCTTGTTTTGCCAGAGAATAAAGAGGAGATCAAAGAATGAAGTGGAGCCAGGAGCAGTGGTGCACGCCTGTAATTCCAGCAGCTGGGGAGGCTGAGGCAGGAGGATCATGAGTTCAAAGCCAACCTCAGCAAACATGAGGCACTAAGCAACTCAGTGAGACCCTGTCTCTAAATAAAATTCAAAATAGGGCTGGGGATGTGACACAGTGATCCAGTACCCAGGACTCTCCCTCCAAAAAATGAAATGGATATGTTTAAAGAACAGTTTGAAAAAGTGCCCACTGGTAAACTCTGAGACAACTTGGACTAATATTTAACTATTTGTGATAGTAATAGTTACAGATTGATTCTTAGAGTAAATAGGAATACAAGAACACATAATGACAAAACTAAACAATGAATGACTAAATGGGGAAGAATGAAGCTTTTTTAACCTTCTAATGAAAGTCCTAAGTATATTGCTATGAAGTACCTGTTATTTATTTATTTATTTACTTAGTTATGTATTAATCACTGAACACAAAGTACTTACTAATTAATTTTATAGTGGAAAAATTTAGCAAATATCACATTAACCAAGTGATAAATGGAAACATCATCAATAATGAGACAAATCCTGTGCCCCAATGAGATGAAATACGAAAAATACAGCATTACCACTATAGCAACAAACAAACATAAATTTTGAAGAAACATCAGAGTAACCTAAACCTGAGACCATTAAATGATCTTTAGCCTGTACTCTAAAAGTGATAGGTTGATGAGCATGGTGTCATACATCTGTAATTCCAGTGACTCATTAGGATGAGGCAGGAGGATGTCAAATAGGGGGTCAGCCTGAGTAACTTAGCAAGACCCTAAGCGACTTAGTTGGATCTCAAGTTCAAAGCCAGCCTCAGCAACTTAGTGAGGCCCTTAGCAACTTAGGGAGACCCTGTCTCAAAAAATAAAAAGGGCTGGGGATGTGGCTCAGTGGTTAAGTACTTCTGGGTTCACTCCACAGTACCAAATAAATAAATAAATAAATAAATAAATAATGAAAGATCTGGTGATATAGCTCAGTGGTAGAGCACTCCTAGTTTCAATCCCCAATACTGAAAAAAAAAAAAAGACAATATGATACTGGCTTATAAGTAGACCTATTATACTTCAATGGAATACAACCAAGAGTCCAGAAATAGATCCATATGGACCAGGAATGTGGCTCAGTGGTAGAGTGCTTTCCTTGCATGCATAAGGCCCTGAATTTGATCCCAGTCCCCCCAAAATAAATAAATAAATAAAATTAATTATTAAAGAATAACATAAACCCATGAATTTGTGGTTAATTTATTTATTTATTTTTTGGCAAGGATACTAAGTCTGTTCAACAGGGAAAGGATGATATTTTCAATAAATGAGATTAGGACAAGTAGATGTCTACATGCAAAAGAATTAAGTTGGAATCCTACCTCACACCATATATAAAAATTAACTCAAAATGGATCAATGATCTAAATGTAAAAGCTAAAACTATAAAACTCTTAGAAGAAAACAGGGGGCTAAATCTTCATGACATTGGCTCTGGCAATAGCATTAGGAGCAATAGCATTAGGAGCATTAGGAGCACAAAATAAAATTGATTTCATCAAAATTAAAAACTCTGTGCTTCAAAGGACATTATGAAAATGTGTCCTTTCACACAGAGTAGGAGATTTTTGTAAATCATATGTCTTATAAGGAATGTATTTAAATCTTTAATCCAGAATGTATTTTAAAAAAAATCTCCGTGAAAGATCTATAATAAGAAAACCTGAACACAGAAAAGAGTGTTCTACCTTTCTCTGATTACTGAATTAGCTTCATTTCAAAATTTTTGATATGTTTTCATTTTCATTCAGTTTGAAACATTTCCTAAATTCCCTTGTGATCTCTTCTTGAGTTCTTTAGAAAGGTGCTCTTTGATTTTGGGGAATTTTCTTGATAATTTTTTGGTTATTTATTTATTTACTACAATTCTCTAATTGACATGAAGTCGGTCCAGACGTGGAACAGACCAGATTGTGACCAGAGATTTAAGCTAATGTCCTCAATTCAGCCTATAAATCACAGGATGAATCATTTTGTCTCTCTCTGCCAGACTCTGATGTCTCTCTCGTTACTGGGTTGAAACTCAAGAGATGAAGAGAAGGGTGTTTTCAAGAGCTCTTCATGAACTCCAACAAAACTGGCTGCGGGTGCTGGCTGCGGGTGAAGCTCAGTGGTAGAGCCCTTGCCTAGCATGTATGAGGCCCTGGGTTCAATCCCCGGCACCAAATAAAAGGGGAGATGGGAAAGACCTAAAATGCAAATCAGACTTGATATATTTGATCCCCCCCTGTGAGTAAAATTTAAATTTCATTTTAAAACATGAAAATAATGATTTGAATGTTTCAGAACCACTGGAGTTGAAAATTCACACATGGATGAGTTCCATGAATTCACATGCTTAATTGCTCATTAAGATGGTTACCTTGGCAACAGCGACATCAGATGACAGCTTTTACAATTCTGACCTAGAGAGAACCTTCTTAAAGTAACTCAACAGCATTAAGCAAAACATTAAGTAAAAAATGATGTCTTTACAAGCTACTAAAATTTTTATATATCAAATAAAAATTTCCTATCAAGTATAAAATTCTCAGAACTGTAGACATTAAATGCAGAAAGTATAATTATTCTTTATTACAGTTGAATGGGCTTCTCTTATAAACTGTGGTATAATTTCCAATTTTTTGATCTGACCATTTCTGAAAAACAGAAAAAAAATGATACTGGTAATATCTATATGTGCAATTTAACCTTTTATAGGTATGCTGTCAATAAAACGTTCCACTTCAATAAACATTTATTTTATCTATTATGCTGTTAGGTTTTTGATTTGGGTGGTTTTTTTGTTTGTTTGTTTGGTTGGTTGGTTGGTTTTTTTGGTATCAGGGATTGAACCCAGGGACACTCCATCACTGAGATATATCTCCAGCCCTATTTTGTATTTTTTTTTTTTTAGAGACAGGGTTTCACTGAGTTGCTTAGCACCTCACTTTTGCTAAGACTGGCTTTGAACTCATGATCCTCCTGCCTCAGCCTCCAGAGCCACTGGGATTATAGGCCTGTGTCACTGCACCCAGCTGCTATTAGGTTTTGAGACAGAAAATTGAGTAAAACAGCATAACAACTTGAGAAGTTAGGAATAATTCATGTATTAATTCAACAAATACTATAGAGCACCTGTATTGTGCCAGACAAAAATCCCTGTGCCTATTGAAGTTAACACCCTAATAGGAAAAAAAAAAAACAACAACAACAACAATAACCAAGTAAAGAAATCGCATACTGGGATGGGGATGTGGCTCAAGTGGTAGCGCGCTCGCCTGGCATGCGTGCGGCCTGGGTTCGATCCTCAGCACCACATACAAACAAAGATGTTGTGTCCGCTGATAACTAAAAAATAAATATTAAAATTCTCTCTCTCTCTCTCTCTGTCTCTCTCTTTAAAAAAAAATTAAAAAAAAAAAAAAAAGAAATCACATACTTGCTGGGCATGATGGCACACTCCTAGAATCTCTGCAACTCAGGAGGCTGAGGCAGGAGAATTGCAAATTTGAGGCCAGCCTCAGCAATTTAGCAGGATCCTATCTCAAAATGAAAAATTTTAAAAATTAAATTAAATTAAAAAGGGGGGCTGGGGATGTGGTCCAGTGGTTAAGTGCTACTGAGTGCAAGTCCCAGTATCAAAAAAAAAAAATAAAATAAAAATAAAACAAAATACTTACCAGATTGTAAAAAGTGTTACTGAGAAAAATTAAGTGGAAGGACAATAAAGAGAGAGAGAGAGAGAGAGAGAGAGAGAGAGAGAGAGAGAGAGTGTGTGTGTGTGTGTTGGGGGTGGGACAATAGGAAAACTTCAATGTATTTAGAACTAGTGAGCTAGAATCCCCTTAAGTGCCCCCAGTTTGTTGGCAGTTTTGGATGGGAGGTCTGTCTGAAGTGTGCCGTCTCCCTCCCGGGGATGTTGTTGACCCTAGCCACGTCAGAGCGACAGAGCGTCTTCACATCCTGCTGGATCTGTCCTGCACAACCCTGGTGAGCACCAGTGTTGGGACCTGCATCTTCTGTCTGAGTCTCTGAGAGTCAGGGAACCTGAGGATGGCACAGGAGTGAAGCCTTTTCCTCCAGGGAGCATGTGTCTGAAGGTGTGTGGACTCTCCACACTCAGTGTCCTGGGCCACTGTAAGGGGGAAGATGTAGGATCTTTTTCCTGTTTTAGCTATGGCTGTCTTTCTGCATGGTCTTTCAGCTTATAAAGACTTCCCTTTTTCTTCAGCTTGGGGAAGAATGCCTCTCCTTTTTGAAGCGTCTTAGAAAGGACAGATGTCATTTCAAATCAGGTAGTCCAGGAAGACTTCCACGTAATGTACTATTTAAGCAAGGGCTTGAAGGAAGTGAGAAAGGGAGGCAGCCAGATCTGTAGAAGTAATTGCAAAGGCCCTGGGGTAGAAATGTGTGTAGTGTATTAGAGGTAGGTGATGCTAACAAAAAACACACCTATGGTAAACAGTAACTGTGGTAAATAAAATACTTGCAAGATAGAAGCATTTAAATTTCACATCATATAAATAACCTGTAAAAATTACTTTTACTATAAAGACTTCTACTGCATTTATAAATAGTGGCTACCTAACAGTAAAATAGTAAGGTAGACATGTTTATGTCCAGTTTATGCATCTTTTTTTTTTTTAAGAGAGAGTGAGAGAGGAGAGAGAGAGAGAGAGAGAATTTTTAATATTTATTTTTTAGTTCTCGGCGGACACAACATCTTTGTTGGTGTGTGGTGCTGAGGATCGAACCCGGGCCACACGCATGCCAGGCGAGCGCGCTACCGCTTGAGCCACATCCCCAGCCCAGTTTATGCATCTTAAAGCAGAGAGAGAAGACAATTAGGAAGAAAAGTTGCTGGCACAGTGGCCCATGCCAATAATCCCAGCAGCTCTGGAAGCTGAGGCAGGAAGATCAAAAGTTCGAAGGCAGCTTCAGCAATGGCGAGGCGCTAAGCAACTCATTGAGACCCTGTCTCTAAATAAAATACAAAATAGGGCTGGGGGTGTGGCTCAGTGGTCGAGTGACCCTGTGTTCAATCCCTGGTATCCCCCCACCTCATCCCACCTCCCACACCAAAATAGAAGAAGAAAAGTTAAGCAACATGAATCAGAAAATGGTCATAGAAGCCTGAGTAAAAAATCCAGCGTTGCATTGAACAAGTTCCTGAATTTCTCTTTGCCTCTATTTCAACTTTAAAACGAAGATAATAGAAACTCTGGTGCAGGAGAGTGACAGGATTAAACAGGAGAATACATACAGAAGAGTGCCTGTGAAACTTAATGTGTGTGCAAATCTCATTTAATACAGGATCCAGGATGGGAGTCAGTGGCTCTGGGTGGTGTGGAAGTTCTGCAGGTCCAACAAGTTCCGGCATTGCTAGTCCTTAGGTCACATTTCCAAGTCAAATTGTGAAACTTCTAGAGCAGCGCCTGGCACACTGTGCTGAATAGATTGAACTGTCATTATACTTCCATGCAGTTGGGCTGGCAGGGAACTTGGATAAAACAGTCAATAATTTACCCTCCTTCTCTATCAGATATTTCCTGACAATACTGCATCCCTGAAGAGAATTCTACTGGGGCTGGGGATATGGCTCAGTTGGTAGAGTGCTTGCCTTGAATGCAGCAAGGCCCTGAATTCAATCCTTAGCACCAAAAAAAAAAAAAAAAAAAAAAAAAAAAAAAAAAAAAAAAGAAAGAAAGAAAGAAAGAAAGAAAGAAAGAAAGAAAAAGAAAAAAGAATTGTACTGCATGGCATTCTGAGTTCAGGTGATAAATATGTGGATAGCATCATTTTCACTTTCATAAGCTCTCAATAGCAATCTTGGATTAATGTTTTTAAACTACATCAAAGTACCTAATACCCTGTGCATAGGAGGCATTTGATAAATAGTTATTGGATAAAAGAATGTCCAGTCTGTCTAAAGAAATCATCCAGGGTTGAACAGTGCTGGTGGAGTTCGGCTTTATTTTCATACAGTGGCACATGTGCCAAATCACTATTCCCAGAATGTGGCAACTGTCCTCCAAAATTCAAAGTATGTCATTCTAGCTTAATTGCGTTCGAGTGATGCAAGGCAGACTCTAACCCAACTATAGTACTTCCTTCTTCGTTCAGCCCAGACTTCACATGCTAGCAGTGCCCTCTACTGCTCAGGAGCTGCTCTGCACAGCAAAGTGGAACACCTGGACCTGCAAAAAATCAGAATCCACACAACCAGATTCACTTACCACACAAAAGTAGTTTGTGTGTCTTTAAGGGAGAGAGGGTGGAAGTCAGATAGATGTTCATGCTGGTAAGGTCAGCTGCTGGGCAGCTCTACAAGAAGCCAACCAGGATCCCTGCAGAGGAGAGAAATCTGGTTGCTGTTGACAGGTGCCCTTTCCTTCTCCGACAAGTACTGACCTTCAAACTTCCCTTTAGCCCTTGGCAGTTGCCTGTGTCTGAAATCCCAGTGGTTCAGGAGGCTGAGTGCGGGAGGATCGGAGAATCCCAAGTTCAAAGGCAGCCTAAGCTACTTAGTGAGACTCTATTTCAAAATAAAAAGGGCTGGAAATGGCTCAGTAGATGACCACCACTGGGTTCAATCTCCAGTACAAAAAAAAAACAAACATCAATAACAAAACCCGCTCCCTTTCTCTGCCTCAAACATTTTGCTGCTGAATAATATTCTGCCATCCTCTTTTATCCTCCTCCTACTCTAAGTGACTTGCATGTGAGCCCTTTCCACCTGCTGCTCATTACACCCGCCAAATTAAATTAGATAAATTTGGAAAAACAAGACCTCTATACTATAGGGATACTGCCACATCAATGATCATAGCAGCACAATTCACAATAGCTAGACTGTGGAACCAACCTAGATGCCCTTCAATAGATGAATGGATAAAAAAAAAGTGGCATCTATACACAATGGAGTACTACGCGGGAATAAAAAATGACAAAATCATAGAATTTGCAGGGAAATGGATGGCATTAGAGCAGATTATGCTAAGCGAAGCTAGCCAATCCTTAAAAAAACAAATGCCAAATGTCTTCTTTGATATAAAGAGAGCAACTAAGAACAGAACAGGGAGGAAGAGCATGAGGAAAAGATTAACATTAAACAAAGATGAGTGGGGGGAGAGAAAGGGAGAGAGAAGGGAAAGCATATGGAAATGGTAGGAGACCCTCAATGTTACACAAAATTACATAGAAGAGGATGTGAGAGGAAAGGGGGGGAAACAAGGGAGAGAATTGAACAACAGCAGATGAGGTAGAGAGGGAAGATGGGAGGGGAGGGGAGGGGGGATAGTAGGGGATAGGAAAGGTAGCAGAATACAACAGTCACTAATATGGCATTATGTAAAAATGTGAGTATGTAACCGATGTGATTCTGCAATTTGTATTTGGGGTAAAAAAGGGAGTTCATAACCCAATTGAGTCAAATGTATGAAAGATGATATGTCATGAGCTTTGTAATGCTTTGAACAACCAATAAAAAAAAAAAAAAACACAAGACCTCTAATTAAATCTCCTTGCTGCTAAACCTCTTTTCACTGTGATGGGGGGGGGGTTTACTGGGTATTAAACTCAAGGGTGCTGAAACACTAAACTACATCTCCAGTCCTTTTTATTTTTTGAGACAGAGTGTCTCTAAATTGTTGAGGCTGGGGCTGGGGATGTGGCTCAAGCGGTAGCGCGCTCACCTGGCGTGCGTGCGGCCTGGGTTAGATCCTTAGCACCACATACAAACAAAGATGTTGTGTCCGCCGAGAACTAAAAAATAAATATTAATAAATAAATAAATAAATAAATGAATAAATTGTTGAGGCTGGCCTTGAACTTGTGATCCTCCTGCCTCAGCCTCCTGAGTCGCTGGGATTACAGGTGTTCACCACAGTGCCCTGCTCCCCTTAACTTTGTTTTCCTTCCTTCCTACCTACCTACCTTCCTTCCTTCCTTCCTTTCTTCCTTTTTTTTTTTAATATAGAATGCCTCTTTACCTTTGAATTTCAGATAAATCACTGATTTTTTTTGTATATGTATGTTCAAAATAGACTTAATTAGATTAAAAATTTGTTGTTCATCTGAAATTTAAATTTATTTGGGTGATGTTTATTTGCTAAATCTGACAAGCCTATGACACCAGGTCAAGGTGATAATTGGGGCTCATCTGGGGACGTTTGTGGACACCTGAGTCCTTCAACAGCAGGGTCAGAGGCACTTACTGAACTGTGTCTTGGCTCTATTGCTATCAACATCTTGTACACAGATTTTTGTGTTGACATAAACTTTCAAATCCATTCACGAATGCCTGCAAGTACAATTGCCAACCTGTATGGTAAGTCTGCATTTAACTTTGTAAGAATTCACCAAATTGCCTTCCAAAGTGACTATACCATTTTTTTTTTCTCCACCAGTAATGAAAGAAAATTCCTGTTGTTTCACATTCTAGCCAGAATTTTTTTTGGATTTTATCCATTCTTGTAGGTATATTGTAGCACCTCATAGTTAAATTAATTTGCATTTCCCTGATGAAAAATGATGCCGAACATTGTTTCATATGCTCATCGAAATGTCTGTTCAGGCATTTTACTCATTTTTAAATTGGGTTGTTTGTTTTCCTACTGCTGATATTTTATTTTATTTTTGTGAGAAGAATGTTTCTTCTTTTTTTTTTTATTGTTGGTCGTTCAAAACATTACATAGTTCTTAATACATCATATTTCACAGTTTGATTCAAGTGGGTTATGAACTCCCAATTTTACCCCGTATACAGATTGCAGTATCACATCAGTTACCCTTCCATTGATTGACAAATTGCCTTTCTAGTGTCTGATGCATTCTGCTGTCTGTCCTATTCTCTACTATCCCCCCTCCCCTCCCCTCCCCTCCCCTTTTCTCTCTCTACCCCTTCTACTGTAAATCATTTCTTCGATTTGTATTATCTTGTCTTACCCCTCCTTCTTTCTTCCTTTTTTGTACCAGGGATTGAACCCAGGGGCTCTTAATCACTGAGCTACATCCTCAACCCTTTTTATTTTGAGACAGGGTCTTGCTAAATTGCTTAGGACCTTGCTAAGTTGCGGAGGCTGGCTTTGAACTTAAGATCCTCTTGCCTCAGCCTCCCTACTCACTGGGATTACAGGTCTGAGCCATTTCACCCTGTTTACTTTTCCTTTTCAATGTTTTGTATAGTATAGTTACAAAGTCGCACAACAATTACCACAAGCTAATTTTGAAACTTTTCATCATCCCCAAAAGAATATGTATCCAAGAGTACTCTCCTAATTTTTCCATATCTCATCCTTATCCCTAGGTAACTATCAGTCTACTTGATGATAAATTTGACTATTATAAACATTTCATATAAATGTGAACTTTTGTGAAGGGTTTGTCTCACTAACAGTATTTTCAAGGTGTAACATTTATCAGTACTTCATTCTTTCCATTGCTGAATAATATTCTGCCATGCAAATGCACTGTATCTTATTTATCCACCCATCAGTTGATGGACATTGGGTTGTTTCTACTTTGGGGCTATTATAATTAGTGCTCATATGAATACCCATAATAGTAGGATTTGTGTGTGTGTGTGTGTGTGTGTGTGTGTGTGTCTCACTGGGGACTAAAATCAGGACCTTGTACCTGTTAGACAAGTGCTCTACCACTGAATCACCACCCTAGCCCCACATACGAGTTTTTGAGTAGACCTGTGTTTCTCTGAGGGAGATACCTGGGAGTGGAGTTACTAAGAGAACTTCAACACCTTCTCCCATTTAGGAATACAGAATGACTAATAAGGGGTTAAAAAATATATTAATCAATTTATTTATTTATTATTTCTAGAAATACCTGACAGTAGAGTGTATGTTGACATATTATACATACGTAGAATATTCTAAGTATAACTTGTTCCAATTAGGATCTCATTATTGTGGTTGTAAATGATGTGGAATTTTATGGGTTGTGTATTTATATATAAGGATAGAAAACATATGTCCAATTCTTTCTACTGTCTTTCCTATTCCTGTTCCCACTCCTTTCCTTCCCTTCATTTCCCTTTGTCTAATACAATGAACTTTTAATCTTCAAGGGGTAAAATATTGTTACCTTGATGTCTGATAGCTAGAGTGTTACACGGGATTACGGTAAAGAGATTTCTCAACTAAAAAGAATGCATTTTACTTTGTGATAGTCATACCTCAATGAAACTGACTTTATGTTGGGGGGTGAAATAGGCCAAATTATATTGTTACATTGTGTGCATGTATGAATATGTAACAACAAATCCCTTTGGGATGTACAACTACAATGCACTAATAAAAATGTGGAAGAAAGGAAACTGACTAAGCAAAAATAAGAGGAAGAGATTTCTAATAAATGATTCAGTCTTGATTCTTCAAGACCAAGGTCAGGTCTTGACTCAGAAAAATTGTTCCTTTATATTATCTTCCCCTTGAGACTCTCTGATCTCTTCTTTCTTGACAGCCCTAAACTTGTCCACCAGCATACGTGTTTCACATTCCTTTGAAGCATATTTTTTCTGACCCACTGTTTAGAATCACTCCCACTTGGCATTTTATGATTTCAAAGCCTTCCTAGAAGCTGTGGTCATCTGTATTAAGTAACTGGTAATGCTTAGGTTTTTTGTTGTTGTTGTTGTTGTTTTGTTTTGTTTTGTTTTAAAAAGCCACAATATCCAACCAGTGAAATAATCAAGTATTTCTTGAACATTTACTCCCCACAGCAAATAGAGGACAACCAAAGAGATATGGCAGAGTTCCTCTCCTGGAAGTGTTTATTATTCAGTTGGGAGGAAAAATAAGTTTACAACTGAAATTATCATGTTGGTTGGGAGTATAGTTCAGTGACAGAGCTCTTGCCCAGCCTGTTCAATCTCCAGGACCACACACACAGTCAGACATGCACGCACACACACATCATACAAAGCTCCAAATGTCTTCATCAACATGTTGTCCACAGAGCAGTGACAGCCAAAGTCAGACAAACACAGACTATGACAATACCAGTATGCACACTGGTACAAACAAAGGAGCCTGTGGGGGACAGCCCCGGGCCTGGGACATCTGGTGCCCCAATCTCTCTGATGTGGTTCGCTGTCCCTCTCACCTGCAGCCCCTGGGGATACACCAATGTGGCAGCATATTTGTGGATCTCTAGCCACAGGATAAATTCCAAACTTTTTGCGTGGCACTCAAGAAACTGGCCTTCATCTACTTTTCCAGCCTTTTCCCCCTTGAGCCTTCAAGTGGGAACACTGGGTAGGAGGATGAAGGAAGTAAAGCAGGCCCCGGAGAGTGTGTAGTGCAATGCTACCACGTCACCAGACCGCCTGCTTTTTATCCATTACCTGTTACTTCAGTACTTAGTATTTGTGTACTTTCTCAGCATCTTGAAACAAAAACATTATCTTGAAGGAGTAGCATCAATTCAGACTATTCTGAACTGAATCCCAATCTGTAAAGACGACATCCTGATTGAACCCATAAAGACTGGAGCAGGGTACAAATTAACAGCCCCCTCTGTCTGCTCTGAAATAGCCAGACACAAAGAGCAAGAGGAGAAGGAAGAGAGGAGGTGGAGAGGAAGGAAAGAAGGGGGACAAGGGAGAGAAAAGGGAGTCGAGGGAAGCCAGAAGTCAAAGGAGTCATCAAGCCAGGGCTGAGCTGGTGTAGTGGTACACACTTGGAATCCCGGTGACTCTGGAGGCTGAGGCAGGAGGATCGCAAGTTCAAGTCCAGCTTGGACAATTTAGTGAGAACCTGTCTCAAAACGAAACAAAAACAAATCATATATTTGGGGATGCAGCTCAGTGGTAGAGCACCCCTGCGTTCAATCCCCAGTACCCTGCCACACATCTACACACAAAAAAACAAAGACAGATTATATTCTCCTCATATTTTACTGCAGCATGATAAATCACATTTCTGTTGCTGGTAGAATAACACCTCATATGATTTTGCATTTTAATGTCATTTAAAGAAGACATAATATTGTATTTCTGCTTCACTACGGTTTCTAACAACAATTTGTGTTTTTAATACTGTTTCCAAAGCATGCCTAGAAAGCTGTTGAGATTGCAGCACCCCAGGGCCAGAGGCTGCCACCCCAAATCCTAGCATCATTTGTGGTCCATAGTTTTTCTTTTCCCCCAACATGGCTGAAAGGTATTAACTCAACAAGGAAATTATGGACTTCAAAAAATAAAGAAAGCTAAAGCTAGGGGTGATGGTATTCACCTGTAGTCCCAGCTACTCAGGAGGCTGAGGCAGGAGGATCACTTGAGCCCCGGAGTCCAAGGCCAACCTAAGAAATATAGTCAGACCCTGTCTCTAAAAATACATAAATAGAGCTAGGGGTGTAGCTCAGTGGTAAAGCATTTCCCTAACATGCAGAAAGCCCTGGATTCAATCCCAAGCATTAATAATAATAATAATAATAATAATAATAATAAATAATAATAATAATAATAATGGAGAAAGTGAATATGGAGGCTCAAGAAAGGAAGCAATATTCCCTTCGTAATTGCTCCTATGTTTACTAAGGGCCATGCAACGTGGCAGGACCAGCAACCTACATAGAAGAGGAGACTGTAACAAACAAACTCAGTGTTGGGGAGTATGGAGATGGACCTGGTAAGACATTTAGCTGGGGAAAAGTGGTATCAAGAACTTGACCCCTCACCTTTGTACTTTATTAAACTTTGTTGCAGGTGGGGAAATGAGCATGGCAGGAAACCATGGATGAGACTACTCCAGGGGCTTCCGCACTTACACTGTGGGGTTAGTCATGGGATGGGGGTTCTGGGTCCACAGCCATCAGTGGCCCTTGTGCTCCTCCTGCTGCCCTGGACATGCCACCACATTGGAACTGGCCCATGTGGCATGTAAGACCCTAAGGATCATCCCACTCCCCATCTCAAGGAAGCCTTGCCTTGCTTTGCACTAGCTGTGGGGGCTGCAGCTCAGCCTGGGCATCATCTCCCTTCTTGAGAGATTTCAGCAGCCACATGTAACCTCTGGCTTCACTGGTGATGGTGGGAGCAGCAGGAATCTGGAGGAAATCTAGTGTGAGGGGCGTGGACTCTTTCAGCTCCAGTTCTGGCTTCAACAGAGGTGAGAGAATTTAGACCCAGGCCTTTGGATCCATGTATGCATCCGGGTCACTCAGGTTCAGAGCAGAGGGGAGGTCTCTGAGCAAGGGGGAGGAAGCCCACTAAGTGAAGATGCCACACCATGTGGAATAACATCATTTGAACCCCAAGTAGGTAACAAAAGATGTATGTGTGTCATATACGTAAGCCTAAAATGTGACATATCCATTAATATGACAAATATAACCAGTGTAATGCTATATAGGTACAGGACACTATGAATGAATCTAATAAAGGCTACATTCTGGAAGCAGCATTTACATTTAATCACAGGAAACCTGAAGCCCAGATATAAACCAATCACAAAAGTTAAACAGAGCCTACATTTTCAGATTCCTTGTCCCCCAATGGGTTGGTTGTCTACCAAGGAACAATTCTCAAGACTTTGACACTCTTTCATCAGAGCTTCGTTTATGTGTGGATTCATATCACTGCAAACTTACTGAGAAAATGAAAGCTGTATTTTCCAGAACTGCTTTCAGAGACATAACAGGAAGTGCTGGAAGAATTCTGTGACCAGCTGCTTGGGGTGCTGGGGTTAGGGGGTACCCTCATGGGGCAGGGTTTATCTGTAACAACAGATCATCACCAAGCGGCATGTGAAAAGTGCCCCTAGATTCCAAGGCTGTATTTGCCTGGTAGGAGAATGAAAGACTGCCTTCAAAGGAGAGTCTAGGGCTGGAGTTATCCCTCAGGGACGAAGACTTGCCCATAGCATGAGGGAGGCCCTGTGGGCCCAGGGTGTGAACCTATTTTGGAGGCTGAGGTAGAAGCACCACTTGAGTCCAGGAGTTAGAGATCAGCTTGGGCAGTAAAGTGAGACCCTGGCCCCCCAAAAAACAAATACAAGTGCTCACTTAGGTAGCACCTATAATTGGAAAGATACAGAGTTAGACCCCTGTGCAAGAATGACGGGCAAATTCTTAATCATTCCATATAAAAACAAATCAAAACCAAAAAATAGACTGGTTCCTGTCCCCAGGGAAACTCTTTCTCAGTCCTTCCTCAATACTCAGAGACAAGGTCTCTCTAAATTGCTCAGGTTGGCTTAGAATTTGTGATCTTCCTGCCTCTGCCTCTCAAGTGGCTGAGATTACCGATGCTCGCCACGTTGCCCAGCTCGGGGTCGTTATTTGAGGGGTATCAGGCCTCCTACCCGCCGTCCTCCACCCCTGCCAATGTGGAGTGACATCCAAATCTTGGGTTCCATCCGCCAAGAACTGTCTTCCTCATTTTTCCGCGATGTGGACGCTACGTCGCCCCCTGCTGGCACTCCGCGGAAGGCCAAGTCTGCACAATCTGAAGCTTCTGTCTCCCGAGCAGCCTCGGCCCCGCGCGTCGGCCTCTCGCTGAAGCCAGTCTTTGCGCTTGACAGCGCTCTATTCTGGGTTCTACCCAGAGCCCCAGAATTGAGAATCAAGGACTTCTGAGAGTTCCCAGCCATTGTTTTTTGCATAGATCTACAGTGAGATCAATGAGATGTGTGTTTCCATCTGTTTCTCTTCCCTTTTTTCCTCCATCCTTTTTTTTTTTCAGGGTGGGAGCTAATGTCAATGGCACTGCTGTAGCAGAAAACAGAAGGGAAGGATGGAGAGCGGGGGCGGAGCAATTGGACATGGAAAATCCAAGAATCCCTTCCAAGGAACATGCTTGCCCAAAGGAAGAGGAGCAGGTGTACGGAAAAAGGATATATTCCATGAGGATTAAATACACATTCTCTGTATATACAGAATTTTCTTGTGACTCTACATCCTTTCCAATAAACTTTAAAACACTTTGCAGGGCGTAGAATATATGTATTTAATTTTGGTGCCGGGGATCAAACCCAGAGCTTAAGGCATGCTAAGCACGCACTTTATCACTGAGCGATGCACCCAGTCCCAGATTTGATTTCTGAAAAGTGTTCCTTCAGTTTGAATATTCATATGCAAAAATTACTATTCTTACTTTTGTGATTATCTTTTCCCAAAAACTTCTTCTCTTTCTCCACTACATTTTTTTTCATTTCCCATGTTCCTGAAACTACTGTAATTTTCTCTCTTTCTTTAAAAGTATCACTATCTTTTGGAACCTGAAATTGTTCACATATATATTTTGATTTTTTTTTCAGTTTCTCCTTCATTTAGCTGTGCTATATATTTGCATTTGGCACCTCTCATCTTTATTTATAATTCATTATCCCAATCCCTTTGTCAGCTCTGCTTATCGTTGAATATCCACCAAAGATGTTGCTAATTATGAGACTGAGACACCCTGATTGAAGAGAAAGTAATGTGCTCTTTCTCCAAATCTGCATAGATGAAGAGCATCCTGTTTAAGCTCCCTGGTCACCTTTTTCCCTGTTACAAAACATTGTAACCTTTAGCCGGACTTATGAAGATGACTCATTGTTATCTAACTTCTGCCCACCTCATACCCAAACTTCATTATCCAAATTATTTTAACTGGATTTTTTGTTCTGGGTCCCTTACTCTTTTCAGCTTTGAAATCAAGATGCCTAGCCTACTTTTTGTACCATTTTAAAAGTATTTGATTATCTCCCTCGTTCTCTTGAGTCATAGTCGTCTGATTTCACCCCTGTTTGTGTTACCTTATAATTTATGATAATCAGAAAAAGGACCACATACATATGTCCATTCCTCATATGCTGGGGACAACTATTTGCCTGATCTAAAATTATCATCACTTCAGTAGAAATACATTTGAAAAGCCACAGTGAACTGCAAAAGGGAAGACAACATTTTAAAAATATGCTTTCTCCATAGAAATTCAGATGGTAATGTATCGACAGATGGAGAGCCAAGGGCGACGGTTAGAGGAGAATTATTCAAAACCACCGCTGTGCAAAGGGTTGGCACATAAACTGCAGCTTTTCACATTGGGGATTTGAACAATGAACAATTTTTACAGACTATTGTATTTTGGTGTCTCTAATTAAGAGCTAATTAAATGCTTATTTCATTGCACATCGAATTTTTTCAAATGTTTCAGAATTTCCCCAAATGCATATTGCTGCTTAGACTGGATAAACCTAAGCACCAACTCAGTTATATACACATATATTCCTATGCTTTATATATATCAAAACTTAGGATGAAAAGATGATTTTTTAAAAATCAAAGTGTAGAACTGAAAATACACAAATTTTGTAGATATGTGGATATACAGAGGCTGCAGAAGAGATACCAAATGTCAATATCAAATATCAATCTTCCCATATACCATAATAATCATATTTCTAGCAATGTCAGTGAATGTTATTATTTTATCTATTTATTTTTATTTGTTAATTTTTTTTTTTTTTTGGTGGTACTGGGGATATAATTCAGGGCCTAGGTAAGTGCTCTACCACTGAATTAGGCCCTCAGCCCTTATTGTTTTTATCAAAAGTGGTGTGTGTGAAACCAGGTATAGTAGTGCACGCTTGTATTCCCAGCAATTTAGGAGGCTGAGGCAGAAGGATCACTAGTTGGAGGCTAGTTTCAGCAAATAGTGAGACCCTATCTCAAAACAACAACAACAAAGAGATAATAATAATGTAAAGGGCTGGGGATGTTTCTCGGTGGTAAATCGTCCCTGTGTTCAATCCCTACACACTTTAAAATCCCCATACACTCTAAAATTCCAAAATCAATCAAAATCAGTGAGCAATATAATAGGACTTTTGAATAATGATGAAAGGAACAAGCCAGCGTTGTGGCACAGGCCTGTAATCTCAGCTACACAGGAAGCTGAGACAGAAGGATTGCAAGTTCAGGGCCAGCCTCAGCAATGTGGTGAGGCCCTAAGTAACTTAGCGAGATCCTATCTCTAAGTAAAATGTAAAACGGGCCTGGGGATGGCTGGGGTTGTAATGCAGTGGTAGAGTGCTTGCCTACCACATGTGAGGCTCAGGGTTCCATCCTCAGCACCACGTAAAAATAAATAAACAAGAGCTGGAGTTGTGGTTCAGTGATAGAGCTGCTTGCCTAGCATGTGTGAGGCACTGGGTTTGATTCTCAGCACTGCATATAAATAAACAAAGTGAAGGTCCATTGACAACTAAAAAATATTTAAAAAAAATAAAGGTATTGTGTCCATCAACACCTAAGAAAAAGGGGGGTAGGAATGAGGATGTGGCTCAGTGGCTGAGCACCCCTGGACTCAATTCCCAGTACCACAAACACAAAAAAAGGAAGGGCTAGGGATGTAGCTCAGTGGTAAAGCATCCCTGGGTTAAACCCCCAATACTAAAAATGAATAAATACATAAAATGAAAACAACAACAACAAAAATAATGAATGTGCTAAAGCAAGCTAGCCTATGTCCCAGGTCCCCGCCACCCTTACCTCTTATCCCTGGAGGTATACCTTTCACTCTGTCTCACTGAGTTACACTGCTTGCATTTTTCTATACTTGACAGATCTCCATGATTTTCCTCAAACTGTTCCCTCTGTTCAAAATTCAAAAACAGTGCTTGCCTTCCTCCAAACTTGGCATGCCTCCACGACGTCCCTCAAACTGTTCTTTCCCAAATCTTGTTCACCTGGCCTACTTATCCTCCAGTTTTGAACCGTGACAGACGTAGTACTGCCTGCCACCAAGAAAGTTGGCCACAAAATGCTGGCTGAATAAATGAAAGATCTCAGGGGAAGACTATCACCCTTGTCCTAACAAAACATCTGTGGATTGAAACATTGAGACAAAAAGGTGCCAATTTACTTAGAGATCTACATTAAAAGAGCGATTGTAACAAAATGACAGGAAAAGGCCAACGATATAGTCATTCAGGAACATTCTGAGTGTTGGGACAGTCAGGGACGTTTACAAGAAAGTGTTCATAGATGTCAGGAGATCTAATGCCTAAATGTCTTAATTAATACAAATGCCTACTCTTATCTGATGCAAAATCCAGTGATAAAGAAATTATGTAAAAATAGAAGGGAACTTTCTGTCTGGGTGTTGAGGATTTATAACATCAGAGAAGGGGAAATCATGCAAAAGCACAATCCACCAAGTTTTGAACAGGAAAGATCTTATCAGGCGAGCCTCATGTTTAGTTGGGCTGTAATTCTATCTTGCCTTAGAACCATTTTTGGATCTGTTTCCTCAAGGATAACAGTATGACACAAACAGAAAACCAGCATGGTTTAAGGAAGGCTAAGAGAGTCTATGTAATTCGTTAAAAAAAAAAAATTAAAAAGAAAGATAAAAACCACCCTAGAGTCTGCACTGGTCATTTATGTTTTGCTTCTTTCTTTCTTTCTTTGTTTCTTTCTTTGTTTCTTTCTTTGTTTCTTTCTTTGTTTCTTTCTTTCTTTCTTTCTTTCTTTTTTCCTTCCTTCCTTCCTTCCTTCCTTCCTTCCTTCTTTCTTTCTTTCTTTCTTTCTTTCTTTCTTTCTTTCTTTCTTTCTTTCTTTCTTTCTCTCTCTCTCTTTCTTTCTTTCTTTTACTAGGGATTAAACCCAGGGATGCTTTACCACGGAATCACATCCTCAGCCCTTTTTACTTTTTATTTTGAGACAGGGTTTCTGCTAAGTTGCTTAGGGCCTTGCTAAATTGCCAAGGCTGTCCTCAAATTTCCAATCCTCCTGCCTCAGCCTCCTGAGCACTAAATTACCAGGCATGCATCACCACAACCAGCTTATTTTATGGTCTCCTATAGGCAATATCTTCAAGATTCTTATAGTTATTTTCAAATCAATAAAAGCACATTAAATAGTGTCTTGCTTTTTGGAAGAAAAGCAGCCCATAGAGGAGCAGCCCATAGCAAGTGGAAGTTGGGAGGACAGAGAGCATCAGTGGGGTCTGCACTGGTCAATGCCGTCTGAAAGGCAACCGTGCAATCCAGAGCTTTGTATTACGGTCATGATGGGCGAAAGGTGTGACTTATCCAGTTGAGGGGGAGAAATAAAGAATGTCCATGTACTTTTGCCCTTTTCAATGCTTTATTCACTCAATACAATTTCACTCCATAGATTCTTTTTCTTTTTAATATCTTTATTTTGTTTTTATGTGGTGCTAAGAATCAAATCCAGTGCCTCATGCTTGCTAGGCAAGCGTGCTACCGCTTGAGCCACATCCCCAGCCCGCTCCATAGATTGATAACCAAGAAAATGACAATCCTTAATGCTAGGCACTGTAATAGATATAATCAATTCACAGCAAACAATTCTGGATTAATTCTAAGCACTGCAAACACACTTCATCATGACAGGCTCATAACAGACATTCTCTCTCTGCTTGCTAAGCTCAAGTGTCAGATCAAAAGTCTCAAGCCTTAGGCTCTAAGTCCAGCAGATGCATACTCGGTCAGATCAGCAACCAAGGCAGGTCTCTCCTGGGGTGGAGTTGACGGCCGGCTGAGGAGAGGGTCCTAGGGAGAAGTTGCAGCTCTCACCAGGGCTAAGATGTGGCTGTAGAGTTTGAGAGTGGTGAGGAAGATGCAGAGGATCAGGCAAAAGATGAGAAGAGTTGGGATGTCAGTCCAGGTCCTCATCAGGCTCTCTGGCATGAGGGCATCAGTGTGGGCTGGCTGAATGTCTGTTCATTTGCTCCATTTGGGGGCTTCTGACCGCCCTTTCAATCCCTATCAGCTGCCACCGGGTTTCTCAGGGATGTCATTTGCCCTGGGGTTAAAGCATCTGGTCTGGTGGTCCCCAACCTGATTTGCTTGCCTTTTCCCCTTATGGGCTGAGGACAACATGACAGAGACTTCACTCTGATCTTGTCAGGGTGGGGAGAAATGACTTTGTTTATGTCAGGGCCATGCCTGATGATCATATGGGAGGGCTCTGTAGGAGTGCCTGGTGAGACTGCAGGTTTCAAAGTGGAGTGTTTTTTTGTTGTTGTTTTTTGTTTGTTTTTCCTTCAAAATGGAGTTGCTTAGGCTAAGGCCTAAGGCCATCCTTACAATTTACCAATGGATTTCCCATTTGTTATCCCTGAGTCTTGAGGAAAAGCTAGCGTTCTAAGTTAGCTGGCAGCTGGATTTGTCAAATGGAGCCATTTCTTTCCCTTTTAATTCCAATTGTAGGATGCAGAGTCATCTTTGGTAATGAGAACTACTGTAAATTCTTCAAAACTTCACGGGAATCAAAGTGGCTTCAGCCAGTGCTCACCAGCAGTCTGAGAACTTTGTGCCTGCCTTGGAGGAGTAGAGCAACAGGAGGTGAGAAAACGCACGTCCTTGCTGACTTGCTGACTTCCGAGGGGAGTGAGCAAGCAGCAAGCTGTCTGGGGGATGTGGCAATATGAAGATCCTGTTTTGGACTTGAAGAGGGGAGGGCAACACCCTTCTAACCTCAGACACCAAAGGGAGCCAACTCTCTCTCTCCTCTAGAGGACTGGCCGGAGCCACCCCACGATCTCACATAGCTCCTCTTCCCATCCTCCCAGAAATGACAGCTTACTGTGAAACCCCAAGGAAACCTATATATGTTTTTTTTTTTTAAATATTTTTTAGTTGATGTACCTCTATTTATTTTTATGCGGTGCTGAGGATTGAACCCAGTGCCTCACACATGCTAAGCAAGCATTCTACCACTGAGCTATAATTCTAGCCCCCTATATATGTTCTAATGATGAGATTTGGTAACAAAAATTTTAAGAATCATGTGAACTTATAAAATAGTCAATGTCTCAATGAGGAAACTGAAGGGTCTTTGCTTGTTTTTTCCTTCTTAAGAGTACTCTTGCTGGGCTTGGTGGCGCATGCCTATGGTCCTAGGGACTCAGAATCCTGAGGCAGGAGGATTGAAAGTTTGAGACCAGCCTTAGCAACTCCAAGCAACTTGAGATGCTCAGCAAGCTAGCAAGACCCTGTCTCAAAATTAAAAAATAAAATAAAGACTGGAGATGTAGCTCAGTGGTAAAGCAATGTGGCTTCAACCCCTAATTTAAAAAAAAAAAAAAAAGACCAACAGATTCTGAAAATCTGTAAATACCTACAAGATGTTATCTTTTTATCTACATGTCCTGCCAGAGACATTTGAGTATTGTCAACAGCTCTTATGACAAAGAGATGATTATTGACCAAATAGGATATCCAGCACTGATTGTCCACCTGGACTCTGCCTGGACAGCCTTGGGGAGGGGTGAGAGATGAGCTTTGGGTCAGAAAGGCAGAGAACTCAATCCTTGCTAGGGGCTGGGAGTGCAGCTCCCTGGTGAAGTTCTGGCCTTGCACATGGGAAGCCCTGGGTTTTTTCCTTGCTAGTTGGATCATTCACTCACTGGAAAATGGTTGACTTCAATTAACTGCAGGTTAAATGCTCTACCTCTTATGGCCTATAGAATGGGATCAATATTACCTCTTGAGATTACTGGTAGATTTGAATGATGTGACCACTCTTATCCTATTTTCCAATGGTACTGTCTTCACAGCATTAGTCACTGTCTAAAATTACCCAATCACTTGTTTATTTTCTGTGCCTGTTCCTCCTCCCTCACCTGAGCTCCTTGAGAGCAGGCACCTGGACTGCTGCCCTTGTTCAATGTTGTTTCCTCATTGTATGGGGACACGTTGGCATGTAGTGATTGCTCAGTCAATATTTATTGAATAGGGGCTGGGGATGTGGCTCAAGCAGTAGCGCGCTTGCCTGGCATGCATGTGGCCCGGGTTCAATCCTCAGCACCACATACCAACAAAGATGTTGTGTCCGCCGAAAACTTAAATATTAAATAAATTTTCTCCTCTCTCTCTCTCTCTCTCTCTCTCTCTCTCTCTCTCTCTCAAAAAAAAAATATTTATTGAATAAATGAAGGTGAAATGAATGCATTTGCAAGGATGTGATAAAGACTCAGTAACTGTACTTTTTCTTCCTTCTTTAGGGTTTCAGTTTTCCTCTGTATTCACTGTAGCAACAAATGATGTGGAAATGACTTGGACTGCAACTCTGTCTGGGCCCTGGAACTCAGCTCAGTCCTCTTTTTCCAGCCAAGATATTTTCTAGATTCCTCAACATCTTACAAAGAAGGCTCTCTGAGCTATCATCATCGGCAGGACCTGAGTCCAAGGTTATCTGTTGATTGCTTGGTGCATTCGTCTTAGTTCCATTTCTAAAGCTATGTTGCCCTGTCTCGTTATCCAAGCTGTTTTGGACGAAATTCTCCAGTTGAGGTGGTCACTCAATAGGTGGCACTCTCTCCCAGTGTACTGTCATTCTTTCTCTCTCCTTTTAGATGTTAGAATGCAGTCAGAGGAATAGCAGAATCACAGCTGCAACAAAGTGATGCTGATTATTTTGTAACTTTTCTTCCTCTCACCCATATACCATATCCCACTTCCTATTCTTTCAATTATTTTTATTTTTATTTTTATTTAATTTTTAGATGCTGAGAATAGAACCTAGAGCCTTGTGCATGCTGGGCCAGCACTCATCCACTGAGCCACCCCTCCAACCCCTATTCTTGTTTTCTTACCTCCTTTAGAACTCAACTAATGTTCTGCTATCTTGTACTTGTGAAAAATCTGTTGGTCCTTCTCTTAAGATGATTAGGGAACAAAAGAGACTTTCATGCTACCTTCTGTGCTTGAAGTTCAGTTTTGATTATTTTTTTCATTCATTCACTTACTCATTCAATTTATTCGCTAAACTGTTTTACCATGGTCTAACACACATCAGTGATGAGAACAAATGTGGTAAGGAGTAGGGAAGAGGCAAAAGAGTTGAAGCTTGGGTTTGCTGTTTATTAACTGAGCAAATTTCTTACCCTAACAGTACCTCAATTTCCTCATCTGTAAAATGCCGATGATAATAACACTTATTAGATTATTTCAATGATTCAATAGATTTTTATTTATAAAATATAATAACATTAAATAGGTTTATTAAATAAACACTAGCTATATAATACTTTGCTGATGACTTGCTTGACTTTCTAATGGATATAGTGGTGTTTTTTATATTGAAATATTATATATTTTCTCCCATTTTAATATCACTGAAATCAGAATGGGATATCATAATTTGGCAACATTTTTTTTTCTCCTAGTGATACAAAAAATAGTTATTCATCTTAAAATTGATGGCATATTGGGTGTGATGAGATATTGTAGCTATAAATAACTCTAAGTAAGCTGGTCCCTTCCTCTCAGGTTCCATGTGTGCTCAATATTTCCCAATTAAAGAAGAAGAGTGTAGGAAGAACCGTTTGTACCTGTGCAGAGCACAATTGTGAATGGCACTGAGCAGTATCCTTAGAAGTTCTGAGTAGAATTTGGAGGTCTCAAGAGAGTGGGTCTCAATTTATCTTATTCCCATCTCACCTAGAAATGGCACACACACAGCCATATCAGAGAGAGAGCCTCACCAATGAGGAGATGTGGGGAGGGAATGAACCTCTGTATTGAAGCTTGGGCTCCACCCTGTTATTGTTCTAGAAAAGTCTTAAATTAAACACGGGATGGCCTTTCAGGAAAGTGTCTTCTCAAATCCTGGTTGAAAGTCATAATTAGAGGGACTGGGTCTGGTACCCACAGGTCTGGCCTAAGCCACTGCCTTGATAAGGCTTCTGAGCAAAGGGCATCATCCGGTTCCATGCGGTCATCAGCTCACAGTAAGCACTGTAAGGAATGCTACATTTCAGTATTTTTGTGTATGTGCACTTTTGTACCTTCAACTTGGATTCTTTCTTTGGTGTAATCGATCCATTTCAGCTCCCCTGAAGTCCCCTGAAGTTCCTTGAAACTTCCCTCCATTTGGTGACTGTTCTTGAAGATGCTCATAATGCTAATGTGACTCTTCATGATGCGACAATGATCCATTTTCTTTGGCGTCCAGTACTCCCCAAACACTCCACATTTGTTTGGAACGCTTCTAACACCCCTCAGTTTATTACCCCTCCTAGTCTACTCTGTTGATCCTGAAACACTCTCCCAGCTTTCTGCTCACCCCTTGGGTGCTAATCGCTGTGCTAACCTCTCTTCAGCTCTGATTATTCCTTCACGGAGTGCTTTTGGTGTTCCTCTGTGTATTCTGGGCAAAGATGAATTAGACCTGTCCTTGTCCTTGGAATGCAGTCACCTTCTCCTTCTGGTTCACTGGAGACCTCCGCATGTTTTCTGATCTGTTTTTAACCAATCATTGAGATGGACATCTACTATTCATTTTTTTTTTTTTTTTTTTTTTTTTTTTTTTACAGATAAAAAGACTGAGGAGAGGAGGTAAAATGGTTTCCCCAGAGAAAAGAGCAAGACCAGGATATCCCTTGATCCACTAGGAGGTCAATCATGCTGATACCTGCTCTCAAGGTACCTGCCCGCCAGCAGCTCCTGGGCCCTCTGCCTCTGATCCTACCCTCACTCTCTGAAGTTACAATCTAACATAGAGAGTTATGGGTCCTGGTCTACCCCAAACCATGGCACCTCCATGAAGGCTTGGATTTGTCCACACTTGTCCACACGCATCAGCAGAGTCAGGGGCTTGCTTCATCTCTCGACACTTCTTTTTCTGTCTTAGATGTGTGTGCCTGAGGTTGGGTCAGATGGTCAATAAACACTTGCTGAGCATGGAACACCATGCTAGACTCTGGGAAGCTGAGAAGATAGTAACACTGAAAATCTTCAAACAAGAAATTGTAAGGGCTGGGGATGCAGCTTACTGGTAAAGCACTTGCCTAGCAGGCACGAGGCCCTGAGTTCAACTCCCAGCATCACACAATCACACACACACACACACACACACACACATACACACACACATACACACACTTATAATAATGAGACCCTACAGAATGTGTTCTTGTTTTTAACAGAGCGACAGCATGAGTGGGCAGGAGTGTTTATGTTTGTTTTTCTATTTTTAATTGTTATATTTTTATAGTTAGGATTCTGTCCAAGCCTGAGGTCCAGGCCCCTGGGGTGCTCTGGCAGGCATGAGGTCACTTGCTGAAACCCAGGTTCACAGCTCCAGGGTGGAGGGGACTTGTGTAACCTCAGAAAAACACCCAGCCAGGTTGTGGTGCTCTCCTCACCCCCAGGTGTCTGCTGAGTCACCTCCACCCCGCCCTCCCTCCCAGGGGGAGGGGGAGGCTGCTCCTTAAAGAAACTATGGTCTGCACCGGCAAAAACTGCTGGTTTTAAAAGCCCCAGAGGAGGTCTGGTTCTTCTAGAATCGGTTCTCTGCAGAGTAAAGGGGCATGATCAGAAAATCTGTTACTCTTCCTGGGTTCAATCTAGAGAGGAGAGTAGGAGCCCAAGCGCACGCCATATCTTACATAGGGGGTGGCCACTGCCCATCTCCACCTTGCTGCCCGGGAATGGGGTCCACACTCCTCCTTTATGTTCATCTCTGCTGTGCGTGTCCTGCTACTATGTCCAACAGTAACTGGGCAAGTGATCTTGGGTAGGCTTATAAACTCTGCAAGGCCTTGTTCTCCTCATGTGGAGAACAACACAGCCCCACTCCGGGGGCTCTGGCACAGGATGAGGTAATTCACATCTTTTTCAATTGAAAGATTCGAAACAGTTTTTCCCTCTACTTATTTCTTCTATTATGGTGTTGGGCGGAGATAGCTGCTTCGAACTCTCCCGGCATTTTTATATCTGTCTGTCCAGTGTGGAGCCTAATAAACAAAGACTAGGACACACAGTGGGGTCAAAGCATTCAACTCTTCACCTGGGTGAAGCTGGTTGTTTCTGATCATCTCCAGTGAGGAAGTGCTGGCCCTCCCAGAGAAAAGAAAATGCCCACCATGGACGGGAAGAATAGGGTGGGGGAAAGGTTCCCCTTTCAAATGTTTTTCTCTCTCTACCTCACTCCACCCCACAAGTGTTCCCTCATTCCACCAGCTCCTCCCCACCCTACCCTGATCCTTGCTCTCAGGTCACAAACCCTCAACTCTCAAGATAACATACCATAGCATCACTTTGAGATGAAAATGGATGATATAGCTGAACACTGTAAAATGAGAATGTAGAGTCCACCAAGGGCAGGCGATTTAGGGTGTCCCTCTCATTTTACAGACAGGCAAGGGGGGGGGGTCACGCATTACCTCTACCTATATGTTATATTTGGTCACCATCAAGAGTTGGATGAGAGTAGGATTTAGGATTTGCGTGTTCTGGACTGAAGAGGGTGGGGTAGGGTGGGGTGCAGTGTCCTCTTCCCCACATCCCCACCTGATCTGAGATCTTATCAGGAGAGGTGCAGAGGCTCTATGCAAATGGAATCCTCCAGAGGTTTTATCTATCTTTCCAACCCCCTTTAAAAGGAACCGCATTGCTTTCAAGTTTAAACAATAAGATAATTCAGTTAAAAGAAAGCTATAATTCTCCTACTCATCTACCCCCATGGGGCGGGGGTACTAAAATAGCCAAGACTTTTCTCAAATATGATTCATCTTTGGAAGCTTTCTCCCTCATTTTGGGCCACTATGGTAGCCAGACAAACAACTATCATGGTTTCTTTCTTTCTTCTTTTTTAAGTATTCATTTTTTAGTTGTAGTGGACACAATATCTTTATTTTATTTATTTTTTTATGTGGTGCTGAGGATCGAACCCAGGACCTCACACATACTAGGCGAGTGCCCTACCACTGAGCCACAATCCCAGCCCCTCTTTCTTTCTTTTTCAGTTGTGGTACTGGGGAATGAACCCAGGGTGTTGCTTAGGCTGGGCAAGTGCTCCACCACTGAATTACATCTCAGCCTTTTTTTTTTTCTTTTAAATTTTATTTTGAGACACAGTCTTGCTAAATTACCCAGGCTGGCCTTGAACTTCTCCTGCCTCAGCCTCTTGAGTGACTGGGATTACAGGTATGTGCTGCCATACCTGGCTAGCAGTCATGGCTTCTATACCTGGTTCCTCGCTTACCTGTACAACTCTCGCTTTCTAGACTGGGGCTTCTTTGAAGGCAAGCTCATGGTTTGCTGGCATCTGAGGTTCACTGCATATACCTGATTCAACATTGGTGTATGAGTGAATGAGACAGCAGCAATGAGCCAGCATGGGTTTAATATGGAGGTACTGCCTGTGGAATGCCCTTTAGAAACTAAACTACGCAGCATAAATATTTCCTCACCCTGATTTGGAAGAAAAACACCATCTCCAACTACCTTGAAACAAACATTTCCCTCCCACAGATTCTGCTCATTCACTCAGCAAATATTTCAGGGCTCCCTACCCCATAGAGGGCCAAGACCCTCCCTAAGTCAGCCTTCTTCAAAGCCACCTATTTCCTGGTTCTTGGTTTCTCTTAAACCGTCTTCCCTTCCATTTCTCCTGGATCCTAGTGATGAACACAACAGTTCACTTATTACCTTAGAAAACTGCCAATGGAAAACTGTACTCCACCTTTTCCAGAAAGAATGAGGAAACTACATTCTCTCTCTGTGCTGACTGGAGTGCTGGTGTCCCAGGTTTGCCTACTTGTTTGTGAAGGAGACACAGAGACTCAGGATGCAGAGGGGAGGATAGCCAAGTACTGGGCTCAGTGTCTCTCCTCTAGATGTCCTGTGCCTGTCACCCACACATTCTGTTGCTCTGTTCTTGACCCTGCATCCTCCCCTAGCTGTTGCAAACCAATTCACTTAAGAGTGCCCAAAGTGGAAAAAGTGGTAGCCCAAAGCCCAAACGGTCCCTTTCCCTGGTTCAGGAGAGGTCAAGTGGGGTAAGTAGTCACTGGTGAGGTAAGGTTCAGGTAACCCAGGAGGGCCACTGCTCAAAAACAAATTCCACGGAAGTACCTGGAGTGCTGGTGACTAATTCATCCCTTTATTCACAGAACAAATATTTACCCGGTGCTCCCCAGACAGCCCCTCTCTCCCAATCAAGCAGAAATGGTGTCTGACCTCAGGTCCATCAAGATGTAGCTGAACATTCTAACATAAATATAATCTGCCCTTTGCAAGATGAGGCTCCCAGAATGGCAGGAGGGACTATTTAGGAGCAGGGGTTTTGGATCTAAGAGTTGGACTTCCAACCTGGTTGATGACCTATGACAAGGCACTTAAACTATGACAACCTGGTTTTTCATAGGTCTAAAAACAATGGTGAGGTCTGGGGTGTCGCTCAGTGGTAGAGGCTTGCTTAGCCTGCGGGAGGCCCCAGGTTTCATTCCCAGCACCGCAAAAAGAAGTCAGTAAAAATAAAAGCAATAAGGAGAGAACTAGCATAACCTTGTGGTGAGAATTCCACAAGACACATGTGGTGCCCAGGAAGGGCACTAAGAAGCTTCTAGTAAGAAGAGAACACAGTACTTCTAGAGCACAAAGGGAGTAACAATGACATCTGCTTACAGGCCCTGAGAAGGTCTCCTAGGGGAGGCGGCCTCTGATAGGGGTCTTTGAGGACAAGTAGGAATTGGCCAGGCAGAAAAGACCAGATAAATATCAGGCAAAGAGAACCGCATAAGCAAACTGACAACATGTAGCACAATGCCTTCTCAGAACTGGAGGGGCTCAGTCTTGAAAACAGGACATGTTGGAAAGCGGGGGAGCTCGTCCCTGAGCTTACTCCTTCGCTTCTCTGTTCAAATGACACCTTCTCAAAGAAGATTCCCCTGACCCTCCAGGACAAGTTACTAATTTCTGACCTATTTTCCTGCTTTCTTTCTTTTTTTTTTTTCCAAAGTACTTGTTGTATGTAATATTGTTTAAGATAGTAATCATATAAGCTGGGGGCGGTGACACATGACTGTAATCCCAGTGGCTTGGGAGACTGACACAGGGGGATTGCAAGTTCAAAGTCAGCCGCGCACTTTAGTGAAATCCAAGCAAATTAGCGAGAGCCTGTCTCCAAAATCAAAAATAAAAAGGGCTGGGGGATGTGGCTCAGTGGTTAAGGGTCCCTGGGTTCAATCCCCAGTACCAAAAAAGGTATAATAGAGTGGACTGTAATAGCATGGCATGGTCTTGTACAATAGAACACTCCTCATCCCCTCCCCATTTCACCGGATAAGTTCTCTGAGGAGAGGAATTTGCATCTGTTTTCTTCACTAACATATCCTCAATGCATCATACAGAAAAAGACAAACAAGAAGTCATTAAATTCATCCAACATTTATTTGTGCCTGTAAAGCACTATGTCCCAGTTTGCTGTCGGGCACTATGTCCAACAAGAAGGGGTCCCTGCAATCAAGGAATCAAGCTGTACCATGTAGAAGCTCCAGGATCTTCTGAGAGGTCCCCTGGGCTTTCTCTGAACATTTCTGGAAGTACAGTTTCCTGGGCCTTTCTTTGTCCACTCCCTAAACACTTTCAAAATGGGGTCGAGCCCACTTATAGTAAGTCTCTTACCTTTGTTAGATTAAATATTCAATCTTGCTAAATTATTAAGATAATTCAGTTAAAAGAAAGCCATAATTCTCCTACTCAACGGCCCCCATAGGGGGAAAGAAACGAAGTTTAATGAGTGTCTCGTGCTGGGAGAGGTGACTGGGAATCCAGTGTGACTGCCTGGTGCCTGGGGGGAGCAGATGTTGAAAGGACAGGGTGGGGGTTCAGGAATGGAGGCGCCCAGAGACACGTAGCCTCTTTCACAATCTGGCCTGGGGCTGATCCTGTGATTGGGTGCCTCCGCCAAGAATGTCCCCAGAATTCCAAGTCATTTTTAGGTGCAGTTTTCTTTTCCTGTGCTCAATAACTTTTCATGAAGTGGTTTGAAGATCTGGATGAGAAGGGGGCTAATGTGGGTAATTCTGCCTGAGGAATTGAAGGGAAGAGAAAGGGCATCAAAACTTTCTTTGCTGTTTGTTTTTATTTTTTGTTTTTATAAAATATCACAAAATATAAAAACGAATAACTACTAGTATAAATGCTTTTGCTAGTTTGATATCCATTTACCTAATTAAAAAAAAAAGCTAACATTTTGCTTTATTTGCCTTTTTTCTAGCATTTAAAGCAATAAAAAATTAGGCACTAAACAACAAATAATAACACCAATTATAAAATTAAAAGACAAGTCACAAACTATAAGGAAATCTGCGCATACTTATGAAAGAGAACAGAATTACTATTTAGACTACATAAATAGCTCCAAAAATAAGAATAACAATGAGCAAAAGATGAAACTGTTCTGGTGGCTTTGTAGCAAGCGCATCTTTGGCAGATTCTTCTGGAGACTTCCCCTATCCGCTTTATTTCCTCTCACCGGCTATCTACCACTCAGCCAAAGTTTAGAGATGATGAAGAACATGCTCAGGGCAGAGACGTGGTAACGTAGAACTCCTCCAGTGTCTTTCTCCTTGCCCTGTTCCCAAGTTCCTTTAAGCAAAATTCCAACAAGATGGGACAAGTTGCCTGGAAATCTTAAAATGCCTTTCTCTTTCTTTCTTTCTTTCTTTCTTTCTTTCTTTCTTTCTTTCTTTCTTTCTTTCTTTCTTTCTTTCTTTCTTTCCTTCTCTCCTTCTTTCTTTCTTTCTTTCATACTGGGGATTGAACCCAGGGACATTTTACCACTGAGCCACATCCCCGTCCCTTTTTCCTTTTTATTCTGAAGCAGGGTCTCACTAAATTGCTGAGGCTGGCCTGGAACTTGTGATCCTCCTGCCTCAGCCTCCTTACTCACTGGGATTACAGGCATGCGTCACCATGCTGGCTTTTAGTGACTCTTTCTCTTTTAATCTTTTTCTCAACATGACAAAAGAATGCTTGGTGTGTCCTCTATGTGACCAACTTCATAAGGGAGGCTTCAGTATCTCCAGTTTACTGGTGAAAAACACCAAGCCTGGAAGAAATGAGTAACTTTTGAAGGTTGCCCAGGAAACGAGTATAGTTGGCCCATCCATATTGGCAGGTTCAACCAATCATAGGTTGAAAATATTCAGAAAAAATTGCATCTGTACTGAACAAGTACAGACCTTTTTTCTTATCATTATTCCCTCAACAAGGCCAAGCAAGCCCGGCAGCCTCAGCAATTTAAATGAAACCCTAAGCAACTTATCAAGACCTTCTCTCAAGATAAATAAAATAAAAATAAAAAGGGCTGAGACTGGAGCTCAGTGGTGAGCACCCTGGGTTCAATCCCCAGTACCCAAAAAAACATTCTTTAAAAAATATGTGACTGTGTCTTCTGGAAGCCGTGCCTGTAGTCCCAGCTAATTGGGAGGCTGAGACAGAAGGATCCCTTGAGCCCAGGAGTTTGAGCTCAGCGTGGGAAACAAAGCCAGACCCTGTATCTAAAAAATACAAAAATAGCCAGTTCAGTGGCACATGCCTGTGATCCCAGCAACTCAGGAGGCTAAGGCAGGAGGATCACAAGTTAAAGGCCAACCTCAGTAAATTACCAAGACCCCTCTCAAAATAAAGATGAAAAAGGGCTAGGCATGTAGCTCAGTGGTATAGCTCTTAGGGCTCAATCCCCAGTACCCAGTAATAATAATGATAATAACAACAAAAACCTTTTTTAAAAAAAGTGAATGTGTCAGTGAATCGCTGTTCAACATGGAATTGGGACAGGGCCTGTGCTTGTAATAAACTCTCGAACAGAGTAGCCCTTTTTGTTTCAGCATCATTATCATCATTTGGCAGATGAGATGGCAGAGATTAATTCATTTGTTCAGGGTCTGTAATGCTGATAAGGCTGGAGTCCAGTGGACCCTGATTTCTTCCTGTGAGTAACCATTTGTAACAAAGGGAGGAGAGGTGGTAAAGGGCAAGGGAATTAAATGTTGAATGCTGAGAAGTCAGCAGTTGTGCCAGGTGCAATGGTGCTCACCTGTCATCCCAGTGACTGGAGAGGCTGAGGCAGGAGGATCACAAGTTTGAGTTCAGCCTCAGCAACTTAGTGAGACCCTATCTCAAAAAAATAAAGAAAGGAGGAGGGATATAGCTCAGTGGTAAAGTGCTCCTGGGTTTAATCACTATTACCAAAAGAAGAAGAAGGAGAAGAAGATAAAGTCAATAGTTCTAATTGGAGGGCAGAGAAATTTGCCTTTTCCTGCTGTGGTACATATAACCCTTCTATACAGTGAGACTGCATTTAAGAGCAGGCTTTGAAATGTTGCAGAATCCAAATTTGAATCTCTGCTCCTTGGCTTCTTATCAGATGTGTGATTATAAGCAGTTACCCTAAATCTCCATTTCCTCCATTTGCAAAGTGGGACTAATACCTAGGTCATGGGGTTGTTGAAAGATTACATGAGATAATGTATGTTAAGAGCTTAGCCCAGGGCCTGGTATGTAGTAAACCCTCCATCCAGAGTAGCCCTTTTCATTTTATCATTAGGATCAACATTTGGCAGATAGGGTGGCTGAGAGGCAGAGGTTAATTCATTTATTCAGCAACTATTTATTAAGCAGCAGCTTGTCACAGGCCCCATTTTAGGCCACTGGTGTACATTGGGAGATAGAGTAGACCAGTTGGGCGTGCTGTAATCCCAGCGGCTTGGGAGGCTGAGACAGGAGGATCTGGAGTTTAAAACCAGCTTCAGCAAAGCGAGGTGCTAAGCAACTCAGTCCAGACACTTTCTCTAAATAAAATACAAAATAAGGCCGGGGATGTGGCTCAGTGGCTGAGTACCCTTGATTTCAATATCCAGTACCACCCCCACCCATCCCACCCCACAACCCGCCTCCCCTGCCGCAAAATAGAATATACCAAGATTCTGGGGTGGAAGAACAGACAATAAGCAAGGTAAATGAGAATGATACAGGGAATAGTAATATGAGTCCTGGGGAAAAATATAAAAAGAAGTTTATATGACTACCCAAGTCACACAATTTAGTTGTGGACCTTAATCTAATATGAACCAGCATCAATAAATGCTGATCCTGGCAATAGAATTGGTTAGAAACTGATGCTGTCCTAGGAGCAGGGGCACACACTTTATGTAGTAAACTCTCAAACAGAGTAGCCCTTTTTGTTTTAGCATCATTATAATCATTTGTATGTTAAGAGCTTAGCCCAGGGCCTGGTATGTAGTAAACCCTCCATATAACACTTATAATTCCAGAGAGTTGGGAGGCTGAGGCCAGCCTCAGTAACTAAGTGAGACCTTGTCTTAAAATAAGACATAAAAGACTGGGGATATAGCTCAGTGGTAAAATGTCCCTGGGTTCAATCCCTAGTACTGAAGAAAAAAAATCTAGCATGTGACTTCCAGATTAAAAAAAAAAATTTTTTTTTCTTTGGTATCAGAGCACTCAACTACTGAGCCCTTTATTTCTTCTTCTTCTTTTTTTAAAGATGGACACAATATCTTTATTTATTTTATATATTTTTATGTAGTACTGAGGATCGAACTCAGTGCCTCATGTGTGAGGGGCAAGCGCTCCACCTCTGAGCTGTAACCCCAACTCCTTTATTTCTTCTTTTGAGACAGGGTCTCATGAGGTTGCTTACAGCCTCACTAAGTTGCTACCATTGGCTTTGAACCTGCAATCCTCCTGCCTCAGTACCCCTAGCTACTGGAATCACAGTTGTGCACCACCATGCCTGGTCCCGATAAAAAGTTTTATTTTCCATTATTTTTTCAACAAACTCATATCCAGTAACTGAGATGCTAACTAAATTCTTAAAAGACAAAAACTCAAAGCTAGAGGTCTAACTGATGGTATCTTTCTATGGATGATGCAAAGAAAAGCATCTCATAACTTTGATTGAAAAACATCTTTCAAACAAAGGAACCAATCATAGAAAGTCCAGATTGGAAGGCACCTCCAAGGTGTGCTCAAGGACCACAAGTTCAGACCTGACCTGCTGACCGTGAACTGGAGTGTACTGGAGTGTTCCGGAGCCATATTTCCTGGGAATTATAGCTTGCTAGAAGATGATATTTAGAAAAGGAAGGTGAGGTCAACAGCTTTTCTTAAAAAGGAAAGATTTCCTTCCCCAAGTTGCTACTGAGAAGCCTCTGGTGAGACACAGGTTTTACTTTTTTCTGTTAAGTACTTCAAGGAAAGTAGAGCAGGGGACGTGCTACCAGGACTGAGGCCTGACCACCTCCACGAGGCTGATGTGTCTCAATCTTCTCCCTCCTTCTCCTCCCCCCTCCCTCATTTCTTTTTGCAGTACTGGGAATCAGGTCCTCACACATTAGGCTATGAGTTATAGCCTCATCCATGTTTATTTATTTAAAGACAGGATATTGCTAAATTGCCCAGGCTGGCCTCCAATTTGTGACTGTCCTGCCTCAGCCTCAGCCTCCAGAGTTACTGGAAGTACAGGCCTGGGCCACTGTCTCTATCTTCTTGTGGTTGGCTGAGTGGTAACAAAATATCCACTCCAACTCAACAAATCTTAACAATTTTCTGCATTTTTTTTCAGATCTTTTTATTTGATATAGATGTTAAATGAATTTAGGTATAATTAATGTTCAATTGACACTTTATTCCAATCTTTTTCCTTTCTCTCCAGAAGCAACCATCATCTTGTAGTACAGGTACCTCCTGTCTGTGTGGCTGTACTTTTATTAATGTGTATGTTCCCAGGCATGGTGGTCCATTATTAATACTGTACCTATGAAATCCCAGTGATTTGGGAGTTTGAGGCAGGAGGGATATGAATTTGAGGCCAGCCTGGGCAATTTAGGGAGCTCCTATCTAAAAAAAGGGGGAGGGGACTGGGAATGTAGCACAACGAGGTTCAATTCCCAGTATCCAAAAAAAAAAAAAAAAAAAAAAAAACCACCAGAAAAAGAGAGGGAGAGAATACCTAGCTTTTTATCTTAAAAATTTGCATATGATATTATCTCACATGTGGTTTTTTTAAAATATTTTTTTTAGCTATAGTTGGACACAATATCTTTAGTTGTTTATATTTATGTGGTGCTGAGTTTTGAACCCAGTGCCTCACGCATGCAAGGCAAGTGATTTACCACTGAGCTACAACCCCAGCCCCTCACATGTGTTTTATTCCAACTTTTAAGATCTCCTTGAGATCTGCTCAAGGTTATTAGTTATAAATCTGGTTTATTAATACTGTATCTATGAAAGTGACCAACTGAATTTTCAACTCCTGGGACACATATGAAAGGTTAGCAAGATATCTTAATCCACATTGTATTCCTCTGATGTATTATATTTCAAACTGTCAACCCTCGGAGAGTAAAATGCCAACATACGAGGTAAATTCACTAAGACAAGGAACAAGAGCTACTTGACGAAAATAGTTGAACAGTAAACCAAGCTAAGTGTGAGGTAACATAAAGGGGACAAATTAGCTCAGTGGTAGAGCACTTGCCAAACATGTGCAAGCCCCTGGTTCAATCCCCAGTGCCACAAAAAAGTAAACTAAAATAAAAATGAAACAAATAAAAAATAAATAGAACTGAAAACTGACGGTGGTGGAGCATGTCTATATTCTTGACTACTCAGGAGACTTACCCAGGAGGATCACAATTTCAAGGCCAGCCTGAGTAACTTAGCAAGACCCTGTCTCAAAACAGAAATAAAAAAGGGTTGGGGGCATAGCTCAGTTGTAGAGTACCCCTGCTTTAAACTCCTAATACTGCAAAAAAAAAAAAAAAAAAAGAAAAGAAAGAAAAGAAAAGAAAGACAAAAAAAAGAAAGAGAAATAGATATGTATGTACATTCTTCTCTCTCTCTCTCTCTCTATATATATATATATATATATATATATATATATATATATTTTTTTTTTTTTTCTGGTACAGGGATTGAGCCCAGAAGTGCTTAACCACTGAAACTGATGAACCTAGAAGTACTTAACCACTGAGCCACATCCCCAGGCCTTTCTTATATTTTATTTTGAGACAGGGTCTCACTAAATTGCCCAGGTTGTCCTGGAACTTGCAATCCTCTGACCTCAGCCTCCTGAGTAGTTGGGATGACAGGTGTGCACCATTGTGCCCAGCTGCCTCTTCATATATTTCATAAATATATATGTGATTTATTTGTCCAACATTATTATAGTATGATAAAGGAAAGAGAACATTTATTTGGACTCAGAAATCTTGGTTTCTAGGGTCCTATCTATCACTTATCAGCTGGGTGACCTTCAACAAGTTTCAGAGAGGCTTCTCTGAGCCTCTTTCCTAATCAGCAAAAGGAGAAGTATAAGAAGACCCACTTTGTGGGGGTTGTTGTGGGAAGCAAATGAGATAACAAAATGCTTTGAAAATTCTAATCTTTTTGAGAACTATAGAAGAAAGAACTAGGATTTCAGGAGTCAAAAGATCCGGATTCCTGGCTTCAGTGGACACGTGACAAACAGGCAGAGATAAGAAAGCCCGGTGGAGGAGCTAGGGGTTGGGGAGGTTAGCCCAGGAATAAGGGCTGCATCCTGACCCTGGCCTGGCCCGGCCTGTGCTTTGTCCACATTCTTTCTTCAGCAAAATCACAAGTCACTACAAGTTGTGGCACTTCTTGAAAAATCAAACCAAAAACCATCAAATGATTCAATTTCAGAGATTTACATCGAGGGGACCTTGACTGACAGGAAGAAAGCCTCCTCAGAGATGATCTCACAATCCAGTTGTCTCCTTCGGTCACCCTGCAGGCAGCTCTCACTCTCTGCCTAGTGGTGGCTGCAAGGCATTATTTTAGATGCTGGAGACATAAAAAGGGGATGGGTTCATGGTGATGCTAAAATTTCTGCCTGGTGGGGAGGGGCTCCAGGGTGGTGAATTGGTTGGAAAATCCTGAGTGGGGAGTGGAGGAAAGGCTCATGGGGACAGGGAGCGGGCTAAGGGGAGGCCCTTAAGCATCCTGTTGAAAAAGACCCAGTTTCCATCATTAAAAAGTTTACTGTCTCATGGAGGAGACAGAAATAGAAACCAAAAATGACAAGACAGCGTGATATTTGTGTGAAGCAGATAAGCACATAGGGATATGAATATACACAAAAAATATCAGTTCAAATTGGAGCTGTACCAATGCAGGAAAGAGCATTATAGCCTAAGGGGAAATTCTGAAATTTTTGATTTACTAGATCTTTTATCTATGCATTTGATGCTCCTACTGCTTGCCACTAACAAACACCTTGCTTTGCATGACACTTTATGCTTAAAAGGTACTTTCACCCTAGGAGGCTGAGGGAGGAGGATCACAGGTTCCAGAATGGCCTCATCAATTTAGCAATACCCTGTCTCAAAATAAAAAATTTAAAAAGCTGGGGATGTACCTCAGTGGTAAAACACCCTTGGGTTCAACCCCAGAACAAAAAAAGTACTTTGATAATCTGTGTTTCTTTTTCTTTTCTTTCTTTCTTTTTCTTTTTTCTTTCTTTCTTTTTTTTTTTTTTTTTTTTTGGTGGCACTGGGGATAAAAGCCACCGGTGCTCTACCACTGAGCTACACCCCCAGCCTTTTTTATCTTTTTATTTTGAGGTAGGTTCTTGCTACATTGCCTAAATTGGCCTTGAACTTGATCGACCTGTCTCAGTCTCCCGTGTCACTGGGATTACAGGTGTGCACCACCACACCTGACTCACAATCTGTTTTATTTCATTCAATGAAAAGAGGATTGGAAAATAAGATGATTCCCATTTTACAGATGAGAAAATCAATATGGAGAGGTCCCCAGAGTCACATGCCTCGTAAATAGCACAGTGGAAATTTCAATGTAGTTATTCTACCTCTTAGAGAAAAACACTTTCTTTTTTTAGTATGAATAAATGACTTCATTATCAATCTGATAAGAAATTCTGTTTTGAATCTTCACTGAACTAATTTCATCTTTTCTTTCCTATTGCACATTTTTTTTTTCTTCTAGAATCTAGCAAGTGTTTGGAGTCCAGTGCCACTGTGATTTGAACAAGCAAGAACATGAATTACATTCTGGGACCCAAAGGCCTCATATTGCCAAAGTCACTATAATTATAGTCCAGCCATGTGCTTTCCTTAGGAAAGAAGCCTGCAGTTTCTGCAACACTAAATGTAAGGCTTAGACTGCAATCAGTCCTGACATCCCAGGATTCCTTCTTGAAGCTCTCAGTGTGACTTGACTTTTTTTTTTTTCTTTGCGGGCAGGTACTGGGGATTGACCCCAGGGGCACTCTACCACTGAACCACATTCCAAGACCTTTTCATTTTTATTTTTTTATTTTGAGACAGGGTCTTACAAAATTGTCCAGGCTGGCCTGAAACTTGTGATCCTCCTGCCTCAGCCTCACAAGTGGCTGGGATAACAAGTGTATGCCACTGCGCATGGTTTATTCTTTGTCCTTAAATATATACTTTTTCTTTTTCCTTTTCTCTGTCAAGCAGGGATAGATTATATAGTTTAAGTAATAAATATATAATTCCCTTTGGTACTGAAACTAAAAAATGTGTGCTTAGCAAAATCTAGCAAACCAATAGCACAATGGAATGTTTTCAATAAGTACACGATAGAGATTTAGAATTCAATGATGATACTAAATAGTACTAATTTTTGACAAATGTATAATTAAATAGTTTTTTTTTTTCATACCAGGGATTGAACCCAGGGGTGCTTAACGGCTGAACCACATCCCCAGCCCTTTTTATTTTGAGACAAGTCCTCGCTAAGTTGCTTAGGACCTTGCTAAATTGCCAAGGCTGGTCTCAAACTTGTGATCCTCCTGCCTCAGCCTTCTAAGTCCCTGGATTACAGGTGTGCACCACCACCCATCTTAATTGGGTTAAATTTTTTTTAAACATTTATTATTTATTTATTTTAGGTGTAGGTGGACACAACACAATGCCTTTATTTTTATGTGGTGCTAAGAATCGAACTCAAGTCCTACCCATGCTAGGCGAACGCTCTACCGCTGAGCCACAATCCCAGCAAGAATTAAATTTTGACGTAGTCATGCACTGCTTAATAATGGGGATAGCATCAGAGAGTGTACTTAATTACACAAATCTAAATGTTGTGTAAATCACTTGGCCCCATTTTTTTTTTTTTTTTTTTTGTGGTACAGGTATTGAACCCAGGGCCTTGCTCATGCTAGGCAAGCACTCTACCACTGAGCTACATCCCAAGACCCCCTGCCTGCTGTGTAAAAAAAAAAAATAGGGGCTAGGGATGTACCTTTGTAGTAGAGAGCTTGCTATCATACATGAGACCCTGGGTTTGATTCCCAACACAGAAAAAAAAATATATATATATATACACACATACATACATACAATACAATTTGGGGGCAATATATGCTCACCAAACAGAAATACATTTTCTGAGATCCTACCCTGTGCCCTTTAGAGGATCATTACATATATTCCATGTCATCCTTAAAGCCCATCTGAGCAAAGCATGGTATGCAGGCCTGTAGTCCAGCCATGTGGGAGGCTGATGCAGGGAGGTCTCAAAGTAAAGGCTAGCCTGGGCAACTCTGTGAAACCCTGTCTCAAAATAAAAGAATAAAAAGGGCTGGGAATATGGCTCAGAGGTAAAGTGTCCCCCAGTACTGCAAAAATGAAAAAAAAAGAAAGAAAGAAAGGAAGGAAGGAAGGAAGGAAGGAAGGAAGGAAGGAAGGAAGGAAGGAAGGAAGGAAGGGAGAAAGAGAGACAGGGAGGGAGGGAGGGGAGGAAGGAAGGGAAGGAAGGGAAGGAAGGAAGGAAGGAAGGAAGGAAGGAAGGAAGGAAGGAAGAGGATGGTAGAGTGCTACCTAGCCTGCATGAAGCCCTGGGTTCAATGCCAGTATTAGGGGGCAGGGTGGGGGACAAAAACAAGACCCAGCATGGTCAGTGGCACACACCTATAATCTCAGGGGCTTTGGAGGTTGATGCAAGAGAATCTCAAATTCAAGGCCAGCCTCCGTAGTTTAACAAGATCCTGTCTCAAAATTAAACATAACATGGAAATAAGCTGGAAATGGAGCTCATATGGTAAAGTGCCCATTACCAAAAACCAAACCAAAACAAAAAACTGTCATAAAACAGAAAGCTCCTGAACTTCCTCATGCTGAGGACAGATGCCAAGGAAATTAAGATTGACACATTCTCTGGTTAGTGAAATCTGCAATCTGTATACGTAGATTGACTTTTGTCTCTATGAATTGTAATTGCTTCTGTGGGACCAGCGGAGAAGCCATTTAGATGCTTCTCCCCAGTCTGAACAGACTGCAGAAAATTATTTTTTTTCCTTTTTCCATCATTTGCCTATCTTTCCCTCTTCCCCCCTCTCTTCCCTTCTCGCCTTCCACCCCTTCTCTCCCTCTCTCTGGAAATACTGGGGAGTAAGCCTAGGGGCTCTTTACCATTTAGCTACATCCTCAACCCTTATCATTTTCAAACAGGGTCTCACTAAATCGACAAATCTGGTCTCCAATTTGCAATTTTGCTGCCACAGCCTCTGAGCTACTGGGATTACAGGTGTGCGCTACTACGGCCAGATTATTGATTGCCTATTTCTTTTTTTTTAATTTATTTTTTATTTGTTCTTTTTAGATATACAAGACAAAAGAGTGTATTTTGACATATTATACATACATGAAGCATAACTTATTTTAATTAGGATCCCATTCTTGTGGATGTGCATGATGTGGAGTTTCACTGGTGGTGTATTCATATATGAACATAGGAAGGTTAGGTCCACTTCATTCTATTGTCTAATTCCCCTTTGTCTAATCCAATGAACTTCTATTCTGCACCCCTACCTTATTGTATATTAGCATCTGCATATCAGAGAGGACATTCAGCCTTTGATTTTTGGGGAGTAGCTTATTTCACTTAGCATGATCTCCACATCCATCCATTTACTGGCAGAAGTCATAAAGTCATTCTTTTTTTTTTGGCTGAGTAATATTCCATTCTGTATATATACCACATTTTCTTTTGCCTATTTCTTATGTGACAGGCAGCAGAATCCAGTCAGCTGGCCTTCCAGGCAGCTTCCCTGGCTGGGCTAGCAGTAACAATTTGAAAGGCTTGTGTTATGATCCTTGGTTTTTAAATGAATAAATGAGGCTCAGAGAGGTGAAGTCCTTTGTACTGGCCTAGAAGGTAAAGTTGAGTTTTCCTTGGTGGCATTGGGACAGCTATGAGGGCTTCTGGGCAGGGGCATGGTGTGATGGAGGTGTGCTTTATCTGAGGTGGGATAGAAATATCTCTAGTCCAATCAGTTTGGGAGCTACTCACCCAGCATGGACCACAGGTGACAGACATGTACAGCACTGTGGGAGAGGAGTTGAGCAGCTAGACTTAGGAGTCTTCTAGAGGTAGACACTTGAGAATGTGCGAGGGGAGAAAGGGACAATATGGATATTTAGTTTTGAAAACTCCCAGTGTACAGAGTAATCTAATAGCCAGGCACAGTGACAAAGGCCCATAATTTCAGCTCAGGAGGCTGAGGCAGAAGGATCATGAGTTCAAACCCGGCCTCAGCAAAAGTGAGGCACTAAGCAACTCACTGAGACTGTGTCTCTAAATAAAATATAAAATAGAGCTGGGGATGTGGTTCAGTGGTCCAGTACCCCTGAGTTCAATTCCTGGTACCTCCCCCCCAAAAAGGATTCCAGAATAATCTAACAAAAGAACATGTGTTTCTTCTGAGGCTTAATTTTTACTGCTAAATTTTGTAGGTTCTGAATTCAGAATACTTAATGTCATATGCAGTGGCACATGCCTATAATCCCAACAGATATGGAGACTGAGGCATGGGGATCTCAAGTTCAAAGCCAGCCTCAGCAATTTAGTGAGGCCCTAAGCAACTTAGTGAGACCCTGTCTCAAAATATAATTTTATTTGGGGGCGTAGCTCAGTGGTTAAAGTGCCCCTGGGTTCAATCCCTGGTACCAAAAACAACCCCAACAAAACAACTTAATGTTCTATAATTAAAAGCATAATTCTTATCAAACATAGGTGAAAACATAGACTAGTTAAAAGGACACACAAGTGTTTGCTGTAAGAAATAGAGAATCTGATTAATCAGTTAAGGCATAATTCATTCTTTTCTTTTTCTTTCATCCCCATTTTTTTTTTTTTTTTTTTTTTTTAGGCAAGGTCTCACTAGAGTTGCTGAAGGTTTCACTATATTACTGAGTGAGGCTGGCCTCAAACTTGTGAGACTCTGGGCCAGTTTATTTGGTGACGCCCCTGGAACATTGTCTTTTCATGTACCAGTTGCATAGAATGATCTGGAGACCATTATGGAATGGTAGTCCTGACAGCCAGGTACTACTCCTAGGGGAAAGAACTAGGCCTTAGGTAAATCTGGGGGAAGGGGAAGGAGAGGGACTGGAGTGACAACTGTGGAGGAGGGGACTGGGGACTGACCCCTCCTTTCCCTCATTCCTTCCTCCCCACCCTTGAGCTGGGGAGAAGCAGTATTTTGCCTTAAAGTACTGGTGCAGCCCACTGGGCTGCGGGGGAAAGAATGTGAGAACCGTTTGCCCACCCTACTCTTCACCTGAGGGTTTAAAGATACTGAGATGTTCTCCAATCACATGTAAACTAAGACTGCGTCAAGGCACTGGGCGTGGCGATCTTATCCTGTTTCCCAGGGTGTTCAGTGAGTTTATGGCTGAAATTACTAAATGTTTGGTCTAGGCTGCCAGCTGCTCATCAGAGAAATGAGCCGCCCCCACTGATACAGATGTACTGACTTGGGCTGATTTTTCTCTAGGTGAGGAAAAGCAATTCTGAGAAGTTCTGGGTGAAGCGCCAGCATCTGGCATTGGCTGAGAGATAGTTTGGACAAAGAGACAACAAGCCCCACCCCAGGCTTTTGGAGTCAGAATCTGCATTTTAAACAAGGTCTCAAGGGACTCAAGTGCTCCTTGAGGTCCCAGAGACTGAGCCCCCACTGAATCACTTCTCTTTCCAGAGCCCAAGTTCTGTGGGAGAATCATGAATACTGATTAATTGCTCCTGCAGTTCATCAGAATTTCAAAGGACCAGTGAAACCAGGCCTCAAAGTTACCTTTCTAGAAGGTGTAAAGAACAACAAAGAGTTTCAGTCTTCTGAGCATTTAATTGAGGGTATTTAAGCAAGTAGGCCTTCTTTGCCTCTGGGATAAGCCTATTGAAAGAATGTTGGGAATGATTTTAAGAGTTTCTTTGCCTTTTGAACAGAGCACTTTTTAAAATTTTCCTCTGGGGCAGGGGATTGAACCCTGGGATGCTCTACCACAGAGCCACACCCCTAACCTTTCTTATTTTTATTTAGAGGCTGCTTCTCCCTAAGTTATCCAACCTGGCCTTGAATTTGCAAAGCTTCTACCTCAGCCTCTAGAGTCCTTGGGGGAATACAGGTGTGTCCCACCACACCCAGCTCACACCTTTTGAGAAGTGCTGAGAAGTTTTGGAAAACTCTTGTTGGGGGGGGTGGCAGGTGGGTGTGAGGTGTTTGGTTTTGGTTTTTCTTCTTCCATATTTAAATGCAGCGTTTAATGTCTGGTTCCTCGACCTCAGGGGAACCTGCTAGTCATGACCCATTATACTAAGAAGCAGAAGGCTACATTTGAAATCCTAACCTTAGACAAGCTTATTGATAAATTAAAGCCTTGCCAGGTGCGGGGGTGCAGGCCTGTAATCCCAGCGGCTAGTAGGCTGAGGCAGGAGGATTGTGAGTACAAAACCAGCCTCATAAAAAGTAAGGCCCTAAGCAACCTCAGTGAGGCCCTGTCTCTAAATAAAATAGGGCTGAGGATTGGCTCAGTGGTCGAATGCTTCTGGCTTCAATCCCTGGTACCAAGAATATATATATAAAGGCCTTAATTTTCTCCACCCACAAATGGGTAACCATACATAGAAGGTTGCTGTTGTGGATCCTGTGCTTGAGGGTGTTCCAATAGCTGGGACAATGTAAGCTTTATTTGTAAAATGCTTATGGAACAATTAACCTCCAGGTGTGGTGGTACTTCTAGTGACTTGGGAAGCTGAGGCGGGAGAATCTAAAGTTCAAGGCCAGCCTAAGCAACTTAGATCCTGTCTCAAAGTAAAAAATAAAGGACTGGGACGTAGCTTAGTGATAGAGTGCCCCCGGGCTCAATCCCTGGTACTCAAAATAAAATAAAACAATTAACTGAAAATATCCAGCCTTGCAGACTCTCACCAGTGCGGTTGCCCTGAGGATAAAGCCTGTACCCTGCACCCTACCAGGCAGGCATGAACTACTGCTTCCTGCCAGGGACCTCCTTCCTCCTGCTGCAGGTCCCCAGGGACGGGCGGCTCGGGCCTCACCGGCCTTCCTTCAGTCCCTCAGTCCTGCCCCATCCCTCCCAGCTTCAGGCCTGGTCCCACCTTTGTTTTCAGCCTTATATCTTCTTCCCACATATCTGTGCAGGAGACTTATGTCATCTTGACCTGGGCCTCACATCCCCCACAGAGAGAGGTCTTTCTCTCTGAGAAAATAGTTCCCCGTGGCCCCCAGGCACTGTCTAGCTACTGTCCTTTTATATTTTCTTCACAGCATGTGGATTTATCTGATGTTATTTCACATTTACTTGTTTACATATGTGCTCTCTGATGCTCCCACCATGAGGGTGACACTTGGAGGGGACAGGATCTCACTCAGCACCCTTTCCCCAGTACCTGATCCAGGGCCTTGACAATGGCCAGGGTGCAGATGATTGACAGGATGAGTGAGTGAATAAACACAGGGAATGAGAAATGTCCCCGGAAGAAACATAGGAAGGCCTGGTGAGTGGGCTGGGAGGGCTGAGGAGGATGGAGAAGGGAGAAGGAATAGGAAGAAGAAGAAGGAGAAGGAGAAGGAAGGAAGGAAGGAAGGAAGGAAGGAAGGAAGGAAGGAAGGAAGGAAGGAAGGAAGGAAGGAAGGAAAATGAAACACATGAAAAGTGAAGGCCCAGTGAGAAACAGGGTAGGCACAGAGGGGGAAGAGGAGAACTGGAAGCTCCTCTATAGCTGTCTTCATCACCTGCACCCATCAGTCATGGCACCTCTAATTTACACTG